>NC_052057.2:110555260-110913260 GCF_903992535.2 Arvicola amphibius | reverse complement strand
GTGTGTGTGTGTGTGTGTATGCCATGAAAATAAAGGCAAAACTATCTAGGGGGTTTAAGGTGGCTAATAGGAGGGGTAACGGGTGGCAAATGGGAATGCTGGGTACACACTGGGGATGAGCTCCACTTACAATGTAAGCTGCCGTGCAAGCGTCCTTATGAAACACAATACCATGTATGTATAACACATACATACAGTGAATTTGTTTAAGAAAAGAAAGATGTCCTCTTTTAGGAACAAAGGTAATATTTTTTCTGAAGCTGATCAAAACTGTGAAATGCCTTGAAATATATTTTTCCTGGAAACAAACCAGCCCTGTTGATGTAAACTGAGCCAGTCTGCTGATCCTGAGCACTTTCCACTCTGCTGTTTTTCCTCTTGAAGTTGCTCCATGGATGTCAGAGTGACGTCTCTCACTTTCCCCCACGACACCGATCCAGTGGAAGCTTTAACGTTCCCTTCTTTGACCCCACTAGCTTTCTTAAACAACCAGTGAAACAAGTGGAATGGGTTTCATTTTTTTCCCCTTCCTTTCCATGGGGAACATGATCATAGAAGGTTATTGAAAGGCTGAATGGCTCCTAGTCACTGCTTTGCTTTGGAATGGCTTAGGTTAGGGGGCCGTCCTCCATGGGTCCACGGTGGAGACCTGGTATCGTGGTCTGACACCGCTGAGAGGCGGGGAAGCCTTGACGAGCTGGAGCTTAATGAGGTCATTAGATGGGAGGAGCTTTCTCAGAGGAGACTGGGTCTGCGCATGTGCAGTGACTCGGGTCGCTCAAGAAGAGTAGGAATTATTCGGTAGCTGGTCTCAAGTCCCCGGCCGTCCATCTTGTTCTAGTCACTCCTTACCGTCTCCTATCATGATGCTGTCCTTGCTGGGCCCCTCCCTGGAGGCCCAACAGGTGGGCGACCCAATATTAGACTTTTAGTCACAGAAAGTAAGCTTTTAAAATCATGTATTTCCGGAATCCAGGAAAAAATTAATAACAAGAAAAAAAAATAGGCCATCCCAGGACAATTATAAAATTCGAGACCAAGTCTTTTAGGGAGAATAAAAGGCATTGTGTTTGGTGGCTATGGGAAAGGTGGTTAGTTCTAGCAGGATTCTGATGCATGTCACTTTTTATTCTAGCACAGAGACTTCCCCTGTCCCTCGGCCATGCTGTGGTTCTTAATGCTTTGTGTTTGAGATTCTTGAAGCATAATAGGTCTTCAGCTCTTTCAGGGAATTAAACTATTAGAAAAACAAACACATTGAAAGTTTCATTCCATTACCGTTGCTGCGGCACTAACTCCTTTATAGGGTTGTTTTGAAGATGAAATAGATAACATGCATCAAATTGCTCTGTGAATAACAAACTTAAGTACAAAGAAAGACAGTTCCGTGGGTCACATTAAGACATTATAAGGCTTTTGCTGAAATTCCACTGGAAGCAAATTGTTTTAATCGAAAATCATGGCAATTCTAGGCAAAGATTTGGACTTGTGTTTGTATAACACTAAAATAAACAAATATTAACTAACTTATTATGCGTTCTTGTATCCTTTTTTCATATTAGTATCTTTGTACAAAATATAGTTTCATTGGGGTATTTGGGATGTTTTTGCTACCTTTCCTGAAACACCCTCAAAGACACAACCAGAAGTGTATTTCTGGTTGATTCTAAGTCCAGTAAAATCGACTGGTATTTTACAAAATTATAGATCATGGATCTCCCTCACTCCAGACACAATAGAAACCCTTAGAACGAGTACCGACGGGATGTGCTGAGGCAAGCGGTGTTGTGTCTGCCCTGTGAGAATCCTCACCCTCCAGCACCTTTGTACCCGGGAGAAGAATGTAGAGACCTGCCGCATCACCTCACTACATAGCAGCTCCCGCAGAATATTCTAGATGCTTCACAGAGACTGTTCAAAGCAGGGGCGAACATATATCGGGAAACTCCGACCAAGACCCAATCCTCAGGAAGCACTTCTTTTTATACAGCTGTGGCTGCATTTTCCTCTCAGCCCGTGTTTGCTGATCACTTCCTATGAGACAGACAGCTTTTTTAGGTGAGAAAGAGCAGCACGAATTCCCGCGATGAGGAGACGAACATACGGGCCGAAGGAAGAGCAAATAAGCACAACTGTCCCTCAGTGCACTTGGGGACAGGTTCCAGAAGCACCAAACTCTATGAAGGATGGTAATTCCTCAAATTATATAACATTTGCAAAAAATAAACAAGTTTACAGCGGGTAGTCATTTTATCATTTGATGAATAATAGCGAAAACTGTCTATATATGTCAAAGCATAGCCACTGGGGCATCTCCAACTCTCATATTCAGGTAGAGGGAATCTGCTGATGCGAAACCCAAGATGCCAAAGGCTGCTTGGATAGCAAGTCACGTGGAGTCAGCTCCCTTTGGGACCTGCAGAGTGGAGGGTGCTACTCACACAAAAAGTTCTAGAAAAGGTAGGAGCCGACAAGGGCCCATGGCGCGGGTACAGGACAAACAAAGATACAAAGGGCTGACCGAGAGTGGGACAAGGCCCGAGCAGAAGCAGGGCAAAGCAGGGCAGTGTGAGGTGCGTGCAGGAGCAGGGAGTTGAACACCCGGAGGGTCTTTTGGTACTGATGCTTATGAAGGGAACCTGAGGTTTAGCATCATGCACAGTTTCCTGAAGAAACACAGATGAGCAGATTTTAGGCTGGCTAGAGCCTGTGGGTCAAGACTTGGGGTTGAACTGTGAGCCTGAAAGTGCTCGGGGCTTACTCAGGCACGGACAGTGGACCAACATGGAGAATACAAGTTTCAGAATGTGACTGTTCATTTTACTACCCACCTGTTTGACGTAGCTAATAAACACAATTGCACCTCAGTTTTTTTTGTTTTGTTTTGGTTTGGTTTGGTTTTTTTGTGACCGAAGTCATTCTATTGCTGCTAGCTCTTTGTTTTGATTACACATTAATTTTTGTGTGGCTCTAGCTCGAGAAACAGTACACACACTGGGAACATTGTTGGTGGGGAAATGTATATTAATTTTTAAGTGGAGTTCATGATAATTTAACGCTCATATTTTCTCTGCATGAGACACATGAGGATCTCGGAGAACTTCAGTGATAACAAGCCGGCATACCTGTGAGGGATAAAGAGGTTGTCTTAGGGTTTCTATTGCTGTGGAGCATCACCATGACCAAAATGCAAGTTGGGAAGGAAAGGGTTTATTTGGCTTACTCTTAAGTATTGCTGTTCACCACTGAAAGAAGTCAGGACAGAAACTGAAACAGGACAGAAACCTGGAGGCAGGCACTGATGCAGAGGCCATGGAGGGGTGCTGTTTACTGGCTTGTTGGGCCAGCCTGCTTTCATATAGAACTCAGGATCATCAGCCCAGGGATAATCCCACCCACAATGGGCTGGGCCTTCCTCTGTCAATAACTTATTAAGAATATTCCTTCCAGCTGGATGTTAGGGAGGCATTTTCTCAATGAAGTTTCCTTCCTTTCAGATAACTCTGGTTTATGTGTCAGGTTAACACAAGACTCACTAGCACATGTAAGAAAATGCCAGCTCATGCAAGGCTGCTCACCCATTCTCTGAATGCCTTTCAAAAAAGAGTGGGTAATTTATTTTAAGTTAAAATTTAAAAAACTACCTTCTTCATGGAATTATTTTCCTTCTAAATACTCTTATCCTGTTTTGGGAAGAGGAATGAGGAGGTTATAGTGACCAAGGTATTTGTTCTAGAATTTACGAGATGTATTTCCTAAGAGTTTTGAATGAACTCTTTAAATGAAGGGGAATGTACCAAGTCAGTGTCCAGGGACTGAACCTGTGTACGCACAAGCAGATGTCTTAAGGCATGAGGTAGAAGGCTGATCATCTAGCCTCCTGTCAGCCCCTCTTCAACCAAATAACACACGGTGGTTTTGCACCTGAGATTAATTTTTTATTTGAATCCATGAGTTCTGAAATAAATGAGAGGGGAAGTTTGCTCCCACTCTGAAAAATATGGTGAAGGTTAACTTATCAGTGATTCAGGCGAAGCCATATTATACATGGTTATTCAATTGATAGAAATGGTCCCCATTAAAATTTTTTCTATGGCCTGCTAATTGCTATTTTCAGCCTACAATTTTTTGCAGATGATTTGTTTGAAACCATGATTGTGGCTTCCGCTCAATCCTTTGAAATTCAGCCTTTTAATCCTATGCTATACAAATTGTTTTAAAAGTACTGATCTAATTAAGCAAATTGATGCAAATAGCACTTGCCAGGACCAAGTTCTTGTCTAACGGACATCCTTTGTTCACACCATATCTTTAATTAAACTCATGGGTCCCAACATGCCTCAATCATTTGTAACAGCCATGTCTGTGAAATTGGATTGCCTAAGTTTCATGGCACAGGGGTGAAGCTCTGAAGTTCTCTGTTTAAAAATATCACAGACAAAATGTTTATACCTTTCTGGTCACCGCTGTACATTTTTTTTTTTTTTTGCCTTCATGTACATCCTTATGGTCCAATGGCTTACAGTTAATGGATTGAATGGTACGTTGATAATTATAACAGTATCCTTTCATACTCACCCAGCGTATTTTCGTCTCAGATATTGTGTATTTTATATACAAAGTGCCCGTATGAGTTATTTTGTATCTTTCATTCTCACTAAATTGTAGTCAGGTTTGTAACTATATTCTTGGAAATAAGAAACAAAG
This sequence comes from Arvicola amphibius, assembly GCF_903992535.2. Classification (NCBI taxonomy): domain Eukaryota; kingdom Metazoa; phylum Chordata; class Mammalia; order Rodentia; family Cricetidae; genus Arvicola; species Arvicola amphibius. Next base: position 110,908,553 of record NC_052057.2, on the reverse strand, counting down.
TCATAGCTGTTTTTAACATCTTTTATAATTCTGTCACTTCTGTTATTTGTTACATAACAAATGGGTTAATGATCTCGATTATTGATCATACTTTCCTGTTCGTGTTGTGCGGTAAATTGTAGACTAATGTTAGTTATCTTATCACTGGTCACTGTGAATGATCTGATGATGTTGGGTACTGAGTTTTGTTGCTCTGTTTCTTTAAATACTGTTAGATTGGGTTCTAGGATGCAATTCCTTATAACCAGTTGTATTATTTAAAGGCTGTTTTTTTAAGTCTTGTTGGTAGAGTCTAGAACAGCCTTTTGTCTAGCATAATTCAGTTCCCATTCTAATGCTTTTCTGGAATGGAGTTCAGATTTTAAGGTATCTCTTCACTCTGGTTACTGAGTATGTAAATTACTCCCAATGCCCACAGCATTCACAGTGCAAGTGCCTTTGCCTTGGGTAATTTTGTTTCATGCAGGGATTAGCTGTCAGATTAGGATTTGAGGTGTGTGTGTGTGTGTGTGTGTGTGTATGTATGTGTGTGCTGTATGTATATGAGTATGCAAAACACACACCTACACACATGCGTGTGAATGTCAAAGATTGACATCAAATGTCTTTCTCTGTTACTCTCCACATTAATTTTGTGGCAAGGTTTCCCACTGAACCTAGGACTCACTGACTGGCTAGGTGGGTGGCCAGCGAGTGGCCAGTGTCGCTCCTTCTGCCTTGCAGCGCTGGAATTAGGGGCACTCTGCTGTACCCTGCTTTTATGTGGGTTTTGGGGAAATGAACTGAGGTCCTCGTGCCCAGCTACCACTTCATACCGAGCCATCTCCTCAGCTCCAGGAGTTTGTTTTTAGGACGCGGTAGCCTAGGCTGGGCTCAAAATTGCAATCTTTTGCCTCAGTCTCTTGAGATTAAGGACATGTATCAGTAAACATGTGGGGAGGGAGATTTAAATCAACAGATCTGAGGAGGTCTGCCAGATAGCATCCTCTTTTCTGTGAAGTCCGTTTCCTTGTCTCTACTGACTTAGATCTCTGTCTTTTCCACTCAGCTAAATTCTTAGGCTTCCACCCAGGCATTTGGAAAGTACTTCCTGTTGTATGTCACAGGCCCACACACAACTGCCGAAAGCTTGTTATTTCCTGTGTTTTATATGGCTTGCTAGCTATCTAAGATGAGAGGGGAAAGTCTGTTCCCTGTTAGTCAAGAGGAGGTTGCTGAACTGTGTCTGATGATCTATGTCATACACTAGGTGATGAACCAGGAGGCCATTCCATGGATGCTCACTGAGGACACGCTAAGTCATGTTAAATACCATGAAGAATTAAAGAAATATCAAGATTTGTTATCAGCTTTCTAAGATACTCAACTGGGAGAGAGAGAAGGCATTTTGTGTCACAGGAGATGAAACAGGATAGAGATGAGGGAAACAGAGTGTCAGGGGTAAGGAGACCAAGCTGACCATGTAGGACAAGGCAACAAACTGGCGCAGAAAGAGAATGTGTACGCACAGTGTCGTGATTCTTGTATGCAGTTCCAGCATCCAGCAGCAGCAGCAAGACCGTTGTAAATTAGAGGCCAGCCTGGTCTACATGGTGAGTTCTAAGACAGCCGAGGCTACACTGTAGACATTATTCCAAAACCACAAAACAAGCAAAAACAGTTTATGCTTTTCGGGGAGCTTGTGGGAGAGAGGAAGAGACAGGGAGAGAACAGGGCGTTGCAATAAAGCCTGTGGTGGAAATGGCTTTACTGGAGCTGAGCTTAATCTCTCTTTGAATGGTAAATTGTATTCTGATGTATTATGGATGCATCATATCCTCTCCAGTCTGTCCACACTCCATCTTTAGAACCGTGAGTTCTAGTATATCTGACGCAGGCACCTTGCTGGTGTGATTAAGTTTGGACTCTGTTGATGGAGAATGGTCCACGTGGGCTATGTGGATAAGGGACTGGCGGCAGTCTCTAGAATCAAGGAGGGGAGGCGATGATGGCAGTAGATATTGAAGTGGTGTGCTCTGAAGGGAGAGGGACGAGCTACAGGCTGAGGTACACGTTGACCACTAGAAGCTGGAAAAGGCAAGGAAACCAATCCAGAGCCTCCAGAAGAATAATGGTTTTGTCAGCACCTTGATGTTCGCTGGGTGGAGTTGAAGCTGAAGTTCTGACGTCCAGAACTATAAGAGAATATGACATGAACCTTTCTTTAAACCACACAGTCAGTGATTTGTTACAGCAGAAACAGGAAATTAATACAGCTTGAATATTCAAAACAACAAATTCAAGTGCTTATTGGATACATTGTTCTAAGTGGAAACAGAAGGTGGAGGACAGAATATAGGGGCTTGCCCTGTGCCGTTTTATATGTTGTGATGCTTTACCTTAAAGTCTGTATCTGAGTTTCTGCACAGGATTATGTTATTGGCAGGGCTGCATAGCCTACTGGATAAGGTGTCTGGTACTAGCCCAAAGTATATACCGGCCACAATAAAGATGAGGGAATTACTTATAAATGTTGTAAATCTTTTAATTCTAGGGATTTAACTCCTGTTCAAGATTCCGTTTTTAACCCTTAAAAGTCGTGGACTTTTATTTTTATTCATGTCTGTGTGTCTATGTGCATATATGTGTATGAATATCAGAGGAAGACAGAAGACATTAAATCCTGTTTCCCAGAACTGGAGTTACAGGCAGTTGTGAATGGCTTGATTTGGATGCTGGGAACTGAATTTCAGTCTTCTGGAAGAACAGGTACTGTTAGCTGCTGAGCAATATCTTCAAACCGCCCCCCCCCCCATTTTCTCATCTTTTAAAGTCAATCAATGATGGCGTAAATCACAAACAATCCCACACCAGTTTGGAATTATGGTTAGTAGAATGGTTATTTATTTAAAGGGGAAAAAACTTACAGATCACCGTCCCAGACAACAGCCCTCTGCGCAATCAGGAAGGGAACCTAGTCGTCAGAAGCGGAGCTGGAAGCCAGAGAGCGAGTGGAGGGAAGTGGCCGCATTTTTAAAAAGAGAGACCACGCCCCAATGGGCTGGTATCTCAGCGGCTATTGGCTGAAGGAGCAGAAGGAGCTCCCGCAACAAATCAATAATCATTATTATCCTAACCTGGGCGAAGTGCTAAAGATGCATTTGAGAAATAATAGCTTGTTGAGTGTAGATGGTGCTTGCCTTTAGTCCCAGAGCTTGGGAGGCAGAGGCAGATGAACCTCTGTGGGCTCAAGGCTAGCTCGCTCTATATAGGGAGTTCCAGAACAGCTAGAGCTATATACTGAATCTCAAAACAAAAACAAAACCCCAAAGCAATTACAAAATAAAAATGAAAAGAAATAATAGATACTGATGATCGTGAGTCCTTTATAAACATCTTTAGTCACACAAAAATGCCATAGTTCCAGTAGTTGGAAAGAAGAGGCAGATAAATCTCTGAATTTGAGGCCATCCTGATCAACAGAGAAAATTCCGGGACAGCAGGGCTACAAGACAGCCAGAACTACATAGAGAAACTCTCAAAAACCCAAAAGAAAAAAAGAGAGGTTCTGTGAAAAGTCCAGAGGTGACCCAGGAACTCTGTTTTAAAAACAGTAAGTGTGAGTACTACTTTTTTTCTCATTTTTTTTACATTAGAAACTTTAGAGTTTATTAGGTCTTCCAAGTCACCAAAAGGGAAGTGTTAGCATCTGCATTCCCTGCCTCATGAATCCAAATGCTGGCTAGTTTTATGTCCACTTGACAGAATCTAGAGGGATCTGAGGAGTGAACTTCAACTGAGAAAATGTCTCCATAAGATCTGGTTGTAAGTCATTCTCTTAATCAGTTGTTGCTGGGGTAAGTCCCAGCCCATTGTGGATGGTGCCATCCCTGGGTTGGTAGTCCTGGGTTCTATAAGAAAGGAGGTTGAGCAAGCCCTATGGAATAAGTCAGTAAGCAGCACCCCTCCATGGCCTCTGCATCAGCTCTTGCCTTTAGGTTCCTACCCTGTTTGAGTTCCTGTCCTCACTTCCCTCAGTGACAGACTGTTACCTGGAAGTGTAAGCTGAAATAAGTTTCCTCCCCAACTTACTTTTGGTCATGGTATTTCATCTCAGGATTAGAAACCTTAACTAAGACAAGGGGGTAATTTAAAAATTCTGTCTTGCTCACAACTTTTGTTTATTGTCTCTGGAGGAGAGCTTTGCGATGACAATCTTAAGTTACCCTGTTGGACCTAGCCAAAGCTCTCTCTCAGATACTGTCCTTTATGGGTAAATGTCTCTTCTGCAATGATAGGGGATAATTTCTGGACTCTGTGGCTATCTTCCATTACATATAACTATTTGCCTTATTAACTGAATAAAAAGAAGATTCATATCAGATGGATATGTCATTCTATCTGACTTGGTCCTGGGTGGAGGGAGAACTAAGCAATCCCCCCTCTGTCTATCTGTTAGTCAGCCCCAACCTTGAGGTTCTCCACCTAAATGAGAGACAACCATGTAGATAGATGTTGTCCAATAAAAACAGAATGTGAGCCATCCCTGCAAACTATAAATCATTAAAAATTTTGAAATAGCTGTGTTAGAGAAAGAAAAACAGAAAAGAATATTGGAAAGGTATTTAAGCCATATAGCATAGCACATGCCTGTAATTTCAGCATTTTAGGTTGGTAGGTCAGGAGAACTGTTTTTGTGTTTGTGGCCCACCTGAGCCACATTATGAATTAAGCTGAAGTATACAGTGAACTCTTTCCTCAAAAAATTTTGAGTTGTGGATATAGCTTAGTAATAGCTTTTCTAATATGCATAAAGCTCTATTTGATTCAACATTTTGAAAATACTTTAGGGTCTATAAATAAGAATGAATGAGCTGCCTTTCTTATGTATTCACATGTTATTGAATCAAGTATGCATTTTACATTTAAGGTATACCTAAGTTTGATTGAGCTATATCTCAAATGCTTATGGTGCAGTGCGTTCCCATACTGAACTGTACCATATATGTGGGTCATCTGCCATCCTGGAATAAGGCAGAAATCCTCTTGCATTTCCAGGCCCACAATATGGGGTCGATAGGAAACAGTGAGATCATAGTGTTTCTGTGCCCAGAGTCCTCCCACAATTGAGGGAAGGGAACTTAAAGTCTCTATTTCCCTAGTTTGGCAGGCGGCAAATCTACTGTCTCCTACTGTAGATAGGGTATATGTTATGGTAAAAAGTAAAACGCTGTGCTTCCCCGAGTGGCCCACGGGCCACAAGTGCCAGCAAGTCCCAGGCAGGGAGCCGGGTGGTGGGTGAGAGACAGAGAGGCACCATGCAGAGAAAATGGTCTTTATTTAGTGGGTTATGGAGGGGAAAGGGAAAGGGGGGAAAGGGAAAAGGGGGAAGAACAGAGAGAGAGAGAGAGAGAGAGAGAGAGGGAGGAGGGGAGAAGTGGGGAGAAGGGAGCCAACCAGTGAGGCAGAAGCTATGGAAAGGAAGAGACTCAGGCTGGAAGCTGAAGATCAACTTGCCTCTGTGGGTGGATGGGGGAGAGTTGGTGGGGCTTGTCTCTTAAAGGGACAGGACAGACCATTACATTATGGAAAAGCATTCCAACAAGACAGGATAAAGGACTTCCCACCGGGAGTCCTCCCTTCTGGGCCCCTTTGCAGATCTGTTCAGGGAGCCTGCTTCATTAACTTCCTGTGGAGGATAAATTTTGTCCTAGCCAGCTGGCCTTTTCTAACTTTGCATTAAGAGAATTATGTTGCTCTGCCAAGTAATTAATATGTTGTTGAACATTCTGTGATTATTTTTTTCCTACCATGACTGGCTTGTATCTACAGTGTTTTAATGTTTACATAAGTTTACAAAGTAATGAGTTTTAATATGGAATTTTCCTAATATATGGTTATACTTTGTTCTGATTTGACCTCCTCTTTCAGTGCCCTTGCCTGTATTTCTGTTCCTACCCCATGCTGGTTCCTTTCCTCTCCAGTGTAGTCTTTTTGCTTTCTACTTTTTCATTATGTAGTATGTATTTTATTAATCGTCTTCATCACCAACTCATTATTTTTAGTGTGTGCTTAAGCAGCTAGACATTGAATATCCTGTTTCAGTGAGAAATAGACAAATACATTAATTACTAGAGAGAAATACACAAATCAGTAAATATGGCTTTTGCCTTTTAGTTTACCTCAAATAATCCTTTCTGTAGTCACACCAAATAAGATCACAAGTAGTTTTCTAGTCAATCTTTGCATAAAAACATTTACAGTTAAAGATCCAAAGGCTTAGAATGTGGAGTAGGGCCATAGTGTTTCAGAGATCCTCAGCAACTAAGATGTTTTGTACTTTATGCTCAAGATACAAATGATTTACAGAACAAAGTACAACACCCAGAAATAGACTTGGATTTCAGGGGAAATTAAGTCCACATTAAGGGGCATTTAAAATTCCTGGGGAAGAGTATAATTTAGATGTGGCAGGTAGAGGCGCCTTTGTATATACTCTTGTGTACTGAGCTAAGGAGCTGAGATTGGGGTAGTTGATCACATGAGTGTAATGGATTAAGTAAAATTCTGCAGACCCCTAGCAGCTGCAGCGGCAGAAATGCTGCAGGTACCTGAGTGGTGACAGGCAAGAGGCCATGTGGTGACAGGCAGCAAACAGTGAGTCCGGAGAGCAGCCAGTCCCAGGCAGGGACAGCTCAGGACAGCTCAGTTCACCTAGTGGCTGCAGTAGGAGGGGAAAGGGAGAAGAGAAGAGCAGACACACACACACACACACACACACACACACACACACACACAGAGAGAGGGGGGGGAGGAGGGGGAAGAGGAGGGAGGGAGGGAGGGGGAGAGAGAGAGAGAGAGAGAGAGAGAGAGAGAGAGAGAGAGAGAGAGACAGATAGGGGGGAAGAGGAGGGAGAGACAGAAGCTGCTTCTCTTTGGGAGAGAGACAGAAAAGGAAGAGTCAGGCTGCAAGCAAGAAGGAAGATCTGCCTGCCTCAGTGGATTGGGGAGGGAGTGGGCAGGGTTTGTATCTTAAAGGGACAGGACAGAACATTACAATGATAATAAGCATGAGTGTTTTCTAGGTAGAACTGTGATACAGGAAGATGATCATTGTTTTAATGTCTTTGTTTTATGAACTGGTGCACTAAATTCTTATGCAATGTTCTCAAACTACTAAGGACATTATGATTTTAGTTTCTTATCTCTTCTATGAATGCTTTGCATTTGCTTATGTGTGACATGTTAAATTAATTAAATTTTGCACAAAATACTAAAAAATAAAGTTCATATTAGCAGTGTTCCTAGTTTGCCAAGAATTATACATAGCTCATATTTTGTCTTTTATAGCCTATTAGTTCTTGGAGAGAAAGAACTGCCTTTAATCATCTCATACTTCAGTGGTTGATGAGATGTTTGGTACATTTAACACACAGCCACCGACTATATTCAGACATATCTGTGGGTGACAAGCATATTAGAAGATGCTGACTAGCATATTAAGTATGGTCCCTGCCCTTCTTCAGTCATGGTCTTTCAGGAATGAGCCTCGACAAAAATACCTCTTGCCAGGGTAGAGGCATGGGAATTTAGAAGCATAGTAAAGCATATTAAGATGCAAATGAAAATAATAAAACAGAGAAACATATAGGATAGTATTGGAAGAGAATTCCAGTGAGTACTGAAAATTGTTTAATTTCCAACAACTTAAAATACCCTGACCCCAAAAGGTAGGAGTAAGACAAAAGACTGTATTAAAACGATACAAGGAAATGAACATACCTATTGAAAGTCACAGGCTACATTCATATATAAACATTCTGTTGCTAGAACAAAACAAGTCACTAAGTCACGCCCAGTCCTTAGACCAAAACATTTTGTAGGCAAACCACTCCCTGGGTGGAATCCAAAGTCATATCCATAAAGGGAACTGGAACTTAGTTGGATCCTTAGACTCTTGTTTGAGGTAGGAACAATCTACTTCCCTATTCCTGGAGCACAAAGTCTGGCCATTAGTCACACCTGTTGACAATAACCTTGAGAGAGAAGAACTTATGCTTAACACCCGGGTGGGAATTTTGTTTGCGATAGAGGCACAATAACCTTGAAGGGACTATAGGAAAGTTCCAAATCTTTGACCTTTGGTCAATGTGGAAACAGGCTCATATTTTTGGGCCTCCACAATGGTCCAGCAGGGCAGACTAGTAACTAAGACGTGGTAGACTCAGGGATTGGAGGATCAACATCACTGTGAGAATGTGCATAGAACTTACTTTGGTCTACTGCAAAGATCAGAAAAAAATTCCCAGAGAGAGTGTCCTTTATTCTGTGAGCCAGCCATGTAATAATTCCTGCCTGTCACCTCCAGTCTTGCCCTTGAAGGATTTATTCTTATATAAATATATATAAATATATACAGAACCCCTGGTCCACTCTCTTGTGACAGTGGATCAGTGTTAGCTTCCAGTAAGAAACACAAAGAACAGATGGAGGAGGGTCAGTGGAGAAGGTTCTTGCTCCTTTTCAGTATTCAGTACTCTGGCCATTACAGCTTTCTTTCCCACATGCCCTTGAAAGTATTCACAGAAATCACCTAAGGAATGAAAGATGGCCTTATCCAGTAGTCTTAACTCCAGTTCTATGCTCCACCCTTCAGCATCCCCAAGAATCAGGAATGCAGGCTGTGCTGGCTAGATTTATGTCCACTTGACACAAACTATAGTCGTCTTTAAGGAGGAAACCTCAATTACAAAAATGCCTCCAAAAGATGGCGCTGTGGGCTAGAAAATGTAGAGCATTTTCTTAATTGGTAATTGATAGGGGAGGCTCCAGCCCATTGTGAGTGGTGCTATGTATCCAGGACTGGAAGTTCTGAGCAAGCCATGAGGAGCAAGCCAGAAAAGCATCTCCACTCCATGGTCCTTACATACCTCCAGGTTTCTGCCCCGTTAGGATTCCGGCCCTGACTTCCTTTGATTGTTGAACAGTGATATTCGTCCCTAACTTGCCTTTTGGTCATGGTGTTTCCTATAGCAATAGAAACCCTAACACATAAGAATGTGGTCAGTTACCAGTCACATTCCTGAGTGTCTCGGTGTTGAAGTTTTTTCCTCCAAGTGTTGACACAGCTAACATGATTTCTTCTATTTGGATTAGATACACAGTCTTTCGGGATGAATAATTAGCTGTGTAACTAGTAAAGGAAAACTGTGAACGGAGAAAAATAAGTATAAAACAGGTGGCTCAGTTCTATTTACTTTTAGAGGAATCCATCTGGCTTGACTGTTGGAAAAATGAATTGATTCGCAACAAGGCAGCAATAAAAGGCTAAATTATCCCCAAGATTCTGCGCATCTTCTTAAGAGGAAAACACAGTTCTTTCAGGATACTTTCCTTTTCTTAACTTTATTAGCACCTGTTCCCTCAAAGCTCTTTCTTATTTTTTATTTATTAACTTATTTATTCTTTGTATCTCTCACATCATGCATCTCGATCCCATTAATCTCCCAATCCCCTTGTATCCACCCTCTGCCCTTATACCTTCCTCACTAAAAAAAATAAAATAAAATTTAAGAGAAAAGGGAAAAAAGAGAAAAAGAAGGAAAGAAGAAAGAGAGAGAAAAAGAAAGGAAGGAAGAAAGAGTTTGTCATAGAAGTTGTAGTGTGGCACAGTGGTTCACACAGGATTCTTTTTTTATGAATATTTCAGTTCATATACCTATACTTGCAAGTATTCATTGCAAAGAATCATTAGCCTGGCCCAACACCTCTGGTTTCAGCTGCACTGTTGATACTGGGCCCTTACTGGGACTTCTTTTGGAAATCCTGTTGGTGCCCTGTGTTATTGATTCACCCAAAATCCATGAATAGGGTTAGCTCTACTCTGCTGCCCAGGCGAGGTATGGAGTCCACTTTCCTGAATGCTGTGGCTGGTAAGGGAGAGGGTCAGCTCCCTTGCCTCTACCTCAGGTAACAGGGGCAAGAGGGGAGGGCATCTTTCCCTTACCCTCACTCACCACCACATGGCGGATGAGAGGGGCAGTATCCCCTCCCCCACTTCACACATTGATTATTAAATAAGTAAATAGATATACATGTAACATAAAAGATAGTGACACTTTCATAGTTTGTTCCAGTACTTCATTAAGGAGAAGTAGTGTGTTTTATTCAGTTAAAGAAATACAAAGATGTTATAGACCTTTTTTTCTGTACTCATAATCCTAATTATAGAAGTGTAGGTTACCACTTCTTACAGGCGAACTGTGGCTCCAGGTGCCTTACTCAGAGTAAATTACACATACTACATAAGCACTGTTATTGCTGTGCTGTATAGAAGGCAACACAGCGTTTACTAAGTGTCTAGCTTGTTCAAAGTATCTAACTAAAGACTGGAGGCTCTGCTAGTCAGTTCCAGAGCTAGGTCTCAGACCTTTGTTATTCATGTACAATAGTCCTCCTGAGAGAAGCAACCTGGAGTCTTCCTGCAGAAATCTCATATAAATTAAAAATGGCATCCATACATTAGTTCTGAGTAAACGTTCGGTGTTGGTGCCCAGCAGAAAGTCCTCGTGCTTTTAGCAATGGTGTCCTTTTGAAATAAATACAGTCATCATTCCATTTGATGCAACTAGAACAGTCAGGTGCCTTTAAAAACCACATTGCATTTTTCATGCACTGTCGGTCATATGCCTAATCTCTACCTTGGCTTGTATTACTATTACTATTATTATTATTAGCAAGCATTAGTTAGTGGAAGTGCCTTTAAAATCATTCTCAATAAGCCAAAGCCTTAAAAAAATTGCTCAACTTGAGGTCCAGCATCTCAAGTATAAAACTGGCAATTAATGTTCATTGTTTTTAAACCTCAAAGTGATCAGATGCTCCCATGAGGGAGAAATTTGAAGTGGCCACATTTGGTACCAGGTGTTTGAGTAAAGGGTGTTATTTGTCTTGAAATGTAATTGGGGTCAGCTATGCAATAAAGAGGTTTAAACTTTATACCTCGTCTGTTATTACTGGGCTAGTCTCAACCCCTTTCATCAAACTCTGGCTCCATTTCCATCACTAACAATCATTTCCTCACTGGGGGTTATCAATAAGATTATAGCTATTGCCAGAACCTGTTAGCCAAAAATTACTGACTCAGCACTTGGAGTTCAACAGCTGCAGAGTTTATGTCATTCAGCAGGACTCTGAACAGTAAAGATGCAGACACACAGAGAGAGTGGGGGGAAGGCAAGAGAGAGAACATCAAAGTAATTATAGCTAGATGCATAGTAAATTATATACAAAGATGATTTTATTTTGGAGTGTGTGTTACCAGTGATCTAAACCCCACTACAACAAAGTTAAAAAGATATTTGTATGTATTTATAAATTTATTTGTGGAAACGGAAACTCCTTTATTTGTGGGAATCATGTACAATGGTTACTGACTTTAGTTTTTTAAAAAAAGTAATGTGAAGAAAGGAATCACGTTGTTCTAAATGTAGAAATCATATATAACATTATTACATTAAGATGTGTACATTGCCTGCATATCCCTTAGTATGGGGCATATAGATGTTATCAGAATGTTAACTAAAATGGAGATGGGCAAAGCAAGAAGTAACATTGACTGTATCTTTGAAGAAACATGCAGTTGTATCAACCTGTGTAACGTGTATTTTAGTTCTTTTGGTAACACTTTACCACGCCTACCCTTCTTACGTAGTATAGGATTCCCAGTGTTGGTAGATATCAGTTTAGTGGTATATAGTTGTCACGCCACAGACTCTTTTACTGAATAGCCACTTTAAAATTTTGCCTAATTGTTCATGGATCACAGAATTCTATTCAGAACTCTCTTTCCAGCTGAGATTATTTTAATGGTTCTCTCTTTAAGTCTTCACCATCTGTTCTTGCTTTTATTTTAAATGCTAAAAGAAAGTAATTTAAAGGTGTCATAAACCAGCTATTTTATGTTTTTAACATCTCTGTCCAGGTCCTGACTCTCAGTTTAAATATGCATTGATGATCTCCAAAAACATCTGGAGCCAAACAGCTGTCCTTTGACTTCTGATTTGGAATTCTTCCCAGGGAAGAGAAGAAATCATTTTTAAATGAATGCCTTACAGATGACACTCATGCCCCTTCTCTGCCTGTTTAATGTGTACTGTCATAATTCTACTTATAAAAGAATAGTGATTTTAATATAATATTTTCAAGGTTTTGTAATTAAATTGTTTTTATACTTGGGACATTTTCTTTTCTTTAGTATTTTCTAAAATATAAAATATTACCACTTGGAATTTAGCTAACTGATGATACTTTTTTTTGTTAGACTTCAGCAAACACTGTTTCTGGAGTCTAGAGAACGGTTGTGACAGAGGTTGCTGATTGTCCTGTGGCAGGAGGAAGTCTGAAATGCAGAGAAAGCCCAAGGGAAGGAGCATTAGAGGAAGCTGCCCTCTTAACCTGTAACAGTGTCAGGCAGAACTTGTGAGAACCAAAAATGGTCTCTCCAAAGAGTTTCTAATCCCTTGGACTCGGCCTGTTGGCTGTGATCACCAAATACATTCACTCGTCACCCTGACAAAACAAGCCGTGGTGTTCAGCAGTGTCTGGTGGGCCATGTGTCCACTCCTGCACTGGGACTTGCTCCCACATAGGATTAGTACATGGTACTGCTAGACCCGTCCTGTGTTCTTGCCACCTGGTAGGCACAGTTCAATGATTAGTGCTCCAAGTACAGGATAGCATTTTAGGGGATGGCATCAGGGTTCCAGGGCATAAGCGTCATCAGTTTTTTCCCTACAGAACGTAAGGTGATGGGTGACACTCATTGCTTATTGTGACTTAGGGTGTACTTGTGCCACCCCTTCTCATACCGTCTTTTTACCTCGGAGGCTTCCTTGGAAACAGAATGGCCTGACAAATGATTGGTACTAGCAGCACACAAACTGAAAGCTGGGGGAGAAGACATGGAGGGGGTCATGTGGCTTTTATTAAAGAGTACCAGGTGATACTAAAATGGATTCATTTAGGAGTCAATCATAAAAGGAAAGAAATTTCTCGAAAGACGACTGCCTTAAATGTGTATCTTAAATGTGATATTTTAAAATGAACGGAGTATATGATATCATATAATTAAGTAGAAAAAAAAATACTAGGATCAAAACTTATCCTTCTTTCAGTACAGAGGGGGCAGTGCAAATCAGAAGGACTTAGAAAAATAAGAAAAGGCCTACAGGAGGAAGATGCACAAGTATAAGGAAGGGGGAAAATAGATGAGGAGCATTCTAAATGAGCAGTAGTTAAAGAAGAGAGTTCTTTTAAAACTCAGTTGTCATGTTATCATGTGGGCTGTGGACTTCTGAGTGTTGCTACTTCTCACTCTTTCTCCTTCTCCTTCTCCTTCTCCTTCTCCTTTTCCTTCTTCTTCTTTTCTTCTTCTTTCATCCTCCTCCTCCTCCTCCTTCTTCTCTCTCTCCTTCTTTTTAGAGGTTCCAGTAGTCTAGGCTGGCCTTAAACCTTCTATGTAGCTGAGAATGATGGATGACTTTGATATTCTAATCCTCCCATCTATTTAGGAGCACAGGCCTTACAGGAATGTGCCCCACACCCACTTTCTCTGGTACTGGAGACTGAATTCAGTGCTGGATAAACATTCCAGCAACTAATCTCCATCACAACCCACATTTTGCTGTTTGTAGGTTAATTTTGTTTGTAGATGCTAAGTTGCCATCCAAACTAAGCTTTTAGAATAGATAGTAAACATTCAAGTATATTCAATGGCCCATAGGAAGTGTTGTCTGTATGCAAAAAAGCAAAACAGAACAAAACAAAAACGAAACAACAAGCTCCATTTTTCTGAGCTGTGATTTAATAAAAACACATAATACACACACACACACACACACACACACACACACACACACCCATGTTGTTTGTTGTCCTTTTAATTAAGAAATAGAAATTTGATATCTTACTTCTGAACCCGGATTTCAAAGTCATGTATCCTGTTTCAAATTATGATACAAATGTAGAATTCACCATTGACCCCTTCAATTGGGAAAGAGACTCAGGTTAATGGGCAGCTGGGTGCAAAGTCAGGTACTTTGTGCGCGTAGACACAGGCTTTGGAAGAGCTTTTCTTCTTTGTACTGCTGGGGAGTGAGCATAGGCCCTGTGCATGCTGGGCCAAAGCACTACCACTGAGCTACATCCACCACCCTAGACACAGTCTTTGAAAACTGACTTTTATTGTCCTGAGACAGATGAAAATGTGTGGAATTTTTTATTTGTCCTTTTAGAATATGGTCTCATGTATCTCAGGTTACCTCCAGCTTGCAGGGTAGTCAAAGTTGGCTTTAATTTCTGATCCTCTTGCACCAACTCCGGGCTTTTGGGATTATAAGTGTGTACTATTGCATTTGGCTTTGTCTCATCTTTGGATGTAAATATTCTGCTAGAGTCTGACAAATTTCCATTTGTAACTTTTAATTCAGCTTCTATTATGCTTGAGAAAAGGAAAATTCATTGGTTAATAGCTCTTATAAATTTATTAAATTCACCAAGTGCCATGAGTATTTCAAATATCATGCTGTGATTGTCATGTTTTATTTTAAAAATGGTTTTAGATTTTTAAATTTTATTTTTTGTGTGTTTGAATGCTTTTCCTGCATGCATATCTGTGCATAACATGTATCTGTCTCACGTCAGTGGAGTTCAGAAGAAGGAATTGGATCCTCTGGAATATGATACGCTTTGGATAGTTGGGAGCCATCATTGGGTGTTGGGAGCTGATCTCAGGTCCTCAGACAGAGCCAGCAGTGGTCTTAAGAACTGAGCAATCTCTCCAGGCCCCTTGCTTTACTCTTAAGAATTAGAAAAATTTCTATTCTGCCTGATAATAAAATTTTGGCAAGCTGTCTCCCTCTAGTGATACCAATAGTTATTACCTTTTTATTAAATTAGTTAATTTAGTTTTTCAGCCCAATCAGTTTCTCCTACATCTCTCCTCTCCTCCTAGTTCCTTCCTTCCCAACCTCCACTCTTCCCTCACTGTCCACTCCTCCTCCTTTCTTTTCAGAAAAGGTCAGGCTTCCCATGTATATTAACTAGCCATGGTATATCAAGCTGCGGTGAGACTAGGCACCTCTTCTTCTAGTAAGGCTGGGTGATGTGACCAGTGGGAGGAAAGGATCTCAAAAGTAAGCAACACAGAGAGCCCCTGCTCCCACTATTAGGAGTCCCACAAGAAAACCAAAATATATAACCATAATGTATATGCAGAGGGCCTAGGTCAGTCCCATGCAGGTGTCTTGGTTGTTGGTTCAGTCTCTGTGAGCCCCTATGAGCCCAGGTTAGTTGCTTCTGTGAGTTTTTGTGGTGTCCTAATCCTTTTGGCTCCCACAATACTTCCTCTCCCTCCTTTGCAGGATTTTCCAAGCACTGTCTAACCAATAATTATTCTTTATTAAAAAAAACAAGTGGAAGGTAGATTCTCTGAAAGAGGCATATATTCCAATCTAGAAAAAGACAGTATTAGTGAAAAAGTTAACACACTCATACCTGGTGTTTTCTTGACTGTTGTAGAAGAGATTTGCGTACTTATTTTTTTTATCATGATTTCAAGTGAGTGTCCATTCTTATAGAATTACGCTAACTGTAGAAAGTGTAGCTAACCTTGTACATTCCATTTTGTTAAATAAAAGGCCATCATTGAGAGAAGCCAGGGCAGAAACTCAAGGCAGGAATCTGGAGACAGGAACTGATGCAGAAGCCACTGAGCAAAGTTGCTTAATGAATCACATTCAATGACTTGTTCTGTTTACCTTCTTAACAGCCCAGGAGCACCTGCGCAGGGCTTGCACCATCCATAGTGAGCTGTTCCCCTCCATCATCCATAAGTCAATAAAATGCCCCACAGACATGCCTACAAGCCAATCTGATAGAGGAACTTCTCAACCCTGGTTCCTCTTCCCAGGAGACTTTAATTTGTGTCAAGTTGACAAAAACAAACCAGCTCACTGGGCCTTTGTAGTGTCTCTTCATAAGTGAATCCTCTAGAGTCTGACTGGCTGGCTCTGATTTTTGAGGTCTGGGCTATGTGGCAATTAGCTACAGTGGAGAGAAGAGGGGTTTTTCTGGAACTGAATAAAGAGAACACACCTCCCTACTAACCATTCCAGTCCCATACCCCCAAGCCCCTAACACAGCCAACAGACCAGAGGTTAGCTCTCACAGATTTAAAGCATTACTGATTTTACTTTTATTTGCCAAACTACTTTCTTCACTCTAAAACAGTAAAGCCAGATAGATGATCAACAAGTCGTTAGATTCATAAGTAACCTGATCTTATAAATAGTCTGATCTAGATATTCACAAGTAACCCAATAAGTAACATCTACTTTCTGCGACCTAGAACCTTCCTCTGGGCCCATAGCCTTTAGTTCAGAGATTGGTAGGGAGTATAAGCCACAAATTAACACTCACACGAAGCTATATGAATACTGAAGAAGTGCAGGGAATGATCGGAGACATTCCTAGAGATTATTCTGTTGGGACAACAGATCCACAAGGCAGTGCTGAATACACTTGTTGTAGTTTGCAGTGCACACTTGGGACTGAGAGATGGCAGAACTAGCTCAATTTACCTCTAGACATACCATTTAAGTAAAAGTGAGTTAAACTTTAGTTTTTGTTTGTATGGTTTTGAGACAGGATCTGGTCTGGCGCTAAGGCTCAGGTGATCAAGGCACAACACAGGTTTCTGTTTCTTGAAGAGCTGCAGGAATTCCTGCTTCCAGTGTGGCAAATAACAAGTGAGTTGCCAGCCTTTCCACATGTATGAGTGTTCCTATTTCCTATTCAGGAGTAGCCTTGCAAACCATGCATTGTAGTTAACTCTCTCCGTTTTGTGCTATAAGGTTAATAATATGCCTTATTATCTATAACTTTCTCAAGACTGTTTCTGAGAGAAGAATTTAAAAAAAAAATTACACAGGCCCAATGGTGTCCCTCAGCTGGGGTGGGTGAGCGCCTTTACGATGAACAGAAACATAACTGTAGAAGAGATGGTGGAGAGGAACAAGCTGACATGGGTGATCCACACTGCCACCTGGGGCCATGCCATGGTAGTGCTTGTGCAGCTGAGGGCCATGTCTGTGTCTGTGGCCCTACTGTAGCTGGGGTCTGTGTTGATGTCTCTGGCCTTTACAGATGCCTGTTGTCTGAGACCATGTTGATGTCTAAGGGTCTTGCTACCACAGGAACCATACTAATCTGAGTGGCTTTTGCTGTCACCTCAGGCCATGGTGACATCTGGGCCCCAGCTGCAGCCCAGAGCCATGTCTGGATCTGCGGCTCCATTGCAGCCAGGATGTGTGATGGTTTCAGTGGCACATGCCATCACCAAAGGCTGTGTGAATGCCGCCTCAGCGGGAGAGCTGTCTCGACTCCCAGGAGTACTGGCCCCAGGGGTGTGTGCTGACCTCTGCAATGGAAGAGCTGGTCCTACCTCTCACCATGCACAGAGAGAGCCTCTGGCCCTGATGGTTAGATCATGGGAGAGCTGGCTCTGACCCTTGCCTGAGAGGGTGAACCCAGTGGAGGCCCAAACTTACCAACTCGGATACCACCCAGGCCCACATCCAGGGCTTTGACTTGGCCTACTCCAACATCTACCCCATGTGACCTGCTGGAGTGCACAGGACAGGTTCTGTGGAACCATAGCTGCAGGATCTCCATGACTGGGGCAACAGCAGGATACCCAAGAGAAGTTTCAGTGAGGATCCATTATTGATGGTATACCAGAAACCAGTGGCCTTGAACCAGTGACAGGACTGTGTCCTGCTCTAGGGCCAGTCTCCTTTAAGGGTTGTCTGTATAGCCATGGGGGCAGGGTGTGTAACCAGGGAAAACTTTAATCAGGAGTAATAAATAAGTTTATATATTTTATTCCTATTTATTGATAGTGGGTCGCTTGAAGTTATGTATATCACTCAACTCATTTCAATAACTTAGCCAGTTAGTGGCAAAGGGACAGGAATTCTGCCTCTGGAGAGTTGGCAGGCTCTTCCCACTCAAGATAGGTGTCAATCTATTTAAAGACAAAGGAAAAGACTTGACTGTACAACATTTAAGTAAAATACAGGAAAACCCATATATATATATATATATATATATATATATATATATGTATATAAAATCTTTCCACTCATGTTACTTCATTAATTCATTTTATCTACGGTTTTGTATCCCAGATTCTGACATATGTGCTTTATTTTCAAGGTTTTGAATGAAAGTCTTAACTCATCACTCTGGATAATGACATAATCTTCTAACAAGGTCTTTATTAACAAAAGAGGCTTTAAGAGAGAACCCCAGCAATTTTGGGACTTTTTAATTGTTTAAGAGAAAGTTCTCTTAGACTGATTAAGGGGACTTTTTCCTGTGTGGGGAAATATGAATTTTTTCTATGGAAAAATGGCATGAAGCAGAAAGCGAAAGTAAACACTAGTGTCCTTGTGTTTTATTTAGATTATTGTGACAGTATGTTACGTGTGAGGGACATGTTTCTAATTTCCCAGAAACATTCTATGAGGCTCATTTTTTTTGTATTCTTAAAGGGAATATGGCAAGAACATGGAAATTCCTCTGGCACTGGGGCAGTCATAGTCACAGAGAGTAGGTTACCAAGCTGATGTGAAGTTGCTGGCAGTGGTGTCAGGCTTTGCTTTCGTGCACATCCATTTCAGCCGCTGCCATTCATGCGCTGGATCTTTTCCACATGCCATGGGTAGGTTGGGAAAGAATCCCATTTTCCTAGTTAGTTCTTACCACTTTCATTATCTGCTATGAAATATTGGCTTTCCAGGGAAGCCCCTCACCATGCCCTTGAGAGCAAGAGCCCCATGTTATCAGCTCTGTAGTACTGTATGCCCCTCTTCCTACAACTGCACCTTGGTGTTGGGTTTGTTCGGCATCTACTTTAGTCATAGGCTGCAAACTCTTGGAGTAGAGGAATTTGTCTTTTATGCAGGGCATCACCAGCCTGGGTCTAGGAGAGCTTCCTAACAAATAAAAGAGTGCCAGCAAGCTACACAAGAGTCCCTAGTTCAGACCCTAGGTACTGTGTATTGCCAATTGGCCTCTTAAGTCTTCCCCTCCTCCTCCTCTTCTTCCATTTTTCTCAAGTTGTCTTCTATAAAAAGCAGATATCACAGTTGACCCTCAACAGTTACTGCGCAGCTCTCTAATACAAAGCTAACTCACCCAAATAAAAAGAGGACAAGGGCCTAATTCATCCTAAGCTTTGGAAGCATACGGCTCAGAGCAAAGCAGCCTCTACCTTCCCAAGCCTCTCTAACTTTTCTGCTGACAACTCACTGGGAAAGGACTGCTTTAAAACTTGTCGCATAGATAAAAGAGCATTCCCCCAGAGGGTTTGCATTTTATGTAAGGTGGCACATTAGCAGGCTCTTTTAAAGCATGCTGCTCTTTTTCAGATATGTGTTATGCTTACAGAACACCTTATAGGTTGTATAGTGAGCCACGGCCCCTGACTTGCAAGCTGATCTTGGGGAGCTGGGTATCAGTGTGGTCCTTTGGTCCTGACAGCAGATAGGGGGTGCTGGAGAGGCAGCGGTGCCAGGTGGCAGCAGCCAATGAAGGCCATGCCATCTGGATCTTGGAGGATGCACTTGCAGAGGAGCGCCCGGCTCTGCACTTCTCTCCAGTACCGTCTTCTTCCCCTTTGCAGCTTCCCACTTCCCATCTGTGCCCGCCCACTGATTTCTCAAAGAATTAAAAAAAAAATTGGCATGGTTCAAGGAAAAAGAATTTGGAATCTGTGGGCTGTCCCTTCCTCAGCTTGATTTAGTGTCAGTGACTGAGGACCACAATGGCCTGGCCTGCTTCTCACACCCTTTCTCAAGGTTGTAACCCGGTGTCAACCAACGGGGCTGTGCATTTTGCTGTACCATACTGTGGAGATCGAATTGCTACTTGTGTTTTGTAAGTTGCCAGCAAAATGCTTTCTTTTTCATTTCATCCTTGCCAGTGTTGCCTGCACACTCCAAAAGGCATTTTCGGAAAGCGGATTCCACAAGTTACAGGGTCCAAGACCGAGTGATCATTACCTATTCTGCTTGGGCGCAGTTCTTTAGAGACAGTGACATCTTTGCCAATACTTACCAGGCCATCACCTTGTCACATTAGCTCCTCCAGGAAACGTCATTTAATAGATAAACATTAAGACAACCTTTGCTGTTCAGTTCCCTAATCCAAACAAATGTAGTTTCCTAGGGAGGATAATTCACAACAACCCAAACCTTAAGCGGCAGTTATTTCTGAACAGACTGTAACTATATGTTTGTTTTAAGGACATTTTGAAAAATGAGTATTTGGTAAATGGCTGTTTTACACAGGAACAAGCACTTTCAGGCAGCCAGCAAGTGAGAATTTCGTAGTACATTTTGTGGAGTGCTGTGTGGATTTAAACGTTTGCTGGAGTGTTCCCACATTGTTCTGAGTAATTTCTTCTTATTAGAAAGTTAGACTTCATCTGAGTAAAGTGGATTATCTCAACTTCAGCTTCCCCTGACAGTGGCCCTGACGTATTTGCAGACCTCATGCTATGTTGGTGGACTTTGCAAGTAAAGAAAGTGTGAGTGGAAAGGGGAGAAATGAGATTTGCATGTAGGCTGTCCAAAGGACGTATTTCCTAGGTCTTCTAACCCCACTTCCATCATTGAAAAGGGAAGAAGGCAGAGGGTGAGAACAGGTGGAATCAAGATATCGTCCCCAGAAGGAAGCCCTGTGGTTGCTGCTCTTAGAGGCCCCATTCTTAAACGCAGCCCCAGTGGAGACTGTCCAACTCTTTTCATCAAATTTATCTAGTACTGGGTTCCAAAGTCAGCTCTTGCAAGCAAAACCCCTCCATCGGGGGTCCCAGGATGTAGTTAGGATAAGGGACATGTTAGTGAATGTTTAAAAGATTTCAGGAGTGAATAGGGCTGTGCTTCATTGGCCAAGAGTCTTGGTTGTTAATGCCTTAACCACATGCTCACTCTTTACTCACACCCATTCACACCTAGTCTCATTTTGAGAGAGGGTTCTCACCTACTTATTTCTAAATCCATATTTCATCATGTAAGGATTCCATCTTTTGTGATATGCCCCTAGGTTAGCAGTTTCACATAGCTTTTGAAAAAAAAAATGCTTCAAAGTTAGATGTAGAAAAAAAATCCTCATCTAAAAAATTTCGGCAGTGGAAGTTAGATTTTGCAAGTTTGTTTTGGATGAGCAGCATATTTCTCTCGGTTGGTTCAGCAGCAATATTTCTGTCCCGTCATCTAGTTAGGGATGAATGGCATATTGTGGTTTCCCAAACTGAGGCTGCATATGCTTGCCCAAACTTGCTCAGTTTGGGAAGCTCGCTGGTGTGCTTGCTTTCCTTCCTTCCTTCCTTCCTTCCTTCCTTCCTTCCTTCCTTCCTTCCTTCCTTCTCTCCTTTCTTCCCCTCTCTTTCTTCTCATCCTCCTTCTTTTCTTGCCAAAGCGAAACATAATTAAATATATAACATGTTATTAAAATATTTACCCTCAGTTGCGAGGCAGAAGAGTGAAGAAGCTAAAGAGGATCTTTTCAGAGATTTTTGTGACTTGGGAAAGAGGTAGGAGATAGTGGGGATGCAAAGGCTGTGGAAATGTTTGGTGTTTGGTTAGAAAACAAAATTTTGAGGTTGATCCACAGTTAGAAGCTTCAGGAATAGATAGTTATCTGTAATTCTCTAAAAAAAAAAAAAACCATAATGAAGAACATTGCCCTAAAGTAAATCAATCAAATTCCAGCTGGGAAAGTAGCCTGCTGCCATGCCATGGGCCAGGCACTGTGTCTGACCACGGGGAAACTGCCATAAAATGCAAGCTCCTGTCTTCTTGGGGATTCCATTCTGTCAGAAGTGTCTATCCGGGGTGACTTCGTTGAGCACTTGGAAAGGCTTGAAGGGATCAACATAGAGCTAGCTTGTTCTCATTCTTGCTTTCTTTTTGTTGGAATCAGACCTCAAACATGGTATACTATTCATGATGTGCAGGTCTGACACCCCCATTCCCTTCATGGACCAAGTGTATATGGGATATATTGGAAGGGATGGGATCATCTGTCTTGATGTGTATGCTTAGCATTCTGCTTTCTGTCCTGACTGATTTTGCTGTAACCCTCTGTAATGGGTGTTCTAAAGCAGCAAACCTTAGCAGCTAGCTCCCGATAGTGGGCTGCCTCACTCCTTGTCCCCCTATTCTCAGGCAGGATGCTACTCACTTTTTTTTTTCAGATGACCCTACAAATACCTTCTTCAGCCCTGGTATTTTGTGGTACACTGAAGGTTTTCTCTTGATGGGCCTCAGACGTGTTTTGAATTTCCTATATTTTGATAAAGACCCTTGGGTAGTCTGTGCTCTCCCTGTTTATTTCCCCACGTCCTTGGTGTAGTCTACAGAAATAGTAAGCTTTATTTTGAGGCTGACGACTAGAGCTTCAGAGGGAGAGGGAGAAGGGAGGCACAGAAGGGGTGAACGGGGAAAGCATCGCAATGCTTCAATGCATGGCTCTAGTATGTGACTGGGGTCTCCATGGTTTAAATTACTTACCAGAGGCCAGCAGCTCAGGAGTTACCTAACCAGCTTCTTCTTTTGTCACCTGGGTGACATCTTGTCCATATGGGACAAAGGGACCTTTTGGGAAAGGGCTACTGAAGACAGAGATGCAGGGCAAACAAGCAGAGAAACTGCAGAAGAATAAGTGAAGAAGCCCAGCCCCAACTTACTTCTTCACTTCTGGCTTTGAAGGTCCCAGGCTGTTGACAACAGACCCTTGTAGGATGCCTGAAGTCTGTGCCACTCAGTGTCAGCCCACAGCCAGCACTGGACCACTGGGGATGTGACTGTGGCTTGGGACATGAGCCCGCTTGTTCGCTTACTCACAGTGAAAAGAGTTTTGAAATGAGTTCTGAATAGACAGCATTTTCTTTGTGTGATTGGTAAATAATACAGCGCAAAGTTAGCAAGTTGCAGGCTTCTGCATTCTGATTCTAGGCAACCTTTTTGTGGGGAGAAGGGCAGGATGTTTCTCACAGAATGTGACCTCACGGGAATACTCGAGGTAAGGAGAAAAAAAAAAAAAAAAAAAAAAAAAAACCTGATCTGAAAAAATAAATGTAACTTTTAAGTAAAGCTACGAGAGGAGAGAAGGTTTCTGGTGCTGTAATACACAAAACCAACACCTGTTAATGCTGTGCAAGGCGCCAGTCACAGGGGCTTGCCTTTGTTTAGCCCTGACAGGAAAAAAAATGAATGACCTTTCTTGTGATAATTTAACATTTTTCTCTTTTAGAAAGTAATGAGATATCTGAATGGATCAGCGTGGAGAAACCCTAAAAGAAATAGCATAAGAACATTTTGGAACATATCCAAGAAAAGATAACTCTCCACATACCTATAGACATCTACCAGGTCCAGGTAAGGGCAAATATTGTCAAAAGTAGATTGTAGTTATTTGATTACATCTCATACTGGCTTGGACTTGGGGAGAAAACAAACGTGGAAGGGGGGGCTGGGAACACTCACCGTTGTTTCTCTTCCCTTGCAAGCATGGGTATGGTAGCCCTGTGTCAAGTGTGACCATTGGTAGTCTGTGCAGGAGTAGAGGACATGTGATCTAGTTACAGGGGCATTGAAGGTCATCAGATTCTGTAAAGTGACAGCGTGTTTATGTTACAAATGTGCAGTATGGATTTGTACAGGGACTGACTCATTTTCTATTTAGAATTTTCTTTTAGAAAGCCACTTTTTAATGGTGCTCAGATAAGAAATACATCTGTTGCTTACATATAATAAGCATCAAATATGAAGATAAGTTGAATACTTGAGTGGTTGTTTGTTGCTATGAGAGACCTGTAACATATGTATGCTGTATGTCTCTTTACTGGAGCACAGGCTCCAAACTATGAATTTCCTTCCCTTGTGAAATAGAATTTGTTCTTAATGCCAAGCTCACTTGGGTTTCTAAAAAATGAACATGGCTTCAGAACCCTCAAATGGGTACGTTGACGGATGTCCAGAGGGACAAAGATTTCACTAGTTGTCCCATGGTACTTCAGACTCTGAATGTGTTTCTTAGAGCAAAGCTTAGAAACACTTTCTTTTGTTGCCATTTGGAGTGTGTAATGCGAGTGTTGTAAGGAGATTTCTCCTTCTGGGTGTGGGTTGAAGTGGAGCTGTTGGTTCTTTGGACTGTGCCGCGTCTCTCTCAGGACTGATGAAGCTAAACAGGAGAAGAGGGGGATGAGAGGCCCAGGCTCGAAGCAGGTGTCCCCACAGGAAAGAATTTCTGCTTTCCTGCTGTGCACTACCTAGAGCCTTGGTCTTTCCAAGTAATTCATAAAAGCCAATGTCAGATTCATTGGCCAGGTTTGTCAGGTCAACTCAGATGTTCAGTGCAGGAAGAAGTGGATTCTCCTGCAGCTCTTTCTTATGCTGCTGGAAAGGAATGTTGATTTGCGTGGAAAATCGGTTCCACCTTAGTTCATAGCGACATACTGGTTTGCTTGCTGACTTGGTATGAAGTTAAACTTCTGGGGTACACATCAACCTTAGTTTGTCACTGTGTTCTGAAAAGAGCATTGTCACAAGATCAAAGATCTCAAGCCGAACGAGCTTTCCTCCGATTCATTACCTGTTAAAATGCAAATATAGTTTTAAAATTTAAAAACTTAATTTTTAGAAATGTAAAGGGCAGTCCTCCACGTTGCCACGTTTCTGCACGAGACACGAGATGGGTTGCTCTTGAATAGCACCCTTGATAGATGGGGTAGAGATGTAGAATAGTTGCCATAAATTTTTTATACCAGCAGAGGGCAGCTCAGAGCAATAAAACTGTGAAAAGTTTCCAACCAATTATCCAAAACAAAACAACCAACCAACCAAACAAACAAAAACCTGCAGGGAAAATACCTGCTTAAAATCTGCCCTTTCAGCTCACGGACTGTGGACTGACAGCTAAGCAACCTGCCTGGGACTGAACTGGACCCTCTGAATGTGGGCGATAGTTACGTGGTTTGATCTGTGTGTGGGGGGGAATAGGGGCTGGCAGTGGTACCAGGACCCATCCCAGGTGCATGAACTGGCTTTTTGGAGCCCATTCCTTATGGGTGGGATACCATGCTCAGCCTTGATATGGGGGGTGGGGCTTGGTTCTGCCTGTAGTTGGTATGCCAAACATTGTGGACTCCCCAAGGAAGGATGGGGGCTGGGAAGTGGGGTAGGTAGGTGAGTGAGAAAAGGGGAGGAAGGGGAAACTGGAGTTGATATGTAAAATAGAAAGTAATTTTTTTTTTAAATAAAGTATCTGTCCTTTCAGAGGGTGTCCTTCCCTGAAACTACAGCTTTCTGAAATACCACAGTAGCAAGCATGATGGTCCCTAAGTGGGCATTTCACCAGCGGATGTGGGGTGCAAAGGACACAATGAATAAAAATCCCGGGGCCCCTGCAATGTTTGAACTGTGATTTCTCTTTTCTTCTTCTACTAGGTACTAGCTTAGGATCTTTTGTATGTAATGCGCCCCTACTGAGCTGCATCCCTGAGGAAGTGGGTTTTGGTTTTTCTTTTGGTTTACTGTGTTACAAACATCTATATGAACTCTAATGCTAGCCAGGTATGCAAGTCCTCATGATGCAACTTTTCAGGATTATTTTTCTGAAGAAAAATAACAAAATCATAGAGTAATCTGTTCTCAAAATATGCTTTGGGGCAAAATGTATATTAGGAAATTTCTCCCATTGCAGCCAAAATGATAAAAATGATAACTCATTGTTCCCCTTAATTGTTTTTTCTCCTCAGATTTGCTACAGCAAACATTTGCTGTTGTTCTGTATCAAGGCACATTTAATGTTCAACAGTGGCGCACACATTTGTGTGCTGGGAATCTGAAAGGAAATCCCAGTACTATGCTACACACTAGATTTCAACAGTGCCACAAAGGCCACAGGGCACAGTTCTGTGTGAACCCTGTATGTTTTGTTGTAAGATTGCAGCAAACTCTTGGGTTTAGTACACAAACATAGGAAATTAAAATGCCTTTATACTGAATCTTATTCTGTATGTGAAAAGTTGGCATTTGGGGGCATTTATGAAATGATGAAGCCCTTTTCTCCTTTCAGAATTTTAGTTCTGAGAATGTAATGCCTCGAGATCACCCCCTTTCATACCATTTGCTTGCTTGGTTTTACTGTCTACATAACTTTGGCTCATGTTGACTTAAGATATTTGACATATCAAATATTGTCGCTTTCTAAGGTTTCCCAGGCAACTGTAACAATTCATCTGGCTTCCATCAAAAGTGCCCTTGAACTCTCCTCTCGTTTTCCTTGTATATTGTAACATGTGCGAAAGGAAAAAAGACCGGAGACTTCGGGTACTGGGTTACTATGGATAATCTGGTGAAGAGAAGGGGAAGTTTCATGTAAATTTTTCACAAGGTTGATGAGTCTTCAGCTTCCTGGCTCCCTCCTCTTTGTTGAAAACGGGGAAGAGCGGGCTTGTGTTCATAGTCGGGTTTTGTCCTTAATGTTCTAGGCTGGCACTTGACTGCTAAGTCTCCAACTTGTGCCCTACAATGCTGCCTTGGGATTGATCTGACTAGGGCAATGAAGAAAGACAAACAGACACCTGTACAGGAAACCTGGGATCAGGTGGGCTGTGGGCCCTGATCGAGGCTCAGCAGCAGCCAGCAACCTCAGTGATTTATTATGTAACAATGAGCAGAGAGGCAGGCTTACTACACACAGCTATAATTATTGCAAACAGTAGAGCAAGGAAGCAAGGCAGGAGTAGCAGCTCCTCTGTGGGGAGCAGTTTCAGACTGTAAACACCGGGAGGAAGACGCTGTAATGCATTCTTTGTGTACATGATAGCGACATCCACACACAAACCAGGGCAGGCCTTTGGCATTCTCATGGGTCTGAGGCGTTGAGGTGGTTGCCATTGCTGTGCTCATGTCAAATATACATTCACTCAGGGCGTCACCTGCTCCCCTCATTGGGCTGGACCTCTCGGGCCCACAAAGGATTATCCATCCCCACATTTCTGATTGAGGCCTTCCCGTGTGCTTTGCTGACGCTCCCACGATGACGCTGGAGTTCCAGATTTCATGCTGGGTAGCTTGTCATGAACCCAGCAGCGGAGCTTTGTCCCATTTTGCTCAGAGGAGAGCCTTGCAATTGCCTCCTCAAGAATTCCTAAAGCTGTGAAGGAGGAAGTTTGAATCAGTGATCCTGCAGGAGTTGCTGCTGCTCCTCCTTTCCCCACTGATTGTATTGTGGTTTCTTCATCTAAAGAAAGAGTACAACTTAAGCCTCATTTTCTTCTATTTTCATTTACTTCAGCTCTTGTCTTCCAAGCTGGTTGTATAGTCCCCATACCAGGATATTTCATCTTCAGATCCCACTGTGGAATTTTTTTTTTTTTAATGGAAAAGAATGCTCTTCTAAGGCTAGACTTCTGTAGAAGTCTCCCGGTCAATGTTACACTGAATCAAAGTTTAGAGAACTGTCCGGAGCTGGATCATGCCTGAAAGTGTGGTCTCTCCTTCTTTTCTATTCTTACCATCCTTTCTCCTGTATCTGCTGTATTTTGTTCTCTTTGGTATACCCATGGGTACTGAAACATTTCATTGAGCTGTTTCTAAGCAGAGTTTTGAAAAATCAGTCCAATAAGGCCCCCTCTCTGTGTAAAGGAAAGCCCGTATGATATGACACACATCCTAGCAGTCATTTAGTTCCATACCTTCCCACCAGGCATGATCATTGTGAGGACGACGTTGGCTAATCCTTTCCTTGTTAAAATCAACATAGATAAATAGACTTTTATAGTAGGAAATGGAGTTTTCAGGATGTGAAATAATCAATTTGAATAAATATTTGCTGTTTGTTTTCATAAAAGTTTTAATCCTAAAAGAGAACTCTGACCAGAAGAGGGATGTAGCAGGATCAGTGAGCCAGGTGCCATGAGTCATAGTGCTGCCTTAATTGAAAGGAGGCTGTGTGTGTTGGCAGGGACCGAACTGCACGTACGTAGTTTAGAATTTCTTAAGCTGCAATCCAGCTGGAAAGTTCTCAATCAGATGGATGTGTTTTGACCATTTATCACTTATTTGTGTATTCAGAGCATTGATGTTAAGTTTTGACATACAAGTCACAGCTTAAAAACCTCGGAGAATTATATGACTCCTGATATGTGGACAGTTATTCCCGAGCCAGGGGATTTTGTGTAAAGTTAATTTGTATAATAGAGAATCAGTCTTTCACTGTAGCATTTTGCTATCATGTTTCAATAACTGATTGAACATTCTGAATTAATAAGCATGACGTTTGTGTAAGCTAAAGACGAGTCTAAGCTCCACATTCATTGAGGGGAGCCTTAAGCAAATGCTTTTTTTCATCAGCTTGTTCAAAAAGCATAAACACCACCATGAGCTTGTTCCAGGCGGGAATATTAACCTGGTTAACATAGTAACTGGCACTGAGCAAAGTGACTTCAAGTTATGGCTGCACGTTGTTCTCACTGACTGGGAGAATTGGAAGAAATTGGTTTTTCCAATATGTAGATATTTACAATTTTTGTCTTACAGAAAAGGTTTGAGCATTTAAAGACAATCAGGAGGATTTGCAATTTGTTTTTTATTTAAGGCTTTGGGTAAAACTGTACCAGACAATTGGTATTTATTACTTGAAGAAAATATATAAAAGTGATAGAAATATTCAAGGAGGAGTTACTTATGAACTTCTCAGTGTGCAGCAGGTAAGGAGGGGCTTGGCTCCCTGTCTTTCTCCACTGTTCTGCACCGTCTCTTGCTCCAGTTAGTTTATATCCGCAGTGCTGTGCTGTAAGAACTTGTCTTGTTCTGTCGTCATTTCTTCCTTGTTCCTTTCTCTTTTGCACGGCCTACTTTCTCTTAAATCCTAGGGTGGGTGTGAAACCAGAGGAAGACACTGGGTATGTAGCTTTCTTTCTAAGCTCTATCCATCCATCTTTCTTTCAACCAGTGTGCAAGGACTTTTTGGAGACTGGCCTGGTCTCACAGCTCTGAATGTTTTTCAATGCATCCTCTCCAGAGCCCTTAAGACAGCAATGCTTACTTCTGTTTTTAATGCTCACCTCTGCTTAATGCTCACCTCTGTGGCACAGGTGAAGAAGCTGGGGTTTCTTCAAGAAGTAAGGAAGAATTTCTAAGAACATGGAAGGATCTAGCCTGTACTCAAGACGTAAACCCTGAGCCACAGCTGTCTTTTTTTTTTTTTTTTTTTTTTTTTTTTTTTTTTTTTACTATTTAAACAACTTGATCTTAAGGAACATGTATTTTATTCTGCCATGTTGGCATTCTAAGTTACTCCACAGTGATGTATAGCATTAAGCTGTATTCTCCTGTCTAACTGCATCCTGAATCCATCAACAGCTGCCCTACCCCCCCAATAGTATCTTTAGTAAATGTTAATGGGAAAACATATTTCCACATGCAAGAGTATGAAACTGTACCATTATTTTAGACCACACGTGATAGTCAAGCCAAAATGCAGAGAAGGCCTGCAACCAGAAAACTAGAAGAGAGCAGAAGGGAAAGCAACTGTGACACTGGCTTCTGGAGGGATGCTTTGGAGGCACCAAAAGCTAGTGTTACAAAGTTACAAAACAAAACAAATAAAAAAATTCAATTGAATTAGAGAGTTTCTACACATACACACACACACACACACACACACACAACTGAAGAAGAGGCAGCCTACACAATAGGATAATAAATATAGTTGTAAAGTACAGATTTGCAATAAAGATTTGTTATTATCCAAAATTCATAAAAATCTCTTACAACCCAAGAGCAGCAATGCTTGAAAATGGGCAAAAGACCAAAATGGACCCTTTCTCTGGAGCAAACATAAAACTGCCAGTCTATATAAGATGCTTTGTATCATTAATCATCAGAAGAGCTCAAGTCACGATGAGATATTATGTAACACACATAAGAGTGGACTTGGGTGCACATCTAAAGGGTGTGCCAGTGTTTGCATGCCCACATGCACAGCAGTATCTTCATAATAACTAAGGTAGAAGCAACCTGTGTCTGCTGGTAGCTGAATGGATAAGGAAACTGGTCTGTCTATATAATGGAACATTATTCAGTCTCAAAGAGAATGAGATTTTTATAACATGGATGGACCTGAAGAACTATGCTAAATAAAATAATAAGACGCTGAAAAGTTGAGTTATCCCACTTATATGTGTAATATAGAAACATTTTCTTCAGGTTCATCCATTCTTGTTTCCTGGATTGTGGTATCTGCTGCTATTTTGTTAGTTCCTCTTCCGTTTAATTGGTCAGTTTATTTATTTTGAAAACCCAGAAAATTATTCAAGCGTAGTAGTCTGGTTTGAAAAAGGTTATCCATCCATTCATGTAGCAAACATTTTATTACAGTCTTTATTCCAATGAAGGGATGAGAAAGCTTGGGTAGCACACAGTGAAGGGGACTGTGGTGTAACAAATGGTGTCCACACTCAGTGTCTCTAGTGACAGGAACACAAAACAATGAGATAGAAATACAGTTTCTGATTTTCTATTGTAATTATTTGCACATAACCATACACATTATTGGGATTCTCTGATATTTGTATACATGTGCATATCATGCACTAATCCTCACCACCCTCTCTTTTTCTACCCTTTCTCTTTAATTCATTTCTCTTCCCTCTTCCCAGGCCCCTTCTGAATCCATAGTAGTTCTTCTCTTGCTTTCAGATGAGCTGATTTTCTTTTTAGTTTCCATGTAGAGAATAATCAATAGTTACCTATGCTGACTCATCGTGCTAACATGATGTCTCCTGGCAGTTCTTGATCTTATGAGAATCTCACCCGGATGAAGGTCCTCCAGTTTTACAGAGTAAACAGCAAATGGAGCCGATCCAGACTAGGATT
Organism: Arvicola amphibius; assembly: GCF_903992535.2. Lineage (NCBI taxonomy): Eukaryota > Metazoa > Chordata > Mammalia > Rodentia > Cricetidae > Arvicola > Arvicola amphibius. Next base: position 110,877,558 of record NC_052057.2, on the reverse strand, counting down.
TGGAAAAAATTCGAAGGGAGGTTTTAACTATTTTTCAGGATATGAGTGATTAGTGGAGAGGGAGGCCTAGAGCCTCCTTTGAAAACATTCCCCCCAGGTTTTGAGATCTCCAGCCCGCCTGCAGCCTCTTCCTTCCAGGTGACACTACAATAAACTCTTCATTGTTGCAGTGTCCCAAAGGAATTAATTGTTCTTATTTTAAAGGGGGTGGGGGAGCAGGAGCAGGGAGGGATACACAACACAAAAGAAAAATTTGCCAGAATTGGCAGGCCTTCTTAAGGGTGGCTGTGGGACACAAGAGACACCGGGGCAGGAGCCCTCTGCGAATGGAAGAGAGACCGGATGCCATGGGAGAGCACACTGGTGCCTCTGTGACATTTTGCTAGAGAGCCCTGAAGATGAAAATGGATGTTGTGGAGGACCTGTGAGCAGAAACATATGATGATTAAGTTTGGGTTCTGTTTCTCGTACCCTGTGTTTTAGAGTAGAGAGAAATACCTGCACATGTACCTTTGAGTGGAGTAATATGTTATTATGTTGTCCAAGAATGTCAGTAATTATTTCATATTTTTTTTACTTCCCTTAAATGTGCACAATCAATGCTCTGGTGTGTGTGATTTGGAAGGGGAAGACATCTCCAGTTCTCAGAGAATAAAAAGAAAATGAAATGTACAGGTTAACATGTATTTGATGCAACTTCTCAGAAACTATGTCTATATCATGATGCCATTCCACATGAACCTTCCTCCTTTGTCCACTAGAGACCACTGACCTGTAACACGGTTCTAGATAGAACTGATCATACTTTCCAAGAACACTGAGCAGGATACATTGCTACCATTTTCTGTCATGAGTCAACCGAACCAGTTTACATGTAGCTATCATAGGGAAGTAGGCAGAAAGTGGTCAGTACTTACGAAGAACGTTGAAACCCAGAGTTAACCTACAAGGGAATATATCTATTAAATTGAGGTTATTAATGCTACACTAGTATATTTTCTATTTTCTGAGTTCTGTTATATTTATAACTATGCTGGCCTGCCCTATTACCTGGGTATCCTGTCCCTTTAAGAGACAAGTTCTACCCATTCCCAATCTCTCCATTCTTGACCAGGCAACATGGTCTGGGCCCTCTTCCCCCTGCCCTGTTCTTCTTTTGAAGAGGAAGTTTTTCTGTCTCCTTCCCCCCTTTTCCTTCTTCTCTCTCCTCTTCCCCAGCTCTCTCTGTCTCTCTATTTCTCTCTATTTCTCTTTCTTTTCCCCATAATTTCCCACCCTTATATCTTCCCAATATCCACTAACTAAACTCCCCATACCCAAGCTCTCTCTGCATGGCATATTTGTCTGTCTCTTACCCCCAGGGTCACTTGTGCCATAAGTCAGAACCCTGTCTCTTGGCAGGTGTCTTTTTCACTATGCTTATGCCACACGCTCATCTTTCCCAGCAGAGTAAATTGTTCAGTTCCACCAATACCCTGCCCTTGACCACCATCATCACTTTAGGACCAGGTGCTATCACTTGTGTCAGGAACTTTTCTATTCTTGCTGTAAAGCACTATGACGAAGGCAGTTGATAGAAGAGAGAGTTTATTTACAGCTTATGTTTCCAGAGGGATAAGAGTCCCTTATCATTATGGCAGGAAAACGGGCACAAGGCAGGTCTGGCAACTGGAGTAGCTGAGGGCTTAGATATCAAGCTATAAGCAGTAAACTTGGAATCGTCTGAAATTTTAAACTTTCTTTTTCTTTTTTCTTTTTTGGTTTTTCGAGACAGGGTTTCTCTGCAGCTTTTTTAGATCCTGTCCTGGAACTAGCTCTTGTAGACCAGGCTGGCCTCGAACTCACAGAGATCCGCCTGCCTCTGCCTCCCGAGGGCTGGGATTAAAGGCATGTGCCACCACTGCCCGGCCAATTTTAAACTTTCAAAACCCACCCCAATGGCTTACTTCCTTCAGCAAGGCTAGGCCTCTTAAGGTTTCCAAATCTGGAGACCAAGCATTCAAATGCCTGAGACTATGGCAGGCATCCCATTCAAGCTGCCACATTACAGCCCCTTGGCCCCATAGCCTCATGGCCATATCATAATTCAAAATGCATTTAGTCCACCTTCAAAAGTCTCTATAGACATTGAGAAATGGAGGTTTTGCAGCCAGGCAAGTGTATACCTTTCCCTTCTGGTCGTATGGACTACTTCCATTACCATGAACACTAGTCAGTAGAGGTGAAGGTTCTAGGTAGGCACCAGATCAACGTCTTTGTTCAGTGACTTGTGTAGGTGTTGTCTTCAGCAATAGGGCCTTATTATCAGTATGTAGAAAATAGTCAATAGAATTGGTAATAACCAGAATAGTTTGGGGAGTTCTATAGGGCCTCTTTGCCCAATGGCTCAATTAGATATAATTCATTCCTGGTACTAGAGTGTTGTTTTCTGTTTTTTTTTTTTTTTTTTTGCCAAAAAAATCAAGTTGGGATTTTAACTCCCCTCTTATTTGGTGAATTCATTTAGATTTCTTCCATTTGTGTATATATTTTAAGAAGCTTCTACTTTAGTAGGTTTCCATATGAACCCTCAAATAGCCCTAATTTTATCTGACCCTGTTCATATTCCTTTCTTTACCTTCCCTTCCTCATTGTGTGATCCTCCTGCTCCAGCCCCGCTCCCATCAATCCTACTTATTTATTCTATATTCCGTTCCTAGGGAGACTTTTTGTCCCCTTCAGTCCCTTACTCTGTACATAAACTCTCTGGTTACACATATTTTAACCTGCATATCAAAGACATAATAGTTAATATCCACATGTAAGTGAATGCATGCCATATTAGTCTCTTTGAGTCTACGTGGCTTTATTCAGGATTTTTTACCCCTAACCATATACTGTGAATTTAATAATTTTATTTTTTAAGCAACCGATTAATAATCCGTTGTGTAAATGCATCACGTTTTCCGTATCTTCTCATCCACTGATGGTCATTTAGGCTGTTTTCAATGTATGGCTCTTCTGAATAGAGCAGCAGTGAGCACGGAGAGTCCATGTCTTTATAGTAGGATATAGAGTCCTTTGGGTTTGTGCTCAAGATGGGTATAACTGAATCTTGATGTAGCTATATCCCCTATTTCCTGAGGAGTTGCTACTCTGATTTCCATAATGACTGTACAATTATGCATTCCTACCACCTCCTGGTAAGTGTTCCCATTACCCCATATCCTTGCCAGCTCTAGATGTCATTTATTTTGGTGATTTTGGCCACTCTGATTGGCATAGCCTTTTACCACTCTGTAGCCTGCCCCTTTGTTTGGAGATGATGTCCTTTGTATTCTCAGTTTCACCAGAACTTTATCATTGGTGTTGTTGGATTTTGTCAGAGGCCTTTTTTTTTTATTTAATGAGATGATCACGTGTTTTTTTTTTTGTCTTTCAGTTTGTCTGTATTGTGGATTCCATTTATCAATTTATGAATGTTGAACAATCTCTATGTCCTTGGGATGAAGCCTATTTTAAATGTGTTTTGGATTCAGTTGGCAAGCATTTTATTGAGAAGTTTTGCATCTATGATCATTTAGGAAGTTGGCTTGTAATTCTCTTTCTTTGTTGGGTATTTTTGTAGTTTAGGTATCAGGGTAACTGTGGTCTCACAAATGAATTAAAGCAATATGCCTTCTGTTTCAGTTTTTCCCAAATCATTTGAGGAGTATTGCCCTGAATCCATGTGCTCATGGCTTTTTGTGTTCAGAGACTTAATTACTGCTTATATTTCACTAAGAATTATAGGTATGTTTAAATCACTTATTAAATCCTGGTTTAACTTTGGTAGGTAATACATATCAAGAAATTTGTCCATTTTAAGTTTTCCAATTTGATGGATTACAGGTGTTTAAAGTATATCCCTATGAGTGTCTGGATTTCCTCAGTGTCTGTTTTTAAGTTCCCCTAATTTTATCTCTAATTTTATTAAATTGAATCGTTTCTCTCTGTATTTTAATTAATTTGGCTAAGTATTTGTCAATCTTATTAACTTTTTCAAAGAACCAACTCTACATTTCATTGACTCTTTGTAATTTTTTTGTTTCTATTTTATTGATTTTTAGCCCTGTTTGATTATTTCTTGCTTGCTCCTCTCTTGGGGAGTTATTCTTTCTGTTTTAGAGTTTTCAGTTGTGCCCAGAGTTTTGAATATATGATATCTCCAGTATTTTATGAAGGCATTTTTTATGAAGCATATTTTATTGCTGTGATCTTGTCTCTTAAAACTGCCTTCCTATATTCCATTCGTTTGAGTATGTTGTGTTTCCATTTTCATTTCAATTCTCATTTTTTAAAAGTTTTCTTGATTTTGTCTTAACCAATTTTTCATTCAGTTTGCATGAGTGTGAAAGCTTTCTGTTATTGTAGCTTTAATTTGTGGTAGTAATACAGGATTCAGAGTGTTGTTTCATTTTTTTTCCTACCCGTTGAGACTTGCTTTGTGTCCAAGTATGGGTCAATTTTGGTGAAGTTCTATAAGGTGCTGAGAAGGCATATTCTTTTGCTTTTGTGTGAAATGTTCTGTAGATATCATTTAGATCCATTTGGTTTATAAAATTAGCTCCAACATTTCTCTATTTTTTATAGATGACATGTCCATTGGTTAGAGTGGGGTATTGAAGCCATCGACTAATATGTATCAGATACTAATACGTATACCAGCTTGATTCTTGGGTCAATTTGCTTGTAATATCTTTTTCCATCATTTACCCTGAGGTTATATCTATTCTCGATTAAGTTTTTTTTTTTTTCTTTTGGATACAGCAGAACGATAGATCCTGTTTTTGAATGCAATCTGTCAGTCCGTGGGGAATCGAGATAATTGATGTTGAAGGTTATCATGAGCAGTGTGTGTTGATTCTTGTTATTTTGCTGTTATGGTATTTTTTTCCTCCTTAATTGGCTCGTCCGAGATTATTTATTGCTTGTTTTTTTGTTTTTGTTTTGTTGTTGTTATTTGTATGTGTGTGTGTGTAGGTGTGTGTGTTTAGGTATGTATGTAGGTGTGTTTGTGTAGGTGTGTGTGTATGTAGGTATATGTGTTGTGGATATATTGTGTGTAGGTGTGTGTGTAAGTATGTGTGTTTTGGGGGTGGTGCTGTGATTAACCTCTGGAGGTTAAAGTTTTCCTTCTATCACATTCTGTAGATCTTAAATTTCGTTTTAACGTGGAATTTTTCTTTATTATTTGTGACAAAATAGTTTTCTGGGTGTAGTAGCCTGGATTGGTATCTGTGTCTTTTAGAGTTTGCAGAGCAATTATCCAGGTTCTTCTAGATCTTAGAGTTTCCAAAAAAAAAAAAAAAATCACGTGTTATTCTAACAGGTCTGCCTTTACCTGTTATTTGGTCTTTTTATCCTCACAGATTTTAATATGCTTTGTGCTTTGTACTTAATGTGTTGATTGTTGTATGCTCAGAGTACTTTCTTTTCTGGTCCAGTCTATTTTCTGTTCCGTATGTTTCTTGTACCTTGATAGACATCTACTTCTTTAGGTTGGGGGAAATTTTCTTCTGATATTGTTGAAAATATTTTTTGTACCTTTGATCTGGGTTTCTTCTCCTTCCTCTATTCCTGTTATTAGTAGATTTGGTCTTTTTATACTGTCCTTGATTTCCTGTATGTTTTGTGCCTGTATTTTTTAAAACTTAAGATTCTCTTTAACCGAGATATCCATTTTTACTATCTTGTCCTTCATACCTGAGATCTTTCTTCTGTGACTTGCATTCTGTTGCTGAAATTACTTCTGAGTTTTTCTTTTTTGTTTAATTTCGTATTTTTTTATTTTACAATTTTACTGCAGTTTGGGTTTTGTTTAGCAATTCTATTTCTACTTTCATGTCTTGAACTGCTTTCTTTATTTCATTTTACTGTTTGTGTTTTTATAGACTTCATTATTATATTTATTCATATAAATATTTTTATTGTCTTTGAGCATATTCATAATACCTATTTTTAAGCCCCTGTGTTTCAGCTATATTGCATTTCCCTGTGCCTACTATGGTAGGATTGTTGGGTTTGGTAAAGCCATATTGTCATGAGTATTAATGATTGTATTTTGCGTTGCATCTAGGCATCTGGGTTTGGGATGATGTGAGTCTAGGTGTTGATATTTGGTCTTGTCTTTGTTAGATGTGTTCCATTCCTTAATTTCTCTTGCGCTATCTGGATCTTAGGGATGTGTGGTGACTGATCATTGCCTGGGAAGCAGTACTTCTGAATCCCTTCTAGATATGGCCATGGGGTCTTGAGATAGTCTGCCTAGGTATCAAGGTTGACACAAAGAATGGGGAAGGACTAGAAAGGAGAGGTACTGAAAGGGTCCACAGTAAGGAAAAAAACTGGGTCTCCCATGAAGTTTTCCAGAATCCCACGGGAGTGGAGTTAGAGAGGAAAGACAGGCCTCAGCAGGTGTTCTGCTTCAGGACTGAATATGAGACTGACGAATTGGAAAGGGAGCACAGGAAAGAGACGGAAGGTTGTCTACCCAATTCCCAGGCCAACGTGGCCAGCAGGTTCCTAGGTAGAGCTATTTAATATATCTTGATCTTGTTTACTTTATTCCTTCTTTCTTTTTTTCTTGTAAATAACTAACCAACTTGTATTTGTCTTATCCATATACTCTTGGGTGTATGGCTCAATTGGGATGTCCCCAGCCTGCTAGGTTGCTTCTTCCCCAGAAGCTATCAACTGTTCATTGTTCCTTAGGCACTGGAGTTCGCAAGCCCTTTTCCACTCCATGCTAGCATGCTGACTGGCTTTATCTTCTGCAGGTCCTATGAAGGCAGCCATAGCTGTTATGAGTTCATGTGTGCAGAGGCCATGTTATGTCCAGAAGACAAGACTTGACTGTGGTGCTTTTGATCTTTGGATGTTACAATCTTTCTGTTCCTGTCTTCCATGATAGTCCCTTAGTCTTGAAGAAGAGGTGTGATATAGACATTACATTTGTAGCTGAATATTCTGCTGATACTTCTCTACATTTTGAGCAGGTGTGAGATTTTGTGCTAACTACCGTCCTCAGCACAAACAAACTTCTCTGAAAAGGTGTGAGCACTGCACTAACCATGGATATAGAGATAAGAATTTAGAGGACTCTTTCAATGCCAGTCCCACTTGGCAGAATAATGGTAGTACATCTGTACCCGGGGGCCTTAAGTTCCCTAGCCCTGGGTTCTTTGTTACACTTACAGTGCCAGGTATGTGTTTCCTCCTGTGATCTAACGTTATCCCCGTAACAATAATCATGCCACTAATTCATTGCCATATCTTGCCAGACCATTTATTATTGGGATTTACAGGGTACATGATAAGGCTATTTGATAACATTTTCTCTCAGAAATCTAAATAGAACCTTCTGGTAATCAGCAGGAAGGAAGCTTCTTAATCAATAGAGACTTGATTTCTCCAAATCCTGTGACTAAAGGGTGTTTTTTTTTTTTTTTTTTTTTTTTTTTTTTTTTTTTTTAGCAGTTTTGGCTCACAGCTCAAGAGCAAAGTTCTATACAGTGGAGATGTCATGGCAGCAAGGGCTTGAGGTAGCTGATTAGCTGATTACACCAGGTTCTCAGTCAGGAAACACAGAGAAATGAATTTGGTTCTCTTTACTTTCTTAATCTTATTCGGTTCAGACCCCCAATGCATGGAATCTTGCTCCCTGTATTTAGAGTGGATCTCCTCACCTCAATCCAACCTAGAACCCCCATCCCCGCTCCCAGACATTCTCAGAGCTTTGTCTTCAAAGTGATGCTAGCTCCAGTCAAGTTGGCCATGTTTACCACATACACCTCTCTTTAGGGTCTGGTTTCTGTGTATGGCTTGAATCTTCCTTCCTCTTTGCTCCCTTGGTGGTCTGTTTACAGTTACGTCCTACTACATACAGTGCCTGTTTTGCCTTTGTGTGCTTCTGCCTCCCTCACGGGAACATCATTTCTATGGGTGAAGGCTTGTTATACACGGCTGTTCACCCATCCTGTCTGGGACAAAGCTTTGCTTACTAGATAAGAAGGAAACATTTGTGAATTGACCTGGAGCTTGCCCTGGAGAAGAAGGAGGTCCTAAGCCTGGGTCTGGAACACGGGCAAGGGTAGGGTGGCTGGCAAGTCCTGGCACCTGCTAGAAGAGAAAGCTCTGGCCAGCTGGCTGCGCAGAACACAAAGACAAACTTTGCCCCGCTCACAAAAGGCAAAAGGCTTTTCCTGGGTACACACACCTTCTTTTTATTAGTAAAACGGTTTTGTTCATGGTGAACTAGCAAGAAGAAGATGCAACAGGTGCCAACAATGAATAGGTATTAATTTTTCATTTATTGATTGGAAACCAATCCTGCATTTTACTTCTTCCTATCCTATCAAGTGGCCTTTGCTGAGTGTAATTTTTACTTTTTAGTGCTGCCTGCACCTGTGGCCTTTGGACCTACTGTTTATGACAGATGGGCCCGGCCGTGTTTGCACCATTTAGTGGCTACTCTCCTCCTGCAGCACTCCGCTGCCATCACTGGCTCAGGCCCAGCAGCCGTGACTGCTGGTAAAGCTGGAGTCTATTGCTCAGCTTTTGCACTCGTAGGCAGCACAGTCCTCCTGCGTCACACATCATTTTTCCTTCTTTTCAGGTCACCGTCGCTCGACTCCCAGGGCTCAGTTGGGAGAGTGAACCATCCACCTCCCACGCTGAAATAGGACATACTGCTGAAGTTCTCAAAGCTGTTTATAAAAAGGCAGAGATACACCTTGCACAGGAAGAATTGTTTTATGTATCGAAAGAGTGATGTGCTTTTAAGCAGTGTACTTTGAACTTTCTTCGGGAGATTTACCTGCTGGCTTTATTGATTTTTCACCCTAACAGATGCTAACTCAGATTTTAGATCAGCACTAAGTAAATGTTTGCCTAATAGAGATGCTAATGAATGGAGATGTTTCATTTTGAAGCTGTGTAAATCCGGGGAAGTAAATTCAACACCCGTGTCAGAACAATATCCTTTCTCTTTTTAACTGACTCCTACACAGACATTAGGATCACACTTTCAGTCTTTCTGGAATTGCTCATTGGTCATTTAGAACCCACGTTTAGCCAACCTGATGTGATGATTTTACTTTGATGAGAGAGGAATGTGGTGTAACATGTCTATCCGAATACTTAAGTGTTTATTTAACTATTTTGATATCATTGAAGTAAATGCATAAAAAGGTAGTGAATGTTATCCTTCCTTTCTTTTTATATAATTCACTGATTTTCTGAGAATTTGGGTGCTTACACATTACTGCTTCCCCATTGCCGCTTGTACTGCGCCAGGGTACCACACAGACAGATGAACAAAGGCAGGCTGTCTCTCAGCAGCGTGAAGGCGTATGGACAAGGCTGGGGGGGAAGAGAACTCAGAATAAAACTTTTCAAGGCTGAGAAAGCCTTCATGACACAGGAAGATCCACTTAGAGCCGGCTTTGGCATCTCCTAAGGGCAGCCTCAGTCTCCCTTGAGTGCATACACTGTACATACATATTACTGGAATCCACGGGATTCCATGACTGTTCTGCTTTTCTCCAGATGCGCAGCCAGTCAGTGTGCCCTCCTCTCCATCACTAGCATGGGTGGAATTAGAGCACACAGAGTCACGAGTTTAAAGCCTGGAGGGAGAACTCAAGGTATGTGTGGTGCATGGACCCATTGCATTGGAGCCACACAAAATGATTCACTCTTTCCTCCTCTGCCCTCGTTCTCCTGTTCTTTCAGCATCCTTGTAGTTCATTATGCAGAGAGCCTTATGGAGGACATCTCCAGAATACAATATCCCCAGCCCAAGGAAAGTGATGTTTTCCTTTTAGTCTAATGTGTTCCTCAGGAAACTCTCTGACTGCCTCTCCTATCCTTCCTGGGAATTCTTACAAAAGCCTGCTTCAGAGGTAGAATCTTTGGTGAATCATTGTTTCTCCTTTCTTCTATGAGATGTCTGAGCTCTGCAGATGCCTTGAGGGCCCTAAAGATCAGGGTGTGGACTACTGTCTCCATTTTCTACCCTAGTTTCCTCTTCCTCTCTCTTTGCTGATTGGATTAGGCACCTTTCTAATTTTGTGATAAAATACTATACCAAAACAATTATAGAGGAAGGGTTGGTTTGGGCTTACAGTTCCAGAGGGATAAGAGTCTGTCATCATCACAATGGGGAAGTGTGGCAGCAGGCAGGTAGCTGTGATCCTTGGAGTAGCCAAGAACTGAGAGCCCACATCTCAAACCAAAGACAGGAAGCAGAGCAAGTGACCTTGAGGTACTAAGAGTCTTCAGACTCTTAAAACCTCCCCCGGTGGTGTACTTTGTCCAGTAAGGCCGCACCTTCTAAGCCTCCCCAAACAGTATCACCAACTTGGGAACAAATGTTTAAATGGTGAACTGCACACTGTGATTGACCATTCTTTCTTCTGGTTTTCCAGGTAGATATGTCTGGGGCCTTCGGTATCATCCCTTTTAGGTGCTTTCTTCTCCCCCCTTCTTCAGGTTGTCAGTAGAGTCGCCTTTTGAGAGAGGCATCCTCACATGTGTTTTCTTCCTCTTGTACCCTAACATTTCTCTTCTGTATTACTCATGCCAAGGTCAGTTCAGCCATAATGCACTGTGCAACATCACCCTGTGGCTATCACAGGTTTCATAAAAACAAAATTAAAAGAAACAGAAGCCTTGTAGAGTGCCAGTGTACTTTTACATGTGGTGCGTGTTTAAGATAGAAATTGAGCTGTGCCCGATGTGGCACCTTACCTTGAAAATGTTTGCAGTTAGCAGGAAGGTCAGGGCTGGTGCCTGGAAGAAGACCTCTAAAGTTGGACGGCAAGAGTCTGTATCACCCATGGTGGGGAAGGCTTGGGATACTTGGGAACGAGGAATGAGCAGCAATCCCAGGCAGGCATGGGTGCATGTTTGTGTTTCTATTTGGCCAGGCAAATCTCACAAGGGATTACCCATAAAAGTCATTTGCCTGATGCCCCAGATGCTCATATTCTCTCTAGTGTTCTAATCCTACTGGAATAGAACCATGCTTTCGGAATGTGATTTGCAGCAAAACGCATTGCATCTATAACAACTTTATTTGGATGGTTCATCTGTCTCCCTTATAGAAATGCACCCTGCACAAGGCAAATACTCTGTTCATCTTTTCACAATATAGTTCCTCCCTGTGCCTGGCACACGGGAGCATTAAGTTAATTTTTTAAAAAAGTTATTTTTAATGATTGATCATGTAACTTTTACTTAAAGCATTCAAAGGTACGTGTTTTAACAACCTAGTACCATTTTTGTTTTCATGTTTTCAGTTATTAGGTGAGGACATATGTCTCAATAATTTTTTCTTTTCAAAAACATTATGGATGGGCCAGTAATCCCAGTAATGGGGAAGCTGAGACAAGAGAATCATAACTTTTAACACAGCCTGATCTAAATTATCAAAAATTTAAAAATAAGAACCAAAAAAAGACCAAAGGGGGAAAATCATGTAAACTATATTAAGCTGTCAAAGTATTTATGTCAACACCACCGGCAGAGTGACAGGGGAATGATTTCCCTGCATGTCCTGGAAAGCACTCTTAAGATGGGCTTATTATCTTTTTTGTGACACTAACCCAAGCAAACACAACATTCTGTGTAGCCCTCAGAAGTGATGGCATGATGAAGATGATGAAAACGGGATTTACATCTTTTAAAGAAGTCTTCTACGTCTAAGCATGGACTGGGAACACACCATAGTCTTTCAGGACAGCAACCACAGAAAGGGACAAAGTATGACAGGGAATCATCCGGATTATTAAAGACGGTAACTTTGAGTTTAGTTTGACTCAAATTCTAGGGTTCCATAGGGTAAAGCAAACTCATCACTGATACAACCAACAAGCTACCATTATAAAAGCCTTCTACCTAAGCCAAGTTTCCACAGGTGACACCATCATGTGAACATTCAGAAACAAGAAGAATCGCAAGAAAACGCTGAAAATAACCAAGAGGTGTAAAGCCATCTACTCTGTCTATAATCTGTTCACTTTTAAAAGTCTGGTTGTTCTCACTTTATAAACAGAAAAGAAAAATTCAGAAAAGGGAGAAGATGATGAAATGGGAAGGAGAAATAAAGAAAAAAGATGAATCTACTTGCAAACCTGGTAAAAATCACTCCTAATGGTTATAGAATGGTGGTGTCTGGCAGTTTTTCACAGCATTTGAAGCTACAGTGTGTAGCTGGTTTTATTTTCCCCAAATCTTTAAGAGCATGCCATCCAGCTCCCACATAAATACACAGAGACTTATTCTTACTTATGAATGCCTGGCCTTAGGCTGACTTGTTTCTAGCCAGCTTTTCTAGCTTAAGTTATCTCATTCTCTTTAACTACATTTTGTCTTTACCTTTCTTTATTCTATATATCTTTTCTTCCTTCTGTGAAGGTGGGTGGCTGACTCTTGGCACTCTTCTCTCCTTCTTCCCCTTTCCTTGCCTTTCTCTAGGGTTCTCATCATATCTGTTCTCTCTGCCCACCAGCCCTGCCTGTTTCTCTCTCCTGCCTAGCTATTGGTCATTCAGCTCTTTAGTAGACCGATCAGGTGTTTTAAACAAAGTAACACAGCTTCACAGAGTTAAATAAATGAAACATAAAAGAATGCAATGTATCTTTGCATCACTAAATATTTCACGGGCGTAAACGAGTGTAACACATCTTAAACTAATATCCCACAATAAAAGTGTCTACGTGGTTTTGCTGAGCAAGCACTAAACTCTCCAAACTAGCTGGGCGACTTTAGTTTATTAGTCGGGTGACCAAAACACTTGCCTCAGTTTGTTTTTGTTTTGTTTTTGGTCCTCAGCAGCAGCCCTAGTCTGGATGTCACCATGGCACAGGTGGTCACAAAGGTCACCCTATGCTTTCTACTTGTAAGTTGGCTCTTTAAATTGGCTTATTGAGGACAGGTGGCTAGACCTGACTATGAGCACGAAGTGTGACCCCCTACATTTGATAATAGTTACGAGAAGGGCATGGGTGTGTGAAAGCAAAGGCAAACGGCAAATGAAAGCTGTATTCGGAAATGAAGCCCTAAGTGTCCTCTACCAAAGAAAAGCAGTGTTTAAAGTAGCCGTTGAGAACTGGACACGGTGTTGCATGCCTGTAATTCTAATGTTTAGGAGGCCGAGGGGAGGTTCATAACACATTTGAGACCAGCAGCCTGGGCCGCACAGTGATGTCAAGGCCAGCAGAGACTATGTGGTGAGACCTCATCTTAACAAACGCTCATCCTCCACATGCTACCCCCAAACCCAACCACCCAAATTTAAAAATTCCAGTGAAACCGCGCAGAGTTTGGGACAGACTGTGAAAGGACAGATGATGAATGTCATTTTGGATGGAATAGAGATTTGAAATCAAATGTAGCTATGAAAGCTATTTGCTAGATCGTAAGTTTGCATGTGCTTCAATGTATGTGTGTTTGTGAGCCTGTAGAGATGAGGTGAGCCAGGCACAGGGGGGAGTCCTGAAGCCAGGTCACAGCGCTCCCTGACAGCAGTCTATCATACATTTGTCAGCTGCACAGAAGAAATGAGGGGGGAACTGTCCAGTAGACAACTGCAGATTCGGCTGTGAAAGTCAAGCCTCTACTTTGTTTTGAATTCTACTGAAAATGACCACGGTAAAGTGTTGCTTGCCGAGGCTGCTCTCTTGGTCTACAAACTTACAGCGCTTCCTTGCCTTCTGCTGTTTCTAGATTCCTGACTGGGGTGGAGCCTTGGCCTCTTGAGGAATTAAATGTGCAGAATGTGTTCTGAGGATGCCCTTGAGGCATTTCTTTGTTGTAAATATGTTTAATAGTTAAAAATCATAGCGAGATGGCCACGATCTATCTAATTTTTCATTTCATTTGATTCCAATTTATCAGAGCTCAGTGGTAATTTATGAAATGTATTTTTCCCTGTGTTCTTCCTGAAGAGAAAACAAGGAAGACCGCTTAGGATGATAGAATGCATTCTTTCTTCTTTAAATGCTCCCACTGAAGGGTGCACTTACATTGCAGCTGCCTCTCTATCTTTCCAACAGTGAAGCTACCCTGGAGGTTGGTCCCTGCACTGGAAGTGTTCCTTTGAGTGTCCTTTTCTTTGTCAGTTTCGAAACCTAAATGTTCAAGTGCTGGCTTCCGGTTTCGTTGTGTAAAAGGACAGCACGGGCTTTCAGCATTATAAGGTTTACTAGAAAGTGCTCTATGCTGGAAGGTGACAGATTGTCTTGTCTGGGCCTCCTCCCCAGAAGCCAGCTGCTTGGTCATAGAATGTCCATCTCCCAGGGGTACGCGTCCTTCAAGAGCTACCCTGAACCCTACTTTGTATTTTAGGAGTCTGACAGTTTGTAAGTTTCCTTTCATACATCTGCCTTTATTTCTTTAAAAATCTGTTCTTAAATCTCCCCATAGCAGCTCCCTCCCTCCTGATTCTCTGTTTCAGATTGACTATCCTCAGTAATTGTTTCTACTTCCTGTGAAAAATCCCTCCTCCTTTTCTTCCCTTTCATCTCTGCTCTTCCTTGTCTTAGTCTTTTGGACAACATGTTTTTGTCTCCTGGTTCCAAGCAAGTAAGCCCTTCATCTGTTCAAATACAAAATCGGGGGGGGGGGAAGGGAAGAAAGGAAAATGCCTTGGAACAAGGCAAAGTAAATCACTTGCCTTCAAGATTCAGCTGAAAATGTTTCCCTGCGCTTCATGGTTTATGTCAGAACATCTGAACGTCCCCCCACTGAACAAGATGATAACAGAGAGTGGTTTTAAATGTTTGCTTCTTGCTTTTTTTTCTGCCAGTAAACCATATCTGCACTAAGCCAGGGCTACCTTTCAGTGAAAATGGAACAGGAGGCTGCCCTCTGCGATCCGAACATGCCTCCAGCCCTATTTATTTATGAGGAGCTTTGTGGCATACTGTTATCCAGCTTTATGGGAGACATCACACAGTCCTGGTAATCTGATAGAAGGCTCTAAATGGATAGGCTCTTCTGCCAGTTTTGTGTGCCAGAAGGTTTGGGGCTTTGAAAGAAAGAAACAACAAACAAAGCTCAAAACCTTAAGATCGAATCATAATGCCGAAAGAAAACATCCCAAGTCTTTCTGAAGAGGATTTTCTATAGATATGATATAGCAAAGAAGATAGCAAATCCGTAACTTTTAAACAAAGTACACTAAAAAAGTCTCAAAACTTAATCAGTAAGTTATTACAATGTTCTTTTCAATTTCATGAAGAAAACAATGTTGAGATTTTTTGAATAATTGATTTTTTTTCATATTTGTAATGTGTTTCAAACACATCATTTTCTTTTCAAGGCAGAGATTTAAGGAAACACTCCTACATTTGTCTCAGATGGGAAAATGGAGACATCATTAACAAGAACACACTAGTAACACTCAGTGTTCAGTCTCAATTGACTGGGATCCAGGACTTAGTGCAATCTGCCCAGCAGAGTACGAGGATTATTAATGTAATGAGACAACACAGTGCACTCATGAGACAGATCCAAAATCTTTGCTGTAGGGGAAGGGCATAAGACATAATGGCCCGATTAGTTTATAAATAATAACAAAAGTAGCATAAAGACGCTACTCTGCTAGACGTGAATGAATTTACAGATACTACATGGATAGTGGTGAATATTTGGTGTCCTGGGAGAGCAGCGGTTAAACTTAAGGTCTCTCCCTTCCAGGAGTTCTGCTTTAGCTGGAGACAGAGCTACAGGGAGCACAAAAGGAAGTGTAAGGTAACAAGCACCAGGTGGTGTGAGCCTTCTCCTTAGACAGCAGCTGCTCACAGGGCTTCAGGGCTGTGGCATGGACCTCCCCTTCCTGATCTCTGAGTTATTTCCACTGCATTTCTTTTTACCTCCTCCACTGAGTACCTCCTAGATGCCAAATAGTGGAGATGAAGTAACTTGACTTCAGGTAACTGAGAAGGTTTAGAGAAGTGGATTTGGTGTGGTTTAATTAAGTCACTCAGTTGATTCCTTAGCAGTCTGCCTCTTCTCTACTTAAAAAGAAATTTAGTTTTTTTCCCCAGTAAATGTACAAAATAATGAGCTTTATGAAACTTATTTATTTTTGTGTATTTTTGTGTACATGTTTATGTGCGTGTATGTCTCTGTGCAGATATGTGTGTATATATGTGGATGCCAAGTAGAGCTCTTAGCTACCTCTCCAACACCATGTCTGCCATATCAGGAGTCTTCTTCAACCGTTCTCCACCATAATATATTCCCGGGGTCTTCCTTTTCTCATTCACCTCTCAGTGCTGGAATCACAAGCACAACCCCTTGTAGATTTTTAATGTGGGTGTTGGCTATTTAACTCAGTTCATCCTGTTTGCATGGCAGATACTTTACCAATTGAGCTATTGCTTCAGTGACTTAAATGATACTTTCTTACATAAGTAAGAATATTAGTCAATGTTGTATTGCTGTGAAGAGACACAAAGACCACGGAGAGTCTTATAATGGAAAGCATATACTTGGGACTGGCTCCTGTTTCAGAGGTCTAGTTCATTATGGACATGGTGGGAAGCATGGTGGCATGCAGGCAGACATGGTGTTGGAGAGGTAGATAAGAGTTCTACATCCAGATTGTCAGGCAGCAGGAAGAAAGAGTGAGACCCTGGCTTGAATATCTCAAACCTCAAAGCCCAGTGACTCACTTCCTCTTAGAAGGCCACACATACTCCAACAAGGCCACACATCCTAACCCTTGAAAATAATGCTGTTCGCTGTGATCCTATGGAAGTCATTTCCATTCAAACCACATATAGATCTATTAGGTAATCATTGCCTTGTAGTTTTATGAACTTGTGTATACAAAGAAGTTTTTTTCCCTTTATTACCGACTTAATATTTTGCTATAGATAAAACCTATTTCATAGGAGGTACCAATTTTCTATTGGTGAGGCTACTGGTGGATGAAATAAAAAGAAGAAAAGAGTCAATGGGAAAGGAAGTGGAGTACCATGGGTGATGTTGAGTGAGTATATACAAACTTTAAAAACTTAGATTCTACAAATGAGAGTAAACATGCCACATTTATCTTTCTGAGTCCCACTTGTTTTGTTTACATCCAATTTCCTGTAAATGATATTGATTTGTTTTTTTATGACTGAATAAAAGGCCATTTTGTGTATATATACTGTTTTCTTTGTCAATTCATCTGTTAGTGAATGTCTAGGCCCTGTCTTGGCTATTGTGAAAGAGCTGCTCTGATATTTCTGTAATGCGCTAACTCACATCTAGGCCTTTGATATAGCTGGATCATATGGTAGGTCTAGCTTTAATTTTAGAAAATTATTTCAATTTTTAGATTATAATTCAATTACATAATTTTCTCCTTTGCTTTCCAGCTTCCAAACTCTCCTATATATCCCTTCGTAATCTTTGCCAAATCCATGGGTTCTGATTTTAGTAATTCTTACTACATGCATTTGTGTATATGTTTATACAGAAATATTTCTAAATGCAACCCGCTCAGTCTGAATAATTGGCTAACTCCCACATCCTAATTTAAGCCATCTCCATTAATCTGTGCATCACCACAAGGTCATGGCCTACCAACAAAGTTTCAGCATGTCTATCTCTGGCAGTGGGTCTATGGTGTCCCCTGACACTGCCTTCTTCCTCCCAGCATTCAGTTCTGTCTTCCTCGCCTACCTAAGTTCTGCCCTATCAACAGGCCAAGGCAGTTTCTTTATTCACCAATGGTATTCACAGCATATAGAGGGGAATCCCACATTATATGAATAATGTTTAAGTTTTCCACAGTGAACAATAAATTTTCTTGCAGTAATCTTTGAAGTTTTCAGGCATCCCTACAGGAACAGAATTGAAAGAATGTGTATGTATTCCAATAGGGATTTTGTTAGACTGTCTTATGACTACAGGCGCTGGATAGTCAAGCATGTCATCATAGACCCATCAAGAAGCATGTGTCTTAGTTGATTCTAGATCCTGTCAAGTTGAAATTAGGAGATTGGCCACCATGTTATTGATATCTCTTTTATTTCTTTCTCTTTTCTTACTTCTATAGCCCAGGCTTCAGGTACCACATCAAGTCAGAGTGGAAAAAGTAACACACCCATTGTTTTTTTTTTTTTGTTGAAGGAGATTTTAAAAAACATTTTTTTTTTGAGACAAGGTCTTGCTATGTAGCCCAGGTTAGTCTTAAACTCACTATTCTCCTGCCTCAGCCTTCTGAGTGGTAAAACTATAGATTTGTACTATTATTCCTGGTCTTGTTTCCTTTCTTACTGTCTGTTATATGAGTGACTGTTATATATGCGATTAGTTTTGAGAGTGGATCTGGTAGTACGGATGTCTAGGCATCACCCTCTAAGTGGTATGTCCCAACCTAAGTGTATCCAAAACACTGTCATTGCTGCTGTACCCACTCCAGTCAGTAGTAGCTATTAATTGATTATGTAATTCCTATTGAATTATAGAGATTCTTATAAACCAGTATTAGGTAATGGAAATAAAGCAGGTATTAAGATAAATGTGGCCCAATTGCAAGAAATCAATTTTTAAGGAAAAGACTAATTTAGTATTGCTCTATAAGGCACTTTCAGATGATTCTGGATTTTGGATCATATAAAGATGTTTCTAACTTTGAAACCAGTGTTTATGTATGCAGAATGCATGTGAAAAGTGAGGTAGAGAGAGGAGAGAGGGTATGGTTTCTTTGTGGACCAGTGTGTTAAAAAGGAAATGTCATCTTAACATCAATATGCACTCAGTTTAGTTGTACTCATATTTTATTCACACCTTAGAGGAAGATGGGTGCACGTCACCATTTGTGTGACTCCGTTGATCTACAGTGAAGTTTGTGATTAGATATACTGAATACAGGAACTATGAACTTACAAAATATGATGAAGATATCAAAAAATTATTGCTTGTAACAGTTCCGTTGAATAGAGTTTTCAAGGTTCAGACATATAAAACCTGATGCAATGTTCCTTGTTACTCTTTTCATTTTTTACTTTGAAAAAAATTCAGGTATGCTTTATACAATAAAGACTCATGTATTTATATTATCCAATTTTATTTGTTTATTTCACTTTTCTTTGCTATCTTTCTTTTGCTTAAATGCTGGGGAAGTTCAGAGCATGTCATGTCATTTTTCTCATTGTGTAGGTCATAAGAAAAAGACAGTTTTTTTTTTGAGGTCTTCTTACTGGTTAATCTATTCATTACAAATTTATTGATAAATACATGCTATATTTTTTTTCCTCTCATTTTTTTCTTAAAAATTTCCATCTCCTCCCCTCCTCCTTCCCCCTCCCTCCCCTCCCCTCCACCCATACCCTCACTCCACCCCTCTCCAAGACAAAGAGTCATCAGGGCTCCCCTCACCATGCCAAGTCCAAGGTCCTCCCAGCTCCCCCCAAGTTCAGGAAGGTGAGCAACCAAACCGACAAGGCTCACAGTGAGCACGTCCATGCTGTAGAGTTCATGTTCATTGCCATTGTCCTTGGCCTCTCAGTCCTCCTCCACCATCAGCCACATTCAGAGAGTCCGGTTTGGTCCCCTGTTCCATCAGTCTCATTCCAACTGGACTTGGTGGTCTCCCTTTAGATCTGTCCCACCATCTCAATGGGTACACGCACTCCTCACGGTCCTGACTTCCTTGCTCATGATCTCCCTCCTTTTGCTCCTCATCAGGACCTTGGGAGCTCAGTCCAGTGCTCCCATGTGGGGCTCTGTCATTTTCTCCATCCAATGCCAGGTGAAGGTTCTATGGTGATATGCAAGATATTCATGAGTATGGCAATAGGATCTAACGTTGAGATACCATCTTACACCTGTCAGAATGGCTAAAATCAAAAACACCAATGATAGCCTTTGCTGGAGAGGATGTGGAGTAAGGGGTACACTCATCCATTGCTGGTGGGAATGCAAACTTGTGCAACCACTTTGGAAAGCAGTGTGGAGGTTTCTCCGGAAATTTGGGATCAACCTACCCCAGGACCCAGCAATCCCACTCTTGGGAATTTACCCAAGAGATGCCCAATCATATTACAAAAGCATTTGTTCAACTATGTTTATAGCAGCATTATTTGTAATAGCCAGAACCTGGAAACAACCTAGATGCCCTTCAGTGGAAGAATGGATGAAGAAACTGTGGAATATATACATATTAGAGTACTACTCGGCGGTAAAAAACAATGACATCTTGAATTTTGCATGCAAATGGAGGGAAATAGAAAACACCATCCTGAGTGAGGTAACTCAGGCCCAAAAAGATGAACATGGGATGTACTCACTCATAATTGGTTTCTAGTCATAAATAAAGGACATTGAGCCTATAATTTGTAAAAAATCCTAGAGAAGCTATATAAGAAGGTGAACCCAAAGAAAAACATATAGTTATCCTCCTGGATACTGGAAGTAGACAAGATTGCCGGACAAAAAATGGGAACATGGGGGTGGGGTGGGATGGGGGGATGGGGAGATGGGGAGAGAAAAGTGTGAAGTGGAGGATGGGAAGAGCTTGGGGGAATGGGATGGTTGGGATGTAGGAAGGGTGGATATGGGAACAGGGAGTTATGTATCTTGGTTAAGGGAGCCATTCTAGGGTTGGCAGAGATTTGACTCTAGAGGGGTTCCCAGGTGTCCAGGAAGACGCCCCCAGCTAGGTCCTTGGGCAGCTGAGGAGAGGGTGCCAGAAAAGACAGTTTTTTTTTTATAACCAAAATGCTATACTGTACTTGAAATCCCCAATGACTCCCCAACAGTGTCTTTCCAGTCCCAACTTTCCCTAGTTCTCACAGCTCACTGTTGTGAGTTCAGACCCATAATGACTTCAGTGAATGACCAACAGTAAGTTCATGTCCAGTCATCATCAAATATTTTGGTTTTTTAAATGCATATATTTCTAGCTGGTGTTTATTGATCATCTTTTATGTGGAAAAATTGTTCTCAGAACTTTTTTAAAGGATTGATTTACTGTATTTGTTCAGGCTGGGGGTGTAGCTCAGTGGTGCAGTATTGCTCACTTAGATGTACAAAGCCTTGAGTTTCTTCCCAGCACACAAAATAAATGACAAAATATTTTGTTTCAGTAATGCTCTGGGTAGATGTTATGATCTATCTTTTCCCATAAGGACCCATTTTCATAGTCACCTGGTTTCATAAGCAGACGAATGGGGAGGCTAAGTAGCTCAGTGGCTGTCATCACAGATCCAAGCACGTGGCAAGGCATTCAGCTTCAGTCCCTGTCTAGATAGTGAAGAAGCAATGAAACCCACTATGCAGAGCTGATATAAATGTTTACAGTAGCAGGAATGTGAGTGTTTGCTTATGTATAGGGATTGTTACTTTATCATTTAAGTCTTATTTTGCCTGACTCTGTGGCACAGATATGACCTTTGTATGAAATCCCAATTACAAGTATTTTGCTATGTCATTAAAAACATTATTGTAGGAGAGGGATGTTCATTGGTTTCCAGCCACACAGCTAGCTTAGACCCAAAATAATCACACAGAAACTATATTATTTAAAGCACTGCTTGGCCTATTAGCTCTAACTTCTTATTGGCTAGCTCTTACATTTTAATTTAACCCATCTCCATTAATCTGTGTATCAACACATGGCAGTGGCTTACTGGCAAAGTTTAGGCATGACTGACTCTTGCAGGGGCTCCATGGCATCTCTTTGACTCTGTCCTTCTTACTCCCAGCATTCAGCCTAGCTTTCCCTGCCTACCTAAGTTCTGCCTTGCTATAGGTCCAAAGCAGTTTGTTTATTCATTAATGGTAATCACAGCACACGGAGGGGACTCCCACATCAAAACATACTTGTCTGTTTAGGTAACACTGAATCTATCTGGTTAGTTTATCACATGAAAAAAATTGTTTGATTGAGAACTTATGTAGTCAGAAAATGTAGGGCTTGTGATTAGTAACAACTTTTTGTTATTACCAGAGGATGGATGCATGTATCAGTAAGATTTCCCCAAGTGGTGGGGACTGAGGCTCCTACAGGATCAATGGCTGGAGAATAGCCCCATTGCCTGCAGACATGGACTGGCATCAGGCAGCCTATTCATACTAAGAACTTGAATATTTCAATAATATTCATTCTAACTGTATAACCTATATTATTCTAGCAATATAATACCAAAATAAGCTCTACAAAAGCTTAAATATGAACACACAAAACCCTTGGATCCTGGGATTTCCTGAACTTGGGAGGGTAACTGCACTGTAGTTCTGTGGTTTGAATATGTCCAAATTTAGGTAATAACCATATGATGGCATTAGTAGGTGGAACCTGAAGTAGTTAGATATGATAGTTTCTTACCTGCTAATGAGGTGATGTGAAGGGTCTTGATGGAACTAATAAGTTCCCCTTTCTTTCAACAAGGTATATTGGAACCCAGACTGTGAATCTGTCAGGATCTTACTCTTTGACTTCTCAGTTTCCAGTGGTATGGGAAATGAGTTTCTATGTTTTATAAGTTGTCCAATCTCTGGCATCTTATTAGAACAATATAGTGGACCTAGGAAGAGTGGGTGTGTAGTTGTTTCTCTCTCTAAGCAGCCTCAATGCTTAGATACTGAAGGAATGGGTACATGATATGTGTGCTTACACACTCAACCATTCTTGACGTAGGCCTTGGAAAGAGTCTCATTGAAGTTTACTTTTATCCTGTTGATCTTAGTCTCTGTACTTAGATTACTTTGGTTCTTTAATTTTCGCTCTCTTGGCCATAGACCTTACCTGTCTTGAAACAATCCCAAATGCAAAATTTAATTCTTGGCTGGAAATTTTACTTTTGATCTAATTATTGTTGAATGTCTGCTCTCATGATTAGCCTGTCCTTCTTGTGTAATATATGTCTTCTGATGATGTTGGCAGGTATAGTGAACAGTGTCTGGAAAGCTCACAGTTTGATGGGGTAACTCCGATTTTGGCAAATATTGCCCCATTATATCCTAACAGAATACAAATAAACCCTCCAGTACATTCTCAGGAAGTCATCTAAATAAACCATGAAGCAACTAGTCATAGCAGTGCCTGCTTGTAATGCCAACAGTTGGGAGAGAAGTAGAAGAATTCTAAATTCAAGGCCATATTGGCTGGGCTACATAGTGACAACTTATCCAAAAAAATGGTCATTTTTAAATGAACATCACTAGATAAATTTGGCCCTTGATTCAGACCTGTGGCTATGGTTTATTATGTTACCTTCAGTAGTCACTGAAGTTTTTAGGGCATTGACATCTAGCTCCTATCTTCTGTGACTGAAATATATGTTTTCTGTCTTTGACTTTCTTTCATTCTCTTTTTATGTTATTTTAAGAGTTGAATCAATAGTGAAAAGAATTCCATATTGTATTCCATATGCCATCTGAAATATATATATATATATATATATATATATATGTATGTGTATGTGTGTGTGTGTGTGTGTGTGTGTGTGTGTGTGTGTGTGTGCATGTTACTCAAACAAGGCAGAAGTGTGTTTCTCTCCCATTTAACTATCTGGACATAAGCAGGTAGGATGTTGCTAAAATCTGGGCTCCTTGGATCTTTTTCTGCTCTCTATTATGAAGGATCTGCCTGCATTTACATAGTCCTGGATGGATTGCTATGTTCCATGCCTTCCAGTCAGCAGGAAGGGAAGAAATGAGAAGGAGACCATATTCCTGTTTCCTAGAGTGTTTTTCAGTGATATTCTTCCCCTGAGGCTGGTTCCTCTGCCCGGCATCTTGTAACAGGATCTTGCTGGCTATAAAGGAAGGTGAACAGTACATCCAGGTTGGAAGACCAGGTGCTGCTTCAGATATCCATAGATATCCATGTCCTCATACAGTAGAAAAGGAGGCAGAATGAGTCTGCCACTGGCTCTGCCACATCTTAGAAACGGCATTTTCACTTGTATTCTGGAAGGGATTATTATAGAGTGCATACCTTTTGCTAAACTTAGCAGAGATTGCTTTAGGTCATAGAATCCATTAAGAAAACACTTTTAGTGAGCTCTAGATGTATATGCTTGGTCTCCAGTACTTTCTTTTGTTAACTCATTTCACTCCAGAGAATGGTTGGATAATGGATGGAGATGTGAGGAAGGAACATGTGTCTGTCCCTGTGGAGGCTGGAGAGGTGGCTATATGACCTCCAGGCTTTGTTTTTCCTTTGATTATTTGAGGTAGATGATGAGGCTCTAAAGGATGACGGGGCTATAATATAAAGAAGCAAGTATGTCCAAATCACTGTGTGGCATGAAGTCCATTCCCCATATGAAAATTTTTTCTTCGGGCCATTTCATAAAAAAAAACCCTAAATATTCTTATGTTTGAATATGATAAGATTTGGAAATCTGTTTATTAATACCACTTTGCCCTACCATAACTAACATATCTTGCTTTTAGGACCCCATTTGCTATTGATTTTTGTAGTCATTGTGGTTGTGGAACTAAATGTTCCACAAGGAACACCAGAATTTTGATTTCTAAGCAGCTGGTGAACATTTTTGGGTTGTAACATTTCTCCAAATTTTGTTGTTATTCACAAATTTCCATTTGTTTGTGAATTTTGTTCTCTGTCAAAACATTTAAGACTATTTTCCATCTTTTAGAAATTGAACAGCAGTTTTTCTGACACTGTTTTTTTTTCTGATGATAAATAGTTTTTCCCTTCTACTTTCGGGTTTCAAGATGCTAATGAAGAAACAATGAGTCTGTACTGAGACAGGAATTTTGTACAGTACTTGCTAGGGTCGTCTTTGCATGATAGTGACATTGCAACTTATTCTTAGGAAACAAATGTTATGAATCTAGAACATCTGTAGGCTTATAGATTAAGAAATAGGCATAATACAGTCCTCACATTAAACTCCCCAGTGACAATGATGCCATAATGTTCTGCAGAACCACCAGCTTATTAATTATCTGTGCACTATTGATTTTTACAAAGACATTTAACATATTTACAGAGTCAAGATAACAGTGCACTTCCTCGCTTCCACCATTCTTAGTCCTTAGTTGGAGTCTAGGGTTATAGACTGGGAAGTGGAAGATGATCAATGACTAAAAAAACAAGCAAACAAACAAACAAAAAAAAACCTCAGTCAAGACCATATTGTAATGACTGCTCCTCTTATCTTTGGAAAATACCACTTAGTGATATCAATACACCTTGTTAATTGATTTCAGCCATTAGTGACACTGAGTAAGATATTCTAGGAGATGGGTCGCAACTCTGGTTGCTGGGTCATGTGGCTGTAAGCCTTTGCTCTTCCTTTTAAGGTTTGCTTTTGCTTGGTATTTTAAACTGCTTTGGACAGTTACAGTTATCTATAAGCGTCCATCAGACACATTTGCTGTGAAGAAAACGCAGCATATGTCAGTGATCGTGATGTGTTTGTACCCTTTGTGCTGGTAAGGATTATATTTTCTTAATGCCTAGCCAAAGAATGTTTGAATTCTAACTGATTAGTTAATTATACAAAGCTGAACTCATGGGTTTGCCTTTTCAGGGGTAACATTCAAGTCAGAAAATAGGAAGGAACTGTGAGAGTTATCAGGTAGTGCAGGTGTGATGATACCGACAGGAACAGGTTAAAGCTCCTGGGAACGTGTGCGGTGTGCTCAGAACAGTGTTTACATAAAAAATGTCAAAGGGTTTCTTGAGGAGATGGCCTGCACAATTTCTCGAATTAAGTGAGTGGCCTAGGACTAGAATCTCACCGAGAATCATCCAGTTCGGGGTAAAAACAAGTATAAATGCTCTTAAGAGACAACAAACCAGGCCAACTTTGGAAAAATCTAGAAAATCAGCTGGATTGCAGCAGGACATAAAGTTGAAAAGAGAGAGGCACCGGATCATATCCACTTGATTGGTCTGGGGGATACCTGGAGGAATTGTTCCGAGTAACATTAGTAGTCTTGTTCTAATCTGTTGCCTTAATAAACACTCTGATCAAAAGCAACTTGTTTTTTTTTCCCTCAAAGTTATTTGCCTTATACCAAGTCACAATCCATCACTGAGAAAAATCAGGGTGAACTGAGGCAGGAATTATGGAGGAATCTTGCTTACAGGGTCATCTACTGGTTCATGCTTAGATAATTTTTTATACAGTCCAGGGTCACCTGCCTATGAACAGTACCACCTTCGATGGGATGGTCCCTCTTATATCAATTAGCAATCAAGACAATACCCTACAGACATTCCCACAGGGCAGTATGATCAAGCTTTAATTGAGGTTCCCTGAGGTGGCTGATGACTGTAGGTTACATAGGTGACAATAAAATCTAACTTGGACAATGAGAACCCACTGAAGAGTCTGAGAAGAGAAAGGGGACATAATGCATGTTTAAATAATTCATCCACTTGGCCTGCTGCAGAGATCACTGTTCATAGACATGAACAGCCAACCTTTACCTTTCTTATGTTTTCTAACTCTTAGCTCAGTTCCCAGTTCCTATTGTAAAGATATAGAAAACGTATTATCCATTTTCAGGCTGGATAGGAAGACTCATTTGTTGAATGCTGACTCTTTCTATAGTGTAAGTCATTCAGCTTTTTCAAAGCTCATTATTTTTATATGAAAAGTGGTAGAACAAAGGTTTGTTAAAAGAGATCATCAAACAAGGAGGACATAGTTCAAACATTTTGGAAATACTGGATTTTTTTTTAGTTTCTATTTTCTTTTCCACCATCATGTTTGTATACATACATTTCAAAGTTGTCAAAGAAAATTCACAGAGGAGTTGAAGGTATACAATGCTTCAACCTCCCCTTCCCCAATAGGTGGCCAGTGGCACTGTCTTCCTCTTCTTTTGGAGGCTATTCTGGCACCCTATAGCAAGGAGAGATGTTTAACTAACTAAATAACTGCGTGTCTGGCAATACCCCTCAGTTTAGTGAAAATTACATTTGGTCTCAGTAGACTTGCTCATAATGATAATAGACTATCTGAACTGTCTTAATTTCTTTTGCATAAATCGATCTGTTGTTTCTTCCATATGTACAAAATTAAC
The DNA here is from genome assembly GCF_903992535.2 of Arvicola amphibius. Lineage (NCBI taxonomy): Eukaryota > Metazoa > Chordata > Mammalia > Rodentia > Cricetidae > Arvicola > Arvicola amphibius. The sequence continues at coordinate 110,850,519 of NC_052057.2, read as the reverse complement.
ACTTCAGGTTTTCCTTTCTGTGTGTATTGGTCAGCTGAAGGCAACCATCTTGGACAGGAGATCTCAACGGTCTGGAAATGCAGACAGATGACGGATGCTGACCTTTGGGCTAGCCTCTTTCTCATTTAGGGGCCATAGTCCTTTCTTTTGCAGATCAGGTAATGCGAAGCAATGGGAAATAAGAAAAGGCTCAAAACTAAATATATAAACATAGGGGGAAAGCCATGCAGAGATGCTAAACTAGAGCTGCCGAGGAGACTCCACTTCAGCACTTGTCTGTCAAACAGTGACAGAATATGCACCGTCAGAAACAGTAACTGGAAAACCCCATACACATGGCTGGCTGAGCAGTCCATGGTAGATGAATGCCAGAGCTGACGGAGATGAGCTGAGGCTCTCCTGCTCTCATCTTGGGAAGACCTTGAAGAAAACCTGAGACTCTGTCAACTCTAACTGAACCCACAGTGTCTTCTTTCTGTCCAGAGATGGACTTAAGGAACCTAGAATTGATTAGGATTGATTTTGCAGCCAAAAAGCTATGTCATGGTTGTTGCAACAGCTTAAAGCTTTAAGAAAGCACGCAGGCAGTGTCGACCCGAAGAGCCCGAGTCATGATGGAAAGAATGAAGCCATTTGTATTTTCTCACATTGCTGGTTGTAACCAAAATGAATGCCAGGACGCTTCCTTGTGTTTCTTATGCTGAGAAAAGCATACAGAATACACTTAATGTATAGTGAATGAAGTTATATGAATGATAAATAGCTAGCATAGTTGAAATATTAGAAAGCAATTCAGATATTATAATAGAAACACAAAACTTTGCCAATTTAACCAATGAGGACTCTAAGAGCGCATGCACACACAACCCATGTCTTTCACAGCCATGGCTGTGCTCAGAATAATTGTTTTATTAATTATCGGACCACGGTTGAGGCAGATAGACAAAAGCCTAAAAGGAAACAGAGGAAGGGAGCCTTCCATGATCCAACATTCACTAGCAAGTAGCAAAAATTCTCAGTGTCTGCTGTCTTAAAATTTCCTTAAAATGTATGAGGAAGAAATGGCATGATATGCAGGTGAAGAGGACAATTACAGCAAGGTCTTCTCTGATAGCTGTCAGGATTTTCTGTTTCAGGGAAGGTGCCAGAGGAGAAGGATGACTGATGTTGAAGTCTGAGAGATGTGGTCTTTGGAAACTGAACTGTTTGATATACACACAGCTGGAGAAGTATCTGTTTGCCGATGACTCAAAGTGCCGAAGAATTAGTCTAGAAAAATCTACCAAATACTTAAATTCGACTAACTACAATTGGAGTAGCCATGTGTCAATGATTGCTTGCGTCTCCCAGTAATGTATCAGGAAGGATGCTGTATAGTTCCTGACTTCCATACGAATATCTAGCAAGGGTGAGACTTTTACTGTGGGTGACAGGCATCCTTTGTTCTCAGTATCGATTTATGTAATTTTCATAGCAATCCTGTTTGCTGATTGACGCTGTATTATTTATTTATTTTCCACTTTTCTTTTTATGTCTTTATTTTCTCCTCTGTCTCTCCCTCCTTCTCTGCCTTCCTCCCTACCCCCCTCTCTCTGTTACCCAACCCCAGTGAACTCAGGGATATGACACATGCTTTACCACTGAATTGTACCTCTAGTAGGTTGTCTAAATTAGTAGATTGAGAAATCCAGGTGAGAACATAAATTTAGCTAATGTCATAAATTGTTGAAAACAGTATTTAAACAAGCACCTGACAACTGAGTCGCCTATGCTGCCTAAGACTGCTGAGTGATGGTTAAATTTTTTATTCCTGGCAAAATTGTTCAGTGAGTCTAATTTTATCAGCATTTGAAACTATGATGCATTGCATTGTTTATATTTATATAATATGCCTTATATGCCAATATAAGGAAATAATTTTACATTTCTGAATGACATTGTATTAGGAAGAGTAGCAATTAGTACAAATTGCTACTCACCTGAACTGACTGGGAATCTGTTCCCAGTCAATATGCAATAGCAACAGGCAAGGAGGGCTCATTTTGTGACTGTCCTCTTGATAAAGTGAAAGCTAAGGTATTGCTTTAAACTGCAATGAAATATAAAATTATTGATAATGAACCTAAGATCGAAGCCAAGCCTATAGAAAAGACATACTGAGTTTCATCCTGTAAGATAAAAACATGAAGTGTGAAAGCCACAAATGCTTGAGATTGCAGGGATGAAAATAAAGATCTGATCTCTAATTAGTTGAAATAATTGCTAATAAACAAAATATAGAAATAAAAATTCCACTTCTCAGCATGATCCCAAATATCAGCTTCTTTCATAATTAAGATTTTTTTTCATGAAGATGTTAACCCTTTCTTCCTCTCTAAGCCCCCTTGATATTATTGCCCAAGCTTAGCTAAAATCTGAAATTTGGTAAAAAAATATGCCAATTATTCACACTGTCTTATGAATTATAGAGAAGTCTTAAAAACAAGAACAAGAAGAATTATTTAAATGTCATCACATTTAAATGGTAAATGCCCATGACATGTTTTTCAGCTTATTGGCAGTGAGTGAACCCACCGACATGGCCTCTTGTTTTGAGTGTCCTTTCTCTCCTTCTCCCACTCTCCGACATCTTCATGTCTTCCATATGTCTGGATCAATCTGCTGATTTCCTTCCGAGCTTCCCATCCCCCTCAAGACTCCAGTGAGTCACTGCAGACTCTTCGCTGTGTTCAGAAATTAAGGAACTTAGTGATTGCATATTTTCCACAGATAGTTTTTATGCTGTATTTCTTGCTGATCTTTTAATGATTGAAGGTAGATGAATTTCAAAAGCATACGGTCAGGGACAATAGATACTATAGGTATATATAATAAACTGTTCCTATGGTGTAATATACCGACATAAAATACACTGACAGCAGGCAGATAACACAATACATCATAGTCTTACATACAGTATGCATACTCAGTCATGCAATTACATCACAGTCTTACATACGGTATGTAGTATGTAATTATGCAATAGTGAAGAGAAAACTCATAGTAAAAAACTTCATTTTTTTCTTTTGAAATACTTATGTATTTGAGAGGATTGAAAAAAACACATTTCAGTATGCTTGGCAGTTGCTCAAATTTGTGTGCTCTAAGTTTAGAACCAAACTCAATCTGCCCCTGTTCAAGTTCTGTTCTGTGCTGGCAAAATACCACTTGCTTGTAGAAGGAGTGAAGGGCGGAAGGCCCCTTAAACCCAAAACCCTACTGGACGTAAACAACAGCTTAACAATTGCTTTCTCAGCTGTGTAAAACTGAGTTAAACACACATGCGCAGCATTTTTATTTCCACATGTGGAATAAGATAATTAAAATAATGCACAACAACACTTGTGTGGGGCTATAAACCCTGAAGTTTACCATAGTTCACATGTTTTTTTTTTTAAGGTTCTTGGATTTCCTAGCTCTGAGTTCTATTTTTTTCATTTCCAACACCTCTTTTTCTATTTTGAGAAAATGTTTGTTTAGGTAAAATAATTCTTACATAGCATTTGAAATCGTATTTTGTTATAGTGAGCTAAGACAATGAATGGGATGTGAAAAGGTATCGCTTAATCTGTATTGATTTTGCAGCCCGAATGAAGCATAAATACAACTTGTGTGTGTGTGGTGTATGTATACGTACACATGGGGCATATCAGATGTCTTCTGTGGTGACATTCCACCCTAAGTTTTGAGACATCACCCCTCACTGAACTGTAAAGGCCAGCTTAGCTGGTCACTGAGCCCTTAAAATCTGCCTACTTCTGCCTCCCCATCACCTAGATGACAGGAATGTGCTGCCACACTTGACTTTTATATGGATGCTGGGTATCAGAAGACACATCTGCATGCTTGGACAATAAGCTCTTTACCAACTGGGTTGTCTCCTGCTACATGTATTTTAAGTATATAGCTGTTTATAAATTTTCAACCTAACTATTTCATATGAGTATACAGTTCAAATTATTTTCTACACCAACTCTAATGGTTTGGATGAAACTGGGCCCCATGTTCAGATATACGAACACTAGGTTCCCAGTTGGGAGTGCTTTGGGGAAGTTTAACCTTGCTGGGGGAATTATGTCACTGTAGGTGGGCTTTACGACACAAGTAGGGTTTTGACTACTCTAGTATGCCATTTTTGCTTTATGCTTGCCATTAAGGAGATGAGCTCTTAGCTTCCTGTTCCCACCACGCGGTATGCTGTCCCCCACTACAGTAACCTGAAACTTTAAGCTCCTAATAAACCTTTTCTAATAAACTCTCTATGTGCCTTGGTCATGGTAGTTCATCAAAGCAACAGAAAAGTAACTCATGCATCAACTGTGTCAAATTTAACAGAAAGGTTTGTGCAGTTGGAGGTAAAACACCCTGGAAGGACTCACCTGTCCTTTAGGGAGCTATCCTAGAAACTCTGGCCCGTGGTAGGAAGATATTTAGTTGCCCTTAAACCTTTTCTTTAGCTAGTGAAGTATGGCGTTTGGCCTTGATAATATTTATATTTGCTTCTTAAGCTAATTTCTTTTAAGTCGGTGATTCCTGGAAGAAGCTTGAAAATTGCTTGAGATTTTTATGGGGAGCAGTCTGAATTTTAGCTGGATTTGATTCTCTGTTTGTTGCTGTGCCTATTCTTATCTCGAGTGGATGGAAGCCAAGTTAAATGTTCCTTATTCTTTTAAATCCCTGCAGACTACTTACTGTGCCCTTTACTTTCATCAACTGGAATGTGCCACAGACAAATTTAATTATTGCAGGCGAAATGTGTGTCAGCGAGGTACTCGGGATTCAGCAGTGTCATGAGTGTGGTATACTGTGTCCCACCCCTCAGAGCAATGACACTGTATTATACAATAGTTAGGAATTCTCTGAGTTCAGGTTGTTTGACTTGAAACACTGGCTTGGCCAGGTCATGATTATTTGGTGTTGGGCGTGCTGTGTTAACTTTCTGTGTCTCAATAGTTTTATTTGTAAAAGGATTCTAGCCTATTTCACTGGGAAGGTCTGAGAACCTCCTGACTTTGTAAAGTGCATACATATTACACAATAATGCTTAACACATTATTCCCATGCCTCTTATCAATACAGAGTTCTCTCAAAGAGAAATCTCAACTGTTGTGTTCATTGTGGTTGCTGCTTCCCCTTCATTATCTTGCTTATTCTTAATTTTTAAAGTTGAGGTAAAATCTACCTAACATAAAATGAGCCTCTTAAAGCATAAGTTTTGGTTGTGTTTAGGGCCTTCCTAGTGTGTGCTGTTGTCACCTGTGCTATTGTGTTAAGGAAGTGCCTCCCTTCCCCATGCTCTTAGCTTGCTGAATGTTTGTCATGAGATGGTGTTGGATTTTATCAAATACGTTTTCTGTGTCAGTTGAGATTATCCAGTGGAGTTTTCTCTATTTTATTAATTTTATCTAAGTGTCAATGTCTATTGCTCATATGGGTTTTGGGTTTTTGTTTGTTTGTTTGTTTGCTTGTTGTTGTTGTTTTTGAGACAGGGTTTTTCTGTAGCTTTGGAAGCTGTCCTGGAACTAGCTCTTGTAGACCGGACTGGCCCTGATTTCATAGAAATCCATGTGCCTCTGCCTCAAGAGTGTTGGGATTAAAGGCGTGCGCCACCACCACCCAGCTCTAATTGCTCATATGTTAAACTACTCATTTTAATATAAATCAAGTTGGTCATGAAGCATAATTAATAAAATTGTATAATTTTTGCTAATATTGCATTGAATATTCTTAATATGTATTGATCTAGAGATTTCCTGTGATAGGTGTCTCTGACATTGATGTAACGATAACGCCGTCCTCAATTAGAATGCATGCCTTCTAATTTGAGAAGGATTGTTTTTTAGGAAAGTAATTTGAGAAGGATTTTTTTTTTAAATCTAAGTGTCTGATAATTATGTATTTAAATTGCTTATTCTGTCTCTTTACTTTTAAAGCTACATTCAGGTTTTCTGTTTCTTCTTTAGTCAACTGATTGCTTCTGTGCTTTCAGGAATTTTATCCATTTTACCTAGGGTGTCTCATTTGTTGGTGTACAGTTGCTCAAGATAGTCTCTTTTTTATTTCTGAATGTTAACATCAATAGCCTTACTTTTATTTGTGTTTTTAATAAATTCAGTCTTGCTTTTTTCATGTCAGTCTAGCCAGAAATAGTCAATTTTGATGCCTTTCCCAAAGAAGTCACCTTTGTTTTGGCAATCCTATTGTCTTCTTTTCCTGCGCTTTCCTTTTTAAACAAAAGAACATCATAATGTATTCCTATCTTCTTGATTTGTTCTTTCTAGATTTTTAATATGTAAAGCTAAATTATTGATTTAAGATTTTTTTGAATATAGGAAATTATGCTGTTGCCTTATCAGCTCTGCTTTCAGTGAATCCCCAGAAATTTGGGTCTGTTTTCATTTTCATTAGTCTCAAAAATATTTTCTAATTTCAATTTTGATTTGCCCATGCTTTTGGCCAAAGATGTATTAATTACATGGTCTGTTGTTGAACTCTGCTTTAGCCTTCAATTCTTGATCATATGGTGACTGAAAGCCTCAGACTTTTTATTAACTTCTGCATGTATATGCACACATAAACACATGCACGCTGACCTCTAATTCAGGGATCTGCTTGCTCCTGCCTCCCAAGTGCTGGACCATAACAGTAGTATTTTGTCTTAATCTGGTGCCATTGGATATCTAGTCTCTGTTTTTCGGTCACCCTGGCCATGGCAGTTGTGGGTTCCATTTCTTGGAGTAAGCCTTAAGTCAAATCAGGTATTGGTTGGTTACTACCAGTAGCAATTTGACCTTACCCTGTAAATGCAGTTCCTTGGTCTGCTTGCTCCTCTTGACTCCTCTTTGCCTTTGTGATTGTCTGCTATCGCTGTGATATTTCTTTCAAACCCAAGACGGGAGGTGCTTTTTTCCCGTTCTTCAAAGCTTCCCTGTCATTCATTGCACATTCAGAATATATACCTACAGGCCAGCTGCTGGTAAACACGTAACCCATTCTGAGTGTCAACAATCATGTCGATGACAATAAGTTAAGTTTTTAAAAGATGGATCATCTCTTTGTAGCTGAGCTTTGGGCTAAGAGTACTGAGTTGGGATTTGGAGGAGGCTCTCGGAAAGTGGAATGGACTTCCAGAAAGCAGACATCAGAGGAAGTAAAATAAGAAATGAAGAGGTTCTTTATGGACCCTGTGGTTCCATAGCACGCTAGGAAGTAACTCTTTGGCTTCAGGCAGATGGGGGCACATTTTGTTTGTTTCTTTCTTTGTTTTTAACCTCTTTCTACCAAAAACATCAGTGAAGCTGGCCTATATAAAGATTTAGACACTGACTGAGCCATTTCTTGTGGTAGTCCAGTTATGTTCAATACTACCCCTCCTTTGTATGTTTCAGTCCATTTCCTAACATACAAAACCTACAATTATCTTTTAGTTCTTCTCTGTAAGATACTTGGAAACTGCTGATAAAAATTTTATTGGCATCAAAATACATTACTTTGATTCTCATTAACATGTACTCATGTACTGTTGTAATTTTTAAAAAGCTAGAGAGAATGATGCCATGCAACGAAATTCAGTGGGGGGAGTTTATTAGGGGAAGGGGAACATGAAAAGGGGGAGAGGGAGAGGGAACCAGCTTCTGGAGACAGGCACAAAAGAAGAGAGAGAGAGAGAGAGAGAGAGAGAGAGAGAGAGAGAGAGAGAGAGAGAGAGAGAGAGAGAGAGAGAGAGAGAGAGGACAGAGAGGGAGATGGGAGGTGATCAGGGCCTTTTGAAAGGAAACAGTGAATGTGCACAGAAGGTACTCCTAGTGGTTACAGCTGAGAACGTATCTTGTCAGAGCCCCAAGGGCTGGCCAGTGCAGATCCCTGAATACTTACAGTTACTGCATGTTAGTTTCTTCTTGCTCATACATCTTGTATTTATATGTATGTAGGGGTGTGTATTCCAATTTAGACTTTAAACTTTCTGATAAAAAGGCTGTAACATTGGGAAATTACATTATTTATATTGGCTTTAAAATGGTTTGTGTTTGGGGATTGGATAGATAGCTCAACAGTTATGAGTACTTGCTGTTTTTGTGGAGGATCAGGGTTCAAGTCCTAGCACTCTCATGGCAGCTGACGGCTGTCCCTAACTTCAGTCTTAGGGAATCTGATGGCCCCTTTGTGTTCTCATGAGCACTGCAGCCATATACATCGACATACCAATAGATAAGATAAAATACACATAAAATAAAAATAAATCTTTAAAAATTTATTTATTTAAGGTCAGGTGGTGGTGGTACATGCTTTTTATCCCAACACTTGGGAGGCAGAGGCAGGTAGATCTTTGTGAGTTCGACGCCAACCTGGTAAACAGAGAAAGTGCCAGGACAGGCTCCAAAACTACACAGAGAAACCATACCTCGAAAAACCAAAAATTAAATTATTTGTTTATAATAAACCAATTATGTTATTTTATTCTTATGTTATACTTTTAGCAATTTAGACCAAAGCAAGTGCTTTTGGTATGTTATTAAATGCTCAATAAATATATTATTCATCCTAAGGCCCTCAATAACACATTTTATTTTCTTTTAGCACACAATTTTGTTATAGGTGCTTATGCCCATAACTGCTAGAGTTTATGTGAAAGTTTCCCCAAAGGCGTGTGTCTTAAAGCCTCCACCACTTGCCTGTGATTCATTTTGGAGGTAATAGAACTTTTAAGAGATGTAGTCTAGTGAGAGGTTTTCTAGTCATTACTGCAGTCCGCTGAAGATTATAGTGAAACCCTATCTTCTCCCCACCCCCAACCTTTGTTTGAATTTTGACCATAAAGTAAATCACTTTGTCTTCTTATATTCTCCTATCATAATCTCAGTCTTGGAAGATCTTAATAATTGTTAGCCAAAGTAATTTTTTTCTTCTTTACTCTATTGGGTGTGTTTTGTAGTTGAAGTAAACTAATGAGGCACATTCTTTCTGAAATCTGTTAAATCCTTTGATGCTAGGTCGCTTGTGCTGTGCATGTCAATGTGAACACAGTGTGGCGAAGAAAAAAAAATGGGTTTAGGAGCAGACTAAACCTCACGAATATTGGATTTCCAATAATGATTTTGATATTACAATGAAGGTATTTTATTTCATGATGAACTTCACTTTGACCCTTTAATGAAATTAACAGTGTCTGCCTAATTCAGAATACACGTGAGCTGGAGATGAAGTGCCTGTCAAATGGGTGGCAACTTAGCAGTGCTCACCTTCTTATCTCACAGTGTTCTGTGGATATCTTTTTTCTAATTCAATGCTTTTCCCAGTCTCAGTACATGCAGACTGAAAAATATTTTATTTTTTCATCCTGCTCAGTGATGAAGATTCTTCTTTGCATGCATTCTTCCAGAGCCTCCCACAGTGCCTGACACACAACAAAAGCCCTCTAGGTTCCTGCTAATCCAAATGTTCAAATGCCCACCTTCATCTGGAAAATTATCCTAGTCTTGTCTTTAGAGGTCATTTTATTGCTTCTGTTACTTCCACTTAAAATATAGTCATAAATATTTAAAGCAAAAATGTACATATAGATGCCAGGAAAACGAAGACTGTGTGTGTTCTGAACACTCTTTGGGTCCATGCCCACTTGGAGATGTTGATTTGTCTTTGTGCTCCCTTGTGATTTGTATATTGAAGAAACCTTATACCACACAAGGCAAAATGATTCCAATGCCCAGAAAAAGGAGGGTTTGATACCTCTTTGAGCCAACTACGGTCTAGATTGACTTTGTCTCCTTTGTCTTTTAGTCACATCTGACTCCTCAAGAGTCATTCTCAGCATCCTTGACAGACTATGCCAAAGTATAAGTGTGCACAAAGAGGTAGGGGGCAGGTGTGCAGCTTGGTATCACAGTCTGCCAAATCTACCACACTTTGCATTTCTGGCTCTTTCACTCACCCAGTTTCCAAGTCCAGGCTCTCTTCAGGCTTGGGTTTTCATTGACACCATTTACATTGTTCTGAATTTTCACTACAGCCACTTGTATATATTTTTTTGGACCCTGAAAAATTGACTTCAGTGTTTAACACATATTTGGAGCCAAGACTGAATTATTGTTCTTTAATTATGTGACTATATAACATGAAAGTTATTTGGTTTTCTCTCTCACCATTAGCATTTAGATTTTTAATTGATTATTTTTTGTTCTCATGAGTCACCCTGATGTAGAATTCCCCTCTGTATGTAGTGGATATCATTGGTTAATAAACGAACTGCTTTGGGCCTATAGCAGAGCTATAGGGGAACAGAGCTAGGCAGTACAAACTAAACTGAATCCTGAGAGAAAAAAGGTGGAGTCAGAAAGAAGCCATGTAATCCTGCCAGTAAGCCACAGCCACATAGTGATACACAGATTACTAGAAATGGATTAAATTAATATGAAAGAGTTAGCCAATAAGATGCCAGAGATAATGGGGCCAAGTGGTGATTTAATTAATACAGTTTCTGTGTGGTTATATCAGGGCTAAGCAGCCAGAAATGCCCTTCAAATAAATCAAAGATATATCAATTCTTCTTTAATTGGAAGTTAAAATTTCACCCCAGATCTCTCAGATTATAGTAAATATTTGAAGTTACATTTGATTTTTTTAGACTTTTTTTTTTCTTGAGGTAGTGAAAAGAGCATTAATTCCATTTGACAGGGCAATTCAGTCCAGAATCACACAGAAGATGTTTTAAAAGATGTCCTGTGTCACTGGTTCTTTGAATACATCTAGGCCTTATAGATTCGATGTGTATTTGATGTGATGAGAAATCAAGTACCATGTGAGAAAACAATGTGATAGACAAGGAATCCTTGTGCAGGAAAAATGCTGTTCCCTCTGAGGAGCAAATGGAGTGCAGAAGAGTTCCCTGCAACCTGAAGGCACGCTAACAGTTCCCACATGGAAACAGTGCTTGCACTGATAGTGGAAGACTTGTTATAACCACACTTCCAAATGAAAGACAATGATACGTTATTTCCCACTAAAATAATGATGGTAAGAAGTACCCACTGGTCTTCAGGAAGATGATACCTAATTCTCTCTTTGGAGATGGTAGCCATCTGTTGTAGAATATTCATTAAAGGTGCTTTACATTTGTTTATGCTGTAGAACATTGTTTAATTATGCAAAGATATGTTGCATTCTTTTATATTGTATTTGTTTAACTCTGTGAAGCTGTGTTGCTTTGCCTGTCTAAAACACCTGATTGGTCTACTAAAGTGCTTAATGGCCAATAGGTAGGCAGGAGAAAGGATAGGAAGGGCTGGAAGGCAGAGAGATAAAATAGAAGGAGAAATATGGGAGGAGATCTAGGTACAAGAAAAGGAGGAGAACTTCAACGGTCAGTCACCTAGCTACATAGCAAGCCATGGGGTAAAAAGTAAAGAAAGGTCTATAGGATAAAGATAAAAGCCCAGAGGCAAAAAGTAGATAGGATAATTTAAGAAAATCTAAGAACCTGGAAACAGCCTAGATGCCCCTCAATTGAAGAATGGATAAAGAAAATGTGGTACATTTACATCATGGAGTACTACACAGCGGTAAAAAATAATGACATCTTGAAATTTTCAGGCAAATGGATGGGTCTAGAAAAAAACATATTGAGTGAGGTAACCCAGGCCCAGAAAGACAATTATCATATGTACTCACTCATAAGTAGCTTCTAGACATAAAGCAAAGAAAAAAAACCTATAGTCTACAACCCCAGACAACCTAGACAATGAAGAGGACCCTAAGAGAGACATACTTGAGTCTACATAGGAAAAAGAAAAAGACAACATCTCCTACATAAAATGGGAGTGCAAGGGTCATGAAGGGGAGCAGAGACAAATGTATGGCTCAATAAAAACAATAATAAATAAATAAAAGAAATAACTTTTTTAAAAAAAGAAAAGAAAAGCTGGCTAGAAACAAGCCATGCTAAAATCGGGATTTCATAAAAAAAAAAAAAAAAAAAAGAAGAAGTCTCTACGTGTTTATTTGGGAGCTGGGTGGCAAAAAGCAAGAGAGAGAGAGAAAAAAAAAGAAAAATAAACCAACAATAACATCTGTAAAATTGACCCCAAATATTTATATCAGGTTGGTTTGTTTCAAGTCAAAGATAGCACAGAAATTCATCTCAGCAGGGTTTTGTAGAAAACACTAGCATAATAACCACCTTAACAAATACAAGGATTGTGATACCTCAGCCCTGTGTCAGCCAGACCATCAGGATATACTTTTGTCCCCTTTTCCCGTGTTCCTTTTGCTGTGGTTTCTGTCACCCATGCTCAGTTATTGTCAGGAAACATTCAATGGAAGTTTTGAGATTGAAATGCTTTGTAAATTTTAGATTTCATGCTATTTAAGTAGCCTGACAAGAACCTCACATTCTCCTGCGCTGTCCATCTAGAATGTCAGTGATCCCTTTGTTCCATTCATTTCTGAAGGGGAAGCTTAGCCAAAAACCTTGTTTTGTAAGGCGTGTCCCCCTTCCGCACAGTCTCTGGGTAGTGGTTCGTGCCTATAATCCCAAGACTCAAGAACCTGAGGCAGGAGGATCATTCTTTAGAGACTGGTAAGATTTACATTGTGAGGCCTTGTCTTGTAGTGATATTTCATTTGTATTTTAATAAATAAAGTTTGCCTGAATATCAGAGAGTAAAACAGCTGCGCTGGTCAGATTTACAGACCAGGCAGTGGTGACACACACCTTTAATCCCAGTAGCCACACTAGTTTGCCATAGAAACCAGGTGGTAGTGGTGTATGCCTTTAATCCCAGCCCTAGAGAGGAATATAAAACGGGAGGAGACAGCTCTCACACACAGTCTCATTCAGAGGATTCCTGGAGGCAGGATTGTCATTTCGAACTCTGGCTGAGGTAAGAGACAGTGGCTGGCTGCTTGGCTTTTCAGGTCTTCAAGTTGAACCCCAGTTTCTCTCTCTGAGTTTTTATTAATTGTTTTTCACTGTCTCAAGAAGAACAGTGTTGGTTATTGTGTGGGTTTTCTGTAATTACCTGCTAGTTACATGATGATGTTACCTGTTACATGATGATGTTACCTGTTACAGCATGATTTCTAAATCTTAGTCAAGATAAAACCAGGAAAAATATCACTGATTCTTTTTAATGTTTTTGGTTTTCAGTCACACAATTCATTATTATTATCTATAATCCTCACAATATATGTTCAAAGCTTATAGTTCAAGATAGTAAGATAATTTCCAAATCTTTATTTACATTAAATCATTTTTGCATTTCTCTACTTCTCAAACAATGTTGAGTCCAATACTTGTTATAAAAACAAAGTCTATTAGTTTGGCAGAAAAATAAGGTTTCTTTTGTGCTATCATGCTCTTTGTTAATTGATGAGCTATTTATATCACTTTGGGGGCATGTTAAAATTACACATCAAAGGAGTCTTAATAACTTTTTGATAATAACAAAAGTTCTGACTAAATGTAAATTGATTTTAGACTATAATATTAATAGCTATAAAGCTATTACACAGCTATTAGTGATGATACAGCTATTATAATTAGAGCTACTATAATAAACGAGGGAATTATTTTACTGGTTAAACATTACATTATCATCTGCATAAAATGGCAATTTTTTTTGTTGCCTGAAAATACTTATTAGCATATCCATACAATGTGTTTGTGTTAGCTTATAATGCTTTCTCTGTAGAATATAGTATTACCTTCAATATATTTGAAAATATTAGTACTTTCAATTTAAACATAATTGGCTACTTAAATACATCTGAAAGTAGTTCAACAGTATGTACTAAAGATTTAAGAAAAAGAAACGTTAAGCAAATCTGTAATTAAATAAAGTAATCCCATTATTTTATTTAACTTCTTAGCATGCCAGCAACAGTCTTGCCTTTATTTTAACCCCAGGTTCACAGTGACCAGTTTATTCCTTTGTGATACTTTTAATTTATTTCCAATTACTGTGCAGTAGGTATGTCATCTCTGCTCTGTCCTTTCTGGACCATGGCTCTTCCACTGTTTAGGAGGGATTTGGGCTTTGGCCAATGAGTCTTGCTCCTAGGACTAACATAGCTTCTACAAAGCCAGTATGGTCCTTGCCTTTGTTCTTAGGGGAGATTTTATAATCAAGTTTAAAGACAGGTCTGCCTATGGTTGGTACATTCAAGGACATTGTTCCCAGCTCTGTGAGTAAAAGATGTAATCACCTCCTATAAAGAGGGATGTAGATGAGGAGTGGGGACCTGAACTGCCCATTTGGGAGCACTTTCAGGCAGGCGCTTTGAAACGCAGCAGTAAAGTCAACTCTCCTGAAGCTTTATTGTCTGGCAGGGACTTGTGACTGGGTTCATTTCCATACACAGGGCTTTGTCTTCCCTGGCACCCCTGCCTCTGACCTGGCTAGAGCGCTTCATTTTCCTGAAGCTGCTCATGAGTCCTCCCCACCTGTTTCCACATCCTGCTGGTTAGTGCAACACCTGCTTATTTCTCAGGTCGAGAGTGTAGGGCTATGGCCTTTTGAGTTCTATTTAGATGAATCTGGTAACAAAGTTCGAGATTGGAACCCCATCCCTATATTTCTTCCCCAAAATGTGAAAATATATAATGTTCTTTCATATTTCCACTTTCTGTGATTTTGGGGATCCAGAGGTATTGTTTCTGATATAATTAGTTAATCAGGAGAGGCAGTCAAAAGACACTTGTCTGAAGGAGACAAACACTCTTGGGAGAGCAGGAGTGAATGTTGTGGTTGGCACAGACTGGGAGTCTTGGGTTTGAGCGCTTGGTTCCTCCCATTGCTGTCCTGGGAGCGGCAGCTTTGGCATCTCAGAGCCTCTGGGAGACAAAAGATCTAGGTTCTCATTACTGGACATACACAGTAATCGTCCCCACAGTGGTGCCCAAGAAGAGGGTGATGCTCAAGCTGGAGATCTTGCCCTGGCGGGTAAACTCAGCGAGGTGGCTCAGAGAATTGTCATTTCTGCCGAGAGAGGGCACAGTGTAGTGAAACATGTTCTCTCTGTGTCTGGAGCAGCAGAAGCAGTCATAGCGCCTGGAAAAGAATAAGCCAAGTCCTGACTAGTTCATCGAGCGTAGATGATGGCTTCCTTCCTAGAGCCACTTAGACATTCCCTTTCCTGACCCTTTACTCACTCCAGACAATTCCAGGTACCTAAGAGGGTATAAATCATGCACTAATCCTAAATCATAGCTTTAAAAATATAGTTCTTTGGTATACCCACAATTTTGCCATCTACTAAAGATGAAGGTAAATTAGCACACTGAGATAGCTGAGCTTGCTTATATTTACAGAAAGAATGACATCGTAGTTGAGTAACCAATACTTTAAGATATAACGTGCATTCAATGTTTTACAAATTTTAGTTGTTCTTTATTTTATATTTAATTTTTTCTTTTGGTGCTAAGGCTCAAAGCTATGGCCTCTCCTTTGTTTCTACCACTGAGCTATATTCCCCACTCCCTTGATGTTTAGACTTGACAATCATCATTTATAAGAACCCCGCTTTGCCTAAATAAATAGTACAAAATGGCAGAGGTATATTTAGGGCCATTTCAGAAATTTTTTGGAAATTTTGTTTTAGACATTCACATAACAGCTTTTAAAAAAAATAAAACTCAGGTCAACAACTGAAACAGAAAATTATAAAATTCAAAAGTTCTAGTGTGGTACAATTTAAATATATATGGATATGTGTTCTCCTGCCTCTCTACATCTTAAATAAACACTTCTCAGGAAATGCTTTTTGGACAGACTTCTTTACAGTAGCGGGTAGATACCCTCTTGCTGCCTGCCAGGAGGCCCGAGAGCAAGTATCAATGGGGCCGAGAAGCCATGAGGCAAGGTCCAGCCTTCCAGCTCTAGGTCTGTTGTGGCACTTCTGTGCAGTAGCTATGAACTTGCTTCTCTGTTTGGAACTGTGGCAGTGGGTGGGAAGAGCAGAGAAATCTCAGTAGTTGTGCTGGCAAATTTCATGTTGACTTGATACAAGCTGTATCATTTTGGAAGAAGGAGCCTCAATCGAGTAAATGCCCCAAGAGACTGGCCTATGGGCAAGCCTGTGGTGCGTTTTCCTGATTGTTGATTGATATGGGAAGCCCAGCTTTGGGCACAGTGCTATTCCTGGATTTATGGTTCTGGGTCCTACAAAAAAGGCTAAGCAAGCCATAGAAAATAAGCCAGTCAGCAATGCTCCTCCATGACCTCCACTATAGTTTTAGGTTTTTGCCTTGCTTGAGTCCTGTCCTGACCTCCTTTGATGATGATCTACAATGTAGAAGTATAAACAAAATAAATTCTTTTCTTCCCAAGTTGTTTTTGGTCATGGTGTTTTACCACAGCAATAGAGACCCTAACTAAGATTTACAAAATTAACCTGAGAGAGCACAAGACTAATTTATAGTAAAATTCTACCCAGAGGCTTAGGAATTGTTTTTAAAACTGCACAAATGTTTAAGCATTGCATTATTCTAAGTTTGATTATATGAATTGAAGTATAATCCAATTGACTTGATTGCATTTTGTTCTTGCAATTTGGTGGATAGAAAATATGTTTCCTCTTGTGTAAAGACCTATCAAGGACAGAACATAAAACAGGAATTTGAGAGCCTTTTCTAAAACTCATTCCCCAAAGGCTTCACACATACAGAAAATGGCTTGACTATTTCCAGGATCCCTGGACAACTTCAGCTAAGGGAAGATCATAAACTATAAGTCCTGGAACGTAGTACCGTTATGATATTCACACCTTTTGATGTTGTTTATGCAGCCAGTGGCTTGATTCTGCTGACCTAATATACTATTACAAGTCATTTAGTTCACAAGGAAAGGGTAGATTCCCAGTAGTGATTCAGAAGAATCAGCTGAACTTTTTTTTTATGAATTGGTTAATAAAGATGTATTAGATGTTATTTTGCTTGTTAATGGTGTATAAGACATGACTGCAAACTTCATGGCATAAACAAAGCAAACTCGTTCTTTCATTTAGTCCTTTCCTCTTCCTCCCTCTCCTTTTGCCCCCCCCATCTATGAGAAATAGTTTCATAGAACCCAGTCTGACCCCAGGCTTGTGATGTCGTCTAGTGTGACCATGAATTCCTCTTCCTTTTGCTTTAACTGGCTGAAGAAGGCTGACTTTCTAGGTGTGTGCCACCATCATACATAAATTTATTTCTCTAAGTTTTGCACATGGGAAGCCAATCACATGTGTCACCAGGCTGGGATCAAGGTGTTGACAGTGCTTTGTTCTTTCACAGGGTCCCAGAGGGTCTGCTTCCGTGCCTTCCCAGCTTCTAGAAGCCACCTATACATGTGCTAATTTCCATTTTGCTAAGTTAACACACTCATGAATTTGTAAGATTAGCCTGGTGGACATCTTTAAGAGGTTATTATTCTGTCTACCACAAATAGGTAAAAACAAAAGTTCTCGATTTATTAGCAAATTTTTAGATTCTTTTAAGATCCTGTTCCATCAGTTTCTTAAAAAGTCAAATCTTATTAATTGCATCCTTTTCAATTCAGGCAGCGATATCATGCTAATGATTTCCAGATGGAAGGCTTGAGTCATTATTTTCTAAGTATTTGATCCTGAGATCTCCAATACAGAAAAAGAAAACTCTACATGTTTGGAGGAATGGATTGCAATTCATTTTGTGCAAGTCTAATGTGACCTGGGAAACTTCACTTGGCCTTGTGCACAATAAAGTGAAGTTAGGTTGGACAAGAAGGTTTCTAGAAGCATCTTCTTCACTTTGATTTAGCATGCCATCCTGTCTCTGTCGTTCCAATTCATGTTTTTCTTTGCACACTTGTGTTGGGGGGACTCTGGGGACACTCATGCTCTCAGTGTCTCTTAAATTCAAGAGCCCAAAGGCACTCCCAGGTTCCCTGGTTTTCCAGGAAGTGTTTCTAAGCCTACTTCTCCGCTTTCTCGGTCTACGTCAGGACAGTTCATTTTCCCTCTTTCTCACTCATAGTTAAGATGAGGTCAGGGAAACAGACAGATTTCAAGTTGTATATTGGAAAAAAGCAGAAAACATACATTCCCCTTCTGAGTGGAAAGAGCCTTAGAGCATTAGAAGGCCCGGGGAGCGGATGGGTCAGAGTGAAGTGGGGTGCACCACATTGCAGCCTTTCTGAGCGCAGAGTTAGTGGCGATGACGCATCCTTTATGCTCTGAAGCAGAAACAAAGTCATGTCAGGCCGTAGAAACAGGGCACTGTCATGAGGAGATTTACCTAAGTGTCACAGACAAATGTCTTATAAATGCCAGTGTGCATGTAGGATGGGGCCATGAGCTCTCAGAACAGTGACCAGATGAAAGGCTGAGGGTTTCCATGTGTTCCTGTGTGTCAGGCGTAATCCTGTGCATGAGAACATCTCCAAAACATAGCTGGAGGCAAGGCAGGTTGTGGAAACTTACTTTTCTAGTATTAGTAATAATAGCCCTATCTGAAAGGCAGGGGTGGCGTACACCTTTAATCCCAGCCCTTGGGAGGCAGAAGCAAGTGAATCTCTGGGTTTAAAACCAGCTTGATCTACAGAATGAGTTCCAGGACAGCCACAGATACACAGAGAAACCTTGTCTCGAGGAAACAAAACTATGATGATGATGATGATGATGATGATGATGATGATGATAGTAATAATAATAGTCCTATTCTTAACTTTTTGGAGGGTTTAAAAGAATTTGAATATGAGAAAATTGTTGTGACTCCTTCTTAAAGCTTGTGCTCTCGGTCTGGCTGGGCACACACGCCCTGGCTAGATGCCAAAAGATGAGATTGTTTTTACAAATCAGTTTTGAGCTTCAAAGCAAGTTTTCAATATTCCCTTACCGCCCCCATGAATTAATAGGCATGTGAAAAAGACTTTAGCTCTAAGGAGCCCAGCAACCTTCTGTGTAAAATAACCTCACTTCATGCTACTTAACACTTTACAGCAGAACCGAGGCAGGGTTAAAGGCAATGCAAAGCAACTGACAGAAAACAGCAGTGGTACAACATCATTTGGCAAATTATTTAACTGCTTCTAATGCCAATATCAAAGGGTGAGAAAACTTAATAGGCGTGGGAAGGGAAGAGCAATTAAAGGTGTCAGAAGATCCACAAAATGAGTAACATTCAATCCACTAAAATAGAATGAGGAAGAGTTGACAGGGGAAGGAAAGACGACAGCTCTGAGCAGTAGCCTCCAGGGCACTCTCCCTGTGGCTGAGCAAATAGCTTGGGGTTGGGCAAGCTGACTGGTGTAACCCAACTGATTGCTGATAATGGAGTGAGCTCTATGGCCCAACTTGAGACGGTGGATTTCACCCATGACTATGTTGCACTGTCCTCCAGTTGGATACCTCGGGGCGATCGGCCAATAGACAGATGGAACCCCAATTCTTTAATAAAATTCAAAACTGTGCGTGGAGGCAGGGTTCTGACATGGCCGCTAAGATCTGTGCCCTTTGCTGTACACTTGCCTGATCCCTGAGACCGGGAGTCAGAAGGTGCTACCTTCATGAAGGTTCAGTCATACTGCACATCCAGCATCAAGAAGGGTTTTATCCTTAGTGGTCTGTCCTATATAACATTTATATCTAAGCGTAAAGATCCGGGGAAGAGGACATCAAGGGTTCATGTCTTAAAGGGGTTCAGTGTGAATAAGACTTCCTATTTTTGGATATAAAGAGATCATGTAGGAACCATGAAATCCTCCCAAGAAGAAACTATGAAATTCTCCCAAGGATTAGATTTTCTTGGCAGTCAGCAAGGAAACAAGGACCAATCCTGTAGTCCCCAGGAGGTGAATCTTGTTACAACATGGAAGAGCTTTGTAAATGTCTCCAGCCCCAGATGAGTCCTGCTAGCACCTTACTTTCTGACTTGAGAGACTTAGGTGAAGATCTGAGTCACTCAGCACACAAACTTCTGACCCAAAGAAGCCCAACCAGCCAGTACGTGCTGTAAGTGGATACAGCTGTAGCAGCATATTACACAACAGAAAGAACTTACTGAGCTCACGTGATAGAGAAAGAGTTTCCGTTAATGGAATTTAGCGATACTTTTCTTTCTCCTGACTTCCTCATAAGATATATGTGTTAGAGATCATCAAAAGATATGCCATTAAAAATAAGGTGGCCAGAGAGAAGACTGACGGCTAAAACCCTACTGCTCCAAAGTAACTGATGTAATAAACGTTACAAGAAAATTAATTTTCTTGAAATAGATGTGACCATCTTTTCTTCATTTTAAAATGTTCATCCTGAGAATAACAATTCATTTGACCCTATCCAGCTATCCAGACATCCTTGCTTTTAAAGGTGTCATCACCAGATACAAAGAATATAGGCTCTGTCTTTAAGACAGCTTTAAGACAAGTTTGACTCAAATCATCAGCTATGAAGGAAACCTAGTGGGTTGCAGCTCTTTTGCATTCCCTTGTGTAACTGCTACTAGAAGACCATTTCTAGGGATGCCAGATTTTGTGTCTCTTGCCTCTTAGTCCAAGGTGCCTATGGTGCAGCTTTGTGAGGGTCCCCGAGACTGCGTGAGATACAGTTTGGTAAGGGCTCACTGAGTGCTGGAAATTTCTGGCCACTGTCAGCAGCAAAGGTGACTGATAGCCCGATGAATCCGCTCCCCCAAAGAATTCTTTGTCTGCTTTTGTGGGTTTAGCTCTCCAGCCGTTAGTCTGCCTACTGTGGCTTTGTGCTCTCCGTGTGGGAGAGGGTAGTGTCGCAGCATCACGGGTTATTTGTCCTTCTGGGTCTCGAGTGAATAGTCCAATTGTTTTATCTTAAACCCCCGTTTCTAACAGCTTTTGGCTTGTTTCATCGTTTCTTTATTTCAGGGCAGAAAGGTAGGGTACTTTCAGTTTCCACTAGTAGACAGGCATAATAATAATCAAAGAACATGAAACAGAAGCCAAAACCTTTGCCAGACTCACAGAAACAAATCGCACCAAAAAAAAAAAAAAAAAAAAAAATCATGGCAGACTTGCTGGCTGCTGCGAGGGTGGCCTTATTGTGTATCTCGGCTCTGTCATTCTGTTGTGCTTATGGCAAATGTCACATTGTTGACTTCCGTTCATGTAATGTCAGAAAGAACGATCATTAGGCAACCTTTGAAAAAACAAACATCTTCCTTTGCTTCATGCAGGATTTGGAATAAAGGAATTTCTGAAAATGATCTTTCTGTATTTCAGTGGCACAAGCCCATGAAGCAGCCTTTGCTGGTCTGGAAATGTTGGCTGAATTGCAGGCTTTGTGCTTTGAAGGTAGATGCCGTTTCGGTTAAGTTAGAAGCAATGGGTGTATTCAGGTATTCCGAGGATGGTGACAGCGCCACACAGATGGCATGGTAGTAATCACTATAACTCAGGTCTCACGTGTATCGTCCTTCAATGTCAGAAAGTTTCATTAGCTTTTTTAATTGACAAGTTAAAGTTGTTTTCTCCCTCATCCGAGTGTTTAGATATGTAAGTTTCTAGTTGTCTTATTTATATATCTGACAAATTTACACTTGTCCTTGATAGGCCAGGAAAGAAGACCTCCCTCTGCTTCCCACTCTCTTCACTAGTAGGTAACAAGAGCCTCCCCCATTGAAGGCCTTTGCATAATCCCATCCCTTACTACCCCAAAGTCACTACTGGTGCCCTCACATTTTCCCAGTTGTGGGTACCACTCTTTCTTTCCTTCTCGACTTGTAAGGGAGCAGGAAATTCAGACCTGGGTCTTGAGATGACTCTGCTGATGTTACCCAAACAACATGACCTCTGAGAGAGTGAGAGCGGCAGAGCCCGTCGACTCTGCTTACCCGTGAGAGCAAGGCCAAATGAGACGAGGCCGTAGAAGAGCAAACGGGATGGGCTGCGGGCAACGGGTGAGCAAGTGAACTAATGTAGGGCTGAACGGTCCGGTCCACCTTAGGAACCACGGCAGCACCGTGAACTGGGAAAGGCATGGGCCTGGGGTCAAAGGATAGGGCTCCTGCTTAGGAGTACGTGGGTGACTATAGCATCCAGAGTGGATAAAGAAGGAAAGAGTGTAGAGGACAATCGGGAGTACATTCTCAGGGGGTGGCAGAGTAGAGAGATGAGGTTCTGGCGCTCTTTAAGAGTTTAGCCATTTCTGAGATGTGTGGTTGAAGTAAACCCCAGAGAAGAGCTGACATGAATGTCTGCTGTCCCTGGCTCGCTGCTCTATGCAGTCTAGATGGGTAATAACTTTTTTCTTACTTATTGTTCTCCTCTTTCTCTGTTCCAGAAAGAACCGTTGCACTCCATTTTAGGTATATTAAGTTAGGGTTCATTTTAGACAAACAAGAGACATACGAGGACATCAAGTGGTTGGTGTATTTATTATTTTGTGGGAAAAAAGATAAGAAAATGAGGCAAAAAGTTACAAATAAAATCATATAGCCTCAAGCAAAACAAAACAAAACAGAAAAATTGAAATCACCAATTCAATTCTCAAAATATGTACTTTTAAGTGGAGTAGTTTTGTTGATTTTCCCCAACACCTAATGGCAGGAATGGGGGAGAAATTAAGAAAATTAGGCCAAAAGTCACAAATAAAATCATATAACCTCAAGCAAAACAAAACAGAAAATGGGAATCATCAATTCAATCCTCAAGATATGTTCTTCTAAGTGGAGTAGTTTTGTTGATTTTCCCAACACCTCATGGCAGGATTTTTATTTCTGTCATAACTTCTGAGAGGAAAATAATATGGATGGTTCTATGGGTTAGTGAGCTCAGAAATATGCCACGGGCTATGCCAAGGGAAGGGAGGGTGGCTGAAAGACTGGAAGGGAAGTAACGGATGCAGAGGAAGGGAGCGGGTTTGATTTGAACCTCAGAACCTCATTGAATGAGAAAAATGTAGAGCAGCTTAGGGAAGGTATGGATATGGGGTTTGATTCTGTTTCTTCACAGACCACATCAGAAAACTTTGATTTTTGAAGGGAGAGATATAAAAAGCCACTTCATTACTACTAAGCCTCAATTCTTGGACATATGTTTTATCAGCTACTTAAAACAAGACAAAATGTTTTACAAGAAAAATGTCCTATATACCAGAAACAATGAAAGTAAATCTAAACTCAGTATCTGCCTATATATTGTTACCCACATTTAAATGATGTGTGTCTATTTGTGTGTCTATATTTGTATTGTAATATTTAGTTCACTTATATATCTGTTTAATCTCAACTAAACCATATATACTGTAGCATCAAATATCATACAGAGACTATGCAGAATTATAATTTATTTTGATTTTTTGTTTGCATGCTTGTTTCAGAAATTCCTGCTATATAGCCCAGGCTGTGTATTCATCATGTGAATTCATTATGTAGTTCAGGCTGGCCTTAAATATGAAGTCATTCTGCTTTTGTAGGTGGCCTAAACAAAGATTCCACCTGAAATGCATAGGAGGTTTATGTCAGTCTTGCTCTAATGCCTCCATGAGAAGCCACACTTGAGTGTGAATATCTTTGTGGCATCTTTCCTGATAGGGGACTTATTTCTCTTCATGGAAGGACAGTCTTGGAAATCGCCTCCTTATTGTGATAATCACTGTCCAGTAGTTATTATCAATAGTCAATAAACATAGAGACACACTGTTTTGCATGTTGTGGTGCAGAGTCATTGACGAGCAGCCTGTCTTTGCTGGGACTTGGGTTTCCTTGTTGCCTGCAATGGCTTTGCTTTGAGGAGACAGTGGAGTGCCAGAGTTTTGGGGTCTGCTGCCCTTGTCTTTCTGGATTACCAGTGCCCTTTCCCTCCCCTTCCTCATGACTTTACTTTGGCATCCACTTTTCTGCAGTTTTCTCTTCTCAAGAATTTTAATGTTCACAGTCCTTTTCTTTCCTTCCTTGCACTTCATTGTCTTCTTTCAACTGAAGCTACAACCTGGCCATTGAGCTCTGCGGCGTCCTAGCTACAGCTTGTGACTGACTAATCGGCTACATGTAGGTACCCTGCTGAGCTGGTAGTTTTCTTAAAGAATTCTCAGTGATGTCCTTTCAGCCACTTGTCTTCCCCCACCCCCAACATTTCCCCTTTTTCTTTTTCTTTTTTTTTTTTTTTTTTTGAGACAGGGTTTCCCTGTAGTTTCTAGAGCCTGTCCTGGAACTAGCTCTTGTAGCCCCTTTTTCTTAATAACAAATTCTATACAAGTCTTGAAGTACGATTAATAAACCCCAGAGACAGATGTTGGGGTTCAACCTGAAGCTCAGAAGAGCAAAGCAGTCAAGCCACTAGAGAGCTCTTACCTCTAAGAAACCTTCAGACTGAAAGAGTTCCTGTCTCATCCAGCCTTATTTTCCTCTTTAATGCTGGGATTAAAGGTGTGTGACTCGCTAGCACTGGAAGTAAAGGTGTGAGACACCACTGTCTGGTCTCTAGTGGCTTAGTTTTATCTTCTGGTCTTCAAGCAAGCTTTATTTCTTAAAGTACAAATGGATTATCACTACAAAGTCTTATTCTGGTAGGAGATTAGTCATACAAGAAAGCAAAGAAAATGTTCCCTTGAGAGACATTTAGTATAACCTACAATGAAGAATTTCCTCTTTAATACTTTAGAGCATACTTTACTCAACATAGTGCATCATGGCTCGAAGAACAGTTAATTCCTTTCAATAATTAGAGTTGGTGGGAATTTGCTTGTTATATTAGAACTTGGGGTCTAAAGTCAGACAGACCAGGGTCTGTGTTTTTGCCTTTGTTTTTATTTGCTTCTCCATGTTGCTGGGTTAACCCAGCTAGAAACCGTTTCGTCATTTGCAGAAAAATAATGTCCTCTAGGTTGTTGAAGGATTGGTGAGGTGCCTGGTGTACCGCTACAGACTACAGAACTTACCTTCATTGCCTTCCAGTGATGGCAATGCATGATTTGGGGTGCCCCCCCCCCCGTCCTTCACTTTCTCCCTCTCCTTCCCTTTCCTGCTTTTCATTTTCTGTATCTCTCTTTCATTTCTAGAGGAGGGGACTCCCTCTGTTGCCATGGCTTGTCTTTAATAACTGTCCTTTTGATTTCAACTTCTTAAGAAGCTGTGAATAAAGGTACTGGCTACCACCCCAGACCAAGAAAACTCTTTTCTCTTAATTGGAGAAGGAAACAAATTTTACAATTTCAAGAAGTTTCATGGTGAAAGTTTTGAGATCTTAGACATGGGAAAACAGCAATGAGAGATAAAGTCATTTTGTGCAAATTAAAATCTGTCAATAAGCTGATCAAATCCTCTGTCCTGGAACTGCACGAATAGTTTGGTGTGTGTGTGTGGCATGTGCCAGAGTCCTGGCTCAGTCCCCAGTAATGGCCACAAAGTTAAAACAAACTTCTGTCCTATTAGAAGCATTATTTTTTTCTGAAACAGTGTATCAGTATTGACTACTATTCAGGTTGCTTAACACAATACTTAAGATATTTGCTATATTATAAAGTGCATGGCTACACTTTATAATGGAAAACAAATTCATTTAGTTTTATATATATATAATATGTATTTATTACATATACACACACTATACTCATATAGTTATATATATTTTTTAATGTCTGTGTTGTTGGAGTATAATATTTTTAGTTTTAATATAATTTTTAAAAGTGTATTTATTTTTACTTTCTGTATATGTCCATGCATTGAATGCATGATTGCTTCCCCAGGAGGACAGAAGAGAACACTAAAGCCCCTGGAATTAGAGTCACTGACAGCTGTGAGCTTCTTTTTGGGTGCTCAAAACTAACTGGCAGCCTCTGCAAGAGCAACCAATGCTCTTCACCTGTGAACCATCATTTCCAGTCCCTTAGTACTGTTGGGTCTTGAGAACATTGTACAGTATTGCTGGGTCTTGAGAACTTTATATAGTACCCTTTGATTATAATCACCCCTAGTTCCTGCTAGAACCATCCCCACCTTACTACTCTCTCTGAAATTCATAATTTTGTGTCCTTTACGTTAAAAAAACCAACAAAGAGCATTTTATGCTGATCATTTATTTGCTCTTGGGTAGAGAACCATCCATCGGTTAACTTACCATGGGCCACACCCTTAAAAGTTGTCTTTTTTCCTTTCTCCACAAAAGGAAAAACTTTTCTTTCTTTCCTCTACCTTACAAATTATTAAGAGTTCTTACTAAATAGGAATTCATTTGACTATTGTGGCTGTTACAAATACAGATAATACCTCAAGGCTCACCCATTGCAAAACAAAATAAAAACCAAACAAACAAACAAACAGCCATAACAAAAAAATGATCTCAGTTCTAAGTGGTTTTGTACTCTGAGAACATTACTTATCTCCTATGAAGGACTAATTAATTCATTTGCTCAAAATCAGTAGTAATTGTTAGGATATGTTAACTTGTATTCATTTATACAGTATTTATTACATAGCTGTATTTTCCAACAATTTTACTAGGTTTTATTATGTAGGAAGATATAAATGTGCTTCTGAAAATGGTCAACCTTCTGGCTTCTCTCCATTTCAGAGACTAGATTTTGGGACATAGGATTGTTGTGTAGCATACGGGCAGGACAATTATCTGAAAATGACTTCTTGAAAGAGCTGTGTTTTATCAACATCTTGAAATTATTTCATATATAAATGCGTCTCTATGTATTTACTTGTATATATCTTCCAATATGGATATTATTTTTAAATGCAGGTAAATATACTTGTATATCACATAAATATAAATCTGTAAACATAAAAATGAATGTCTGAAAATAAAAATTCCTTGTTTATTTACATTTCAGAGCCTCTAGTGGACATAGGTTGATAAGATGTACAATACGTTAGCACAAATTTACCTTGTTCAGCCAAGCTTGTACCTCTCAGGTAGCTGGGCAAACAAGAGGTAAATAGAGAGGAAGAAACAGATAAAGTAAATAAAGTTAGTCAATTACAGAGAGCAGTTGCACAGCAACTGCAACCAGGGAAACTGTTCTTTAGAAGCAGCCAGTCAGACAGAAATATGATTTACCAGAAAGTGCTTGTGTCTCTTGTCCCATATCCTGTTCTTTCTACCCCCTTTGTCTACTTCTCATTCCTAGAACTCTGCCTCCAACTTATTTCCTCTTCAACCTCCTTTCTCTGTACATGCATCCTAAGACAGTGGAGGGTCTTTTAACCATATCAGTCTCTCAAGTTTTCTGCTCTTACCCTGACAGCGTTCCTGCAAGACAATACACTTCCCTCTTACTTTGTTACTGCTCGCCTGGGCTCAGGGCATATTTAGAGAGGCTTGCCGAAGTCACTGGATGTGACACTATAATCCATATTAGCTTATTATGTCAACATAAACTATAACATAGCTATCACAGTAACTTCATTTATAGTACAGAATGATACGTAAGTAAGCTCTGAGCCTGCCATCTATGTTTATATTATGCAATAAATTCTGTATTAGCTATTCTTTGAAAAGGACGTTTGATATCAGAGTTCTGGTCACGCTTATAAATTTTGTAGAAGAGGTTTGTTGTTGGCCTATAACCTAGAAGAGTTCTTATTAACTTTTATTATTATTATTATTATTAATTATTACTACTATTATTATTTTGTCTTTTAAAGCCTAGACTGGTAGGGGATTTCCATGTATTAATTAATTAACTTCATCCCGTTTTTGGCAAAGTGCCTTGAAAGGGATGACATGTCCTGAGTGACCCTTATGTGTGCTTTGTGCCAGTGATCATTAAATTCACAAAATTGTCTCATCTGGTTTCTTAGGGCATTAAATGAAGGTAACAAGAACAATAAAATAGTCTATCAACACAAAGGAAATATTAACCTACAAAACAAAAAGAAAATGTGTAAAATGCCTTCTGGATCCTAAGGAAAATGAATATTCTAAGATCACTGAAACATATTTGCTTCTGATAGTTCAGTAAGAGTTCGAAAATGACCAAAGCTCTACTTTTTGCTGTCATTTGCACAATAGTTAAACATGCAAATGAAGGATCCTTGTGTCAGTTCTTAATCATTATAGCAAAGTATAAGCAGTCACTAGCAAAACCACTATTAGGTAGGAAAAAATAGTTCATCTTCTTGATACAGATAAATATTAGAAGGGGAAATATAGGATTGTAAAATATTTAAGCATCTAGGAGAAACATTAGAAGTAGGATTTATACTCAATCTTTGGTTTCCCAGACAATTTAGGATTTCACAAATGAGGTGAATTGCCCAGAAAAGACCCATTCCTCATATGAATGTGTGCATTTAGATCTCCTGGAGGATGTTCTGTATCTCGTGCAGTATACACTGACATACCCTTCCCATGCTTACACTTATGCTCAGAATAATACATCCAGACATGCACAGGAAGGAGTACACTCACAGAAATAACTACAGAGACACTCACAGAAAAAAATACAGAGAAATGTGCCCCTGGAAACACCCGTATACATAGAAGACCATACACATAGAAATACAACAGGTATTCAAACAGAAACATCTAACTCAGTACACAAAGAGAGATTCCATACAAAGAGATATTAACTCTCAAATAGGTATATAGAAACACTTTCACAGAAATAGCTGCAGAAATGCAAACACATAGCAGTATCACCATAAAATGATTGTCTTATGTTTCAGTCACTGGAGGAAGCAAGACTAATAGCAAATTAAAGCACAAACAGAGGCCTGGAGAGATGGCTCCATAGCTAAGAGTTCTTTTTAGAGTACCCAAACTCAGTCTCTAGCACTGATGTGGGAGTCCCCTATGTATGCTGTGATTACCATTAGAGAATAAAGAAACTGTCTTGGCCTGTTGATAGGACAGAAGTTAGGTAGGTGGGGAAAACTAAACTGAAGGCTGGGAGAGAAAGGTGGAGTCAGAGAAAAGCCATGTAGCCACCAGAGACGGACTCTGGAATTTTACCTGGTAAGTCACAGCCATGTGGTGCTACACGGATTAATAGAAATGGGTTAAATTAATATGTAAAAGTTAGCCAATAAGAAGCTAGAACTAATGGGCCAAGCAGTGATTTAAATAATATAGTTTCTGTGTGATTATTTTAGGGCTAAGAAGTCAAGAACTAACTAGCACTCTCCTTTCAACAAATTGGCACCCACATGGCCAACTAAAATCCACTTAAAACCTGAGAGGGCTTGGAAAAAAATTCTAGACACTAAAAAACAAAGAAACTGCTCTTGCCTGGACTTCTTGATGAACTGGACATGCAGGACCCAGAAATGACTGCTGAACTTGCCTAAAAGTGAGATGGTCCTTCAGGGTTTCTGCTTCATGAAAGAGTGTGCTAGACATCCTGCAGGACACAGAAGAAAGTGACTGAAATTTACTGCTTCATGGAAAAGTCTTCCAGATACTATGGGCCAGTAGGCTGAAGATGGATGCCCCCAACAGTACAGAACTTTGGGAGACTGTCCAGGCAGCAAGAAGTCTGTTAATTCTAGAGTTTTGGAACTTGCTTACAATGAAATTATTGTTTACTTAGGTAATATTGTATCCTTTTGGTGTCTTTGATTGAGTTTAAGAATAGATAGATAGTTATAATTATAGTTTTTATTGGTTGTGATAAAAGATAAAGTAGATGTAAATATTGTAACTGTAATTCTTGCTCTATATCTGTTTTCTAATATGTAATTTTACTATGTTAAAGTTAAAACCTTCTTTTTTATTTAAATAGAAAAGGGGAGGTGATCTGTATGCTGTGGTTACCATTAGTGAATAAAAAAACTGTCTTGGCCTGTTATTAGGACAGAACTTAGGTAGGTGGGGAAAACTAAACTGAAGGCTGGGAGAAGAAAGGTAGAGTCAGAGAGAAGCCATGTAGCTGCCAGAGACAGATGCCAGAACTTTACCCGGTAAGCTACAGTCATGTGGCAATACACAGATTAATAGAAGTGGGTTAAATTAATATGTAAGTGTTAGCCAATAAGAAGCTAGAGCTAATGGGCCAAGCAGTGATTTAAATAATATAGTTTCTGTGTGATTACAGGGCTAAGTGGCCAGGAACTAACTAGTGCACTCCTTACAATACAACACCCACATCAGAGGGTTTACAACTGCCTATAATTCCAGCTCCAGGGTAACCAACATCCTCTCCTGGCTTCAATGGACACCTGCACTTTTGTGCACCACATAATCAAAAATAAAAAAAAATTTAAAAGAAAACAAAAAAGCAAACTATTGTGGCAAAAGATTGATACTTGAGAAGAACTGCAGCAAGTTCCCTTTTGAGCAGTCCTCTCCCTGTTTCTGTGTGAATGACTGGAGAGCTTCAGGGAGCCAATGCCAGCAGATATGCATGACACATCCATACCCACCAGACTGCAACTTCCCTTGTTTTTCAGCAGCCTGGCACTTGTCCACACTCAGTTCACTTTCTTGAAAATGCTAGCTTTCATATTTTTTATTTTTTTTAATGAAAGAAACTGAACTTTTAAGTTCCCTCTCAAAGGCTCACATCACCCATGCCCAAGATAATATTGTGTGCCGTAGGTTGGAGACCCTCATACAGTGAGCGCAGGCTTAACCTTTTCAGAGACAGCTTTTACTGTAGCTTTAAAATCATATAAAAATCTTAAAGGATTTGGAGAGGGGTGATATAGCTCAGTGGTTAAGACAATTGCTGAGCATTCATGAGGACCTGGATTTCACACTGTGAGCTCAAAGTAAAAGAAAGAATTGTGTAAATTTTGGAAGGCTTAATATCATGTGCTAAATTGTGATTGAGAAGCATGGTATTTGTGGATGTTATTCTCAGTGCCAGTCAGTTACGGAGAATTACAATCACCACCATTGTTAATAGATGGTGGTTATAATAAAAAGCAAATGCACACTGAGCACCTACTGTGACACCGTCTTGTAACCAACAATGAGGATCCTTGTTCTGTCAGCTCCATTTTGCAGGTTGCAGGTCCTGTTATTTTGCCCAGATCACCCTATTAATAAGAGCTAATTTTCTTCCTACTATTCTAGTTTTTCATTGTTGAATAGCTTAGAAGATAAGAAAATTACTCAGGTTTAGAACATAACCATGTATCTCTATGTCCTGTTACTCAAATTAAGAGTAAGGTAAGTATTCAGAGATGATTATTCTTGGGCTATTTCTTATTTTGGAAGGCCTATAGGATGAGTTAAGGTTGTTCTTACGTCCCCAAAAGATCTGCTATTCTCATTTCCCAGGTGGGATATGGATACCCACATCTAACTTAGTTATAAAGCCAATCACAAAAACAAGATCTGCAAATACAAATTAACAACCATAGCCAAGCCTTATTTTTTTTCTCTTACAGAAATATTACAGGGATCGCAGATAAATGGAGTGCCGCCTTTGTGTGTACCCTGTAGGAGGGAGGTAGAACATGGGCTCAAGAGTTGGCTCAACTTCATGATGAGAAACCTGGATACCAATGGGGATTAGTTTGATTGGATTCTGGAACTTGCTGCACTCAGCTGGGTGTAGGCCAGCAACTGGGTGGCACTGGCAGAGGGAGGCCTGATTCTGCAACAATTACTGGTCAATTGCGAGTGATTATAATGGCACCGTGTCTAAAACAATATGGAGAAAAATGCTGCCTGGAAAATATGAAACCCTGGTGCTCCACCACGGAAAGAGGGGTTTGGTGGAAGTGTGAGAGCTACTGAAAATTTTGAGTTGTAACTCTTGATCACTTTTCAGAAAGAAGTATCTTTGGTGCATCTGTAATAATGTTATCCTTCATAGGGAGGGCATGGTACAGTGATCTCTACTGTACCATTAGTGAAGATGCTGGACAGGGAAGAGGAGGAATGATATAAAATACAACATCTAATTTCACTTACACTTCAGTACCTAAGTGAGATGCTCCATGGATCTAGGATTGCAGAATGCCAGAGATGGATGGCATTCAGTGCACACTTTAAGATGCTCATGAATGCATACTCAGTAGACTTGAGCAATAGATATTTTTCTGGTATTTGTCCATAATAGAGTTATTACTTTCCCTATGTGCTCTGTTGCTTCTGGTTTATATGGACATAGAAGTTCCCAAGTATCTATATAATACAGACACCAAGAAAAATATGGTTTTTAAGGTAGGCACTTTCTTCTGTGTACTCCCTCTATGACTTACCCAGAAAACCAGTTGGATGGGTCTGGGCCAGTGCACTACTTGCAGGGTGTCAATTGACTGCTCCCAGCTTTTGTGATGGTTTCCCCTCCTGTGAAAAACTGTGACATGTTCATTCTTGGCAGTCAGAATCTCAGATGTTAAATCACTTTTCTCAAATTTCCAGAGTTCTGACACATATAATGGACTCAGTAGGGGATTTGCAATAATTCTTTTTCAGTATTTATGAAGCGGTGTACTCCCCATAGCTTGTGGGCTTTTTACAGATCACTGCCATAAATTTCCCAGGACTATCACTTCCTATCTCTAAAATATATGCCTTTATGAAATGCTATGGGAATGAGGGAGGTAGTGTTGACTTTGCCTTTTGTCATTGGTTCGTAGTAAGTCTTTAGCCTCACCTGTTAAATATATAGTAACTAATGGTTATTTAAACACAGAATGAGCTCCGCTCCTATGCATTTTTCATTTCTCTAAACTGTGTCCTGTGGTTCTCTCAATCATTGAAGCCTTCACACACTAAACCAAAGGTCACACCAATAACTGATTCCTACATGACAGCACCTAAAGCTGCCAGCACAGTCTTGATTTTAGCACCCTTTGCCTGTCTGTGGTAAATTTTCTCATATCTAGTTTTTATAATGTCCCTCCTTCTCTCTTGCTGTCTCCAAATTCAGATATTACTGCTTTGTAAATTGGATTAGATAGTAAGATCAAGCTTGACCATTAAAATTTAGCCTCATTTGGGAACTTCATGTTTCCAGTTAGAAATGGAAACGATTGTAATTTTGTATCTTCTCTTTTGAGAAGCGTGGGGTTCCTGAGGTTTTGTCTTTGCTTTGCAATTTTATGTATAGGACATGATACAAGGCACATCAGAACAAGGATCAGAAGGTGGATTAGGACTCAGTGTAAGGTTTCCTGGTACAGGGAACTCCTGTGTTCCTGCCATTCCTTTTTCCCCCTTTTTGTTGAAAATAGATTATTTTCTTATACAATATGTTCAGATTATAGTTTCCCCTCCTTCTATTCCTCTCCTCCCCTCCCCTCTGGATCTACTCCCTTTCTTTTTCACATTAGAAAAGAATAGGCTTCTAAGAGATGTAGTGAGGAGCTGCAGGTCGGCTTCCCGCCACCCAGCACCCAACCACTGGCTAGCTTTACCCAAAATAATTACACGGAAACTGTATTCTTTTAAACACTGCCTGGCCCATTATTTTCAGCCTCTTACTCACATCTTGACTAACCCATATCGAATAATCTGTGTAACACCACAAAGTGGTGTCTTACCAGGAAAGATTCAGCACGTCTGTCCTGGTGGCTGGCTTCATGGCGACTGGCATCTCTGAGGAGAGGCACGGGAAGAGGCGGGGCAATTGTCTGAACCATCTACTTCACTTCCTTTTTCCTGTTCTGTCTACTCCACCTATCTAAATCTTGCCCTATCAAAAAGCCAAGGCAGTTTGTTTATTAGCCAATGAGAATCCTCCATCAAAGAGACAACAACCAAACACAACAAAATAAAATGTAATAAGACAAAAAGCATCACATTAAGGCAATCCAACAGAAAGAGAAGAGTCCCAAGAGCACGCACAAGACCCAAAGACCCACTCATTCTCACATCTAGGAATCCCATAAAAATACTAGGCTAAAAGCTAAAATATATATGCAGAGGACCTAGGGCAGACCTGTGCAGGCCCTGTGCATGTTGCCTCAGTCTCCATGAGCTCATTTGATCTGTGCTTAGTGGATTCAGAGGGCACTGTTCTCCTGGTGTCCTTCACCTCCTCTGGCTCTTTCTGCTTCCTCTTCTACAGGGTTCTCTGAACTCTAAGGTGAGGGATTTGATGGAGACCTCCCAGTTAGACTCTTTCTCTAATTAATGTCCAGCTGGGAATCTATTTGTTCCCATCTGATGCCAGAAGAAGCTTCTCTGATGATGACTGTATAAGACTCTGATCTATGAGTACAGCAGAATATAGTTAGGAATCAGTGGGTTACTTTTTTGAAGGCCATGACTGCTTTATTTTTACCCTATATCTCTGAGCTATTCAACCTCTGATTCTCAGTTACCCAAGCAGAGTCAGTATGGGTTCCATCTCATAGAGTGAGCCCTAAGTCAGATATTAGTTGGCTATTCCCACAAGTCCTGTGCCACCATTGTCCTAGCATGTTTTGCAGACAGGAGAGATTGTAGGTCAGAGGTTTTGTGACTGGATTGTATTTATATATCTCTTTTTTGATAGCTTCCTGAGTACTTTCCAAAGACACTAGAACATACGAGTAAAGGCACCATGTAAGCACCAGCTCCATTTCTCCACATCCAATACTGTGTATGGGGATTGTCCTCAGCAGTGGGGCCCTGCTGTGAGTTTTCAGAGAGCAACCCATTGTCTTAGCAACAGCCTGGGTTGTTTGGGGATTTCCATGTGATCCACTTGGCCAACAACTCAACTGAATGCAACCCAGTCCTACTACTGGCAGCCTCTTTTGGTTACAAAAGATGGCCAGTTGACTTTGAATTCTCCATCATTAGGAGACTTCATTAGGATCACTTCCATATATTTTAGGAGGCTTCCACTGCACCAGGTTTCCATACATCCCCTAGATGCTTCTCAATCCCAGCTGTCTCTCCTACTTTGTCTTCCTTTACCCTATCTCACCTACTACTCCCCATCTAATCCTCCTGTTCCCACCCCCCACTCAAATCCAGTCCACTCATAAAATCTATTCTATTTCTGCCTCCTAGGGAGATCTATGTGTCCCTTTAGATCCTTCCTTTATACTTCATCTCTCTGTGTCTACAGATTGTAGCTTGGTTATTATTTACATAATGTCAAATATCCACATATAAGTGAATACATACCATATTTATCTTTCTGGGTCTGGGATCCTGACATTCTTTACAACTACCCCAGAAGCAGTTCAGTGTTCTTTTCCTAACACTGATGACCTTTATGAAGAAATGTAAAGCTTTTAGAATTCTAAACAAAGCCTGGGGCCAGTTTTTACCTACCCACATTCAACCAGTTTGCTGAGAACTCTCCATAGTCTTTGTCTGTCTTTTTTTTTTTCATTTCTTTTTCTGAAATAAGAATGGGAAAAATATAAAAATAGTAGCTCATATTCTTGCCCAAATAACTGGTTAAGCTGGGAGTTATATTAGCCTTGGCCCTGATATTTCTTTTTGAATTTTGATACAAAGTCTCAATTAATAGACCAGAGCTGGCTTTGAATTTGAAACATTGCCAAGGCTCGTCTCAAACTTGTGATATTCCTCTGCTAGTGTCCTGAAAAGTTGAAAGTACAGATGTGTGACAGCATGCTGAGTGTCATAGGGAAATTAAATAACAGCAAATGTTACGTTTGAATGTTAGATTACTAAAGACAAGAGAAGTAACTGTAAACTTAAAATATAATACAGTCATTCTCTGCCTGCTTTTTCTTTTCAGAAAATTGTGCGTGTGTTGATAGACTAGGAAGGTGTGGCAGCCATGACAATACACACAGCTTTGTTTAATGTAAGCATTCAGGCTGTCTGGTGATTATAGGGAATATAACATCTTCTCCTTTTATTGAGTGGTTGTGATTACCAGAGAATTTCTATTTATTAATTTATTTTTATTTTACTAAAAATAGATCTTTTAAATTTGAGTGGTTTGCACGACCACCTGGGGCTGTGGTGAAAGCTGGGCTGTATTTGAGAGCAATGTCTCCGTCTGTAGCCTTACTGCAGCCAGAGTTTGTGTTGGTGTTTGTGGCTCCTGTTACTGTCAGAGACTTTGTGGATGCCTGGGGTTTGGCCTACCACCTGGGGCCATGTTGGCGTCTGAGGGCCATGATGCCTCTGGGTTCATGCCTATCTGAGTGGCATATGCTGCCACCTGGGGCCACAATCACACCCAGGTCTGGGTTGCTGACATATCTCTGTCAGTTCGAGGCCAGTCTGGTCTACATAGCAAGTTCCAAGGTAGTCAGGGCTGCAAAGTAAGACTTTCTTTCTCACACACAAAAAAGACAGGGTCCATAAAATAAGCACAGGTATACTACATAGCAACATAAAAACTGTTCTCACTTCAGGGGAAAGAGGCAGTTTATGCTTGAGTCAAACAGGAGTTGCCCAGGAGACACGCTCTATTGTGGAAAAGAGTTTCAACAAAGTGGTAAACAGAGGCACTTACTGACTGGAATGAGGACATGACTGCTCCATGTTGTGCTTGAGGAGAAGGATTTTATTGTAGATATGAGGGAGAACACAGCCAGAGTCTATTATGGAAGAGTCCAAAGTCTATCAGGCCATTACAGAAATGAGAGGAGAGAGGGACAAGAGGAGGGACCAAGAGCCAGCAGTGTTGAACCAAGAAAGAGAGAAGAAACATGAGAGCACATAGCCAAAATGCAGGGTACGTAAGTTATCAGGAGCCAGGGGAAGGGAAAAAGCCCCTGGGCTGGAGAGATTTAGGAGAGGGAGCAGGGTGGTGAGAGCTGAGGCAAGCCACAGGTGCTGAATGACCCTTGCGTCAAGCAAGTGCTTGGTGTGCTAATGGGCACCAATATTACTTTAGGCATTTGTCCTCAGTGTCTTTGGGACCTGAACTTACCACATGCTTCCGTGGGAACTGCATCTGGGCAGGTCACAGAAGGCAGCAAAACTGTTCTGTCTCAATAATAGCCAATGACATTCTTATTTCTTAGAAGCTAGTCATCAAGCCAAGAATACATTTTACACTTTCTGATAGTCATAAGGATGTTAGTCAGACAAAGGCGTGGACCAAATATAGGCTGAGATAATTTCTCTCCGGTTTGTAACTTTTACCTCTCTACTTACAATCACGAAGTTCCATTAGTCAGCCTTGAAGAATTTTTAAGACTTGCAGCTTCTATTTGGGAGAAACTGTAATTTACAAAATCCTAATAGCTATTGGTAGCCTAAAGCAACACAACTCTTAAATTCTTAAATTTAAGATCAGCCTGGCCTACAGACTGAGACCCTGTCTCCAGTAACAATGAAGAAATAAAACAAAAATATTTTTAAAAAAACTAATGGGCAAACACATTTAGTAGTATTTTGAACATGGCTCTTGCATCCTTAGGTATAGTTCTGAGAAGGATGAGGGAGGAATGCTTTGGAAAGAACGTATTACTCATATCTCTCACCTCCTAGTGAGCTGGGGCTGGGAAAGGAAAGCCCAGAGCAGCTAAAGCCACTGAATTTCCCCATTTGGCCCTCCTGGATTTGGCACTGATAAAGTGTATAAAATGGGGGTTTTGCCACCAGATGTATGAAAAGAACACATAACCCCTCTAAGGTATGGTTGAGGGGAAGGTTTTTATTGCAGATATAAGGAGAGTATAACCAGAAGCATCTGGTAGAGTCCAGAGCAGGGCGAGAAAGCAGTAGGCTGGACATGGCCAGCAGAATGAACCAGGCCATGGCAGTAGGGGGCGGATTGTGGTGGGGGGGAATAGGGACCAACAGAGAGAGGACCAGGAGGACCAAGAGTCAAGAGAGCAGATGGTCCAAATTGTATGGTTGTACCATGCTGAGAAGGGAAGGGAAACGTGAGCTGGAGAAGTTTAGGGTAGAAGGCTGGGTGAGAAGGCCTGAGAGGAGCCATGTTGCCAGGTGCACTCTGTAGCAGGTTCTTGTGGTGCCTGGAGGCCAGCACATGCTTTGCTGTGCTACCAGGTCCACAGTTGCCATTTGTCCCAAGTTCCTTTTGGACCTGACATTAAAGCTTTTCTGTCTGACTACTAACGCTATAAGGAAAATCCTCACTACTCCCTACCTATTCAATCTTGCCTTTTTTTAAAATTTTTCAAAAACTTTTATATTTATTTATTTATTTATTTGTTTATTTATTGCTTTTCAGTACTGTGAAGAAACCAAGAGCCTAAATGCCTAAATGTGCCTTCAGTTCCATTCCCAGACCCTCCATTTTCTCTTAGGTCCTCTGGTGTTCAACCTTTGCTGATTAGGAAGTAGTTTTTATACATTAGAGGAGTGTTTGATTTTAACTAGATGAATCTCAACCAAAATTTCCTTCGAAGTAGGATTGAAACACATTTTTTTGGCGTGCCGTTGACTGATGATGGTATTACAGAAAATCAATGGTTTATTTGTACACCAATTCAACAACTATTAATAAGCTTCTACAGTTCTCTAGAACTTAAATCTGTACCATGTGCATGTCTGCCCTTTGTGTGGCTTATTTTCCTGTAGTGGAGACAGTCAAATGGCAAATAGTTTATCTCTTCTCTCTCTCTCTCTCTCTCTCTCTCCCTCCCTCTCTCTCTCTCTCTCTCTCTCTCTCTCTCTCACACACACACACACACACACACACACACACACACACACACACACGTAAAGGGGATGCTTTAGCTGGGGCTAATTATGATCACAATCTGGATTATACGATCTTGGCTGTAGTGCTGCTGTAGTTTGATTGTAGGAAGTAGACCAGCTGCCCAGAATCCTTCAGTTGCTTTTAGCATCTTCTGTCTCATCTTAATATTAATGAACTTGTTGCAACCGAAATGCTTTACTTTCACACTATCACCACTTCCATTAAACTGTGTGAAAGAGACATGAGACTTTCATTTTCTCTCTAATCCATATGTTTGACATTGCAGAGTGGTGTCACATAGGTAGGCGTGCCTGTGGAAGTCAGAGAACAGCCTCAGATTTCTATTTTGATTTCTATTTTGTTTGAGGCAGGGTCTCTTAATGTTTACTGCCTTCTAGACCACGCTAGCTTGTCTTCAAGCTTCTGGGGATTCTCTTTTTCTCTTCATAATAGTGCCTGGATTACAGAATGTAATAATACATCTTCTGTCTATATTGATGCCTGTGTAGGCTCACAGAGGTTAGGGCGACTTGGTAATCTGATAACATCATAGTCAAGACTGAAACTGTGTGTCACAAATATTCTCATGCTCAACCACAGTACATAGATGGGCAAGGCTTGGTTTCTATTATTTTTGCCTTTTTAAAATTTTATTTATTTACTTACTTACTTACTTACTTACTTACTTATTTATTGTTTTTCAGTACTGTGAAGAAACCCAGAGCCTAAATGTCTAAATGTGCCTTCAGTTCCCTTCCCGGACCTTCCATTTTCTCTTAGGTTATCTGGTATTCAACCTTTGCTGATTAGGAAGTGGTTATTATACATTAGAGGAATGTTTGATTTTAACAAGATGAATCTCAACCAAAATTTATTATTACTATATATTAGTTACCATAGGAAAAAAAAAGACATGGGTTCTGAGGATCCAAACTCAGGTCCTCACATTTATGCAGCAATACCTTTACCCACCAAACCACCACTCCAAGTTCTCAGCTATCTTTAGAGTCATTTCTTTTGTTGGTGTGATTATCAGTTGATAGAATTTCAGACTTATATAAAAGATGGTTGAAAAAATGGACATTTAAATCTAGAACTACTAAAGATGACTTTCCAAAGAGTTGCCTTAGCACCCCAAGTATTGTGTTTGTACCTGTGTGTGTGTACTCTCCCATGCGGATCTGTGCTTAGGTTAGAGGTTGACTTCAGGATGTCTTTCTCAGTTGTCTCTCTACCTTATATTCTGAGACAGGATCTCTCCCTAAATAGCAAGCTGGCCATTTACGCACTACTGATTAGCCATCAAGACCCAGGGCTCCAGCTGTCTCCACTTCCCAGCACTGGAGTTACAGATGTGTGTGTGTGTCAGGTGGTTGGGGACTGAGTCCTCAGGCTTGCCCCCAAACTACTTTAATCCATTTAACCATCTTCTCCTGTGGGTCCTTTGGTGATTTCTACAAGCAAGGAGATAGTCATCAGAAAATCAGAAGAGTAACTTACTTGATTTTTACGCTGTCTGTCTTATTTAGGGTGGCTATTACTGTATGTAATGAAACACCATGATCAAAAGTAACTTAGAGAGGAAAAGGTTCATGCTGCTTACTTACTCTTTCATATCACAATTTACCTTCACAGGCAGTCAGAGCAGGGACTCAAACAGAACAGGAATCTGGAGGTAAGAGCTGACGCAGAAGGTATTGAGGAGTGCTGCTTACTGACTTGCTCTTCATGGCTCACCTAGCCTGCTTTCTAATAGCACGCAGGACAACTAGCCCAGGGGTGCTACCATCTCTAGTGGTCTAGCCTTCCCTTATAAGTTACTAATTAAGAAAATGCCCCCACAGACTTGCCAGTCATCCACCCTTATGGAGACGCTTTCTCAGTCGAGGTCACTTCCTCTCAGGTGGCTCTAGATCAGCAGCTCTCAAGCGTGTGTCATGACCCTTTGGGGGTTGAATGACCCTTTCACAGGGGTTACTTAAGACCATCAGAAAACACAGATACTTATATTACAATCCATAACAATGGCAACATTACAGTTTATGAAGTAACTAGGAAAATAATTTTATGGTTGGGGGAATGATCCTCTACACAGTGAAACACTGTATTTATTTTCATGTGCTGTTTGATTCTTTTCAGTGCTTACATTTTTGCTTCTCTTCTATGTCCTCAATACTCCAGAAGTCCGTATAGTGTGTCTACTTGGATATTTTAACTCCCTTCATTTCTAATGACTAGTGCTAAGATTTAAGGAAGGAAGGAAAGAGAAATGGGGAAGACTGGAAATAAGGATGTAAAGGAGATGGCCAGAGACATAATTTATTATACTAGAAATAATTTTTTTATCAAAAATGAATGTTGAATTCTATCAAATGTACTTTTCATATAAGGATATTTCAGTCTCCCTTTACCATTGACTTACTAACACAAACAGATATTAACACATCCATTAATATAAAAATCACTAGAAAAGGTAATATTGTGTTAATCATACAATTCTTACATTGATAAATAGAATTTGATTATTTTTAGGAATTATTGTTTATCTTTTTCATATTTTAGTTTCAGGGTTATACTAATTTTGGAAAATAAATGCAAAAGATTTCCTTTCTAATTTATGCCTAAAAGAATTAAATGGAATGGAAATTATTTGATGTGAGCATGCCTGCTAATGAAAGCATCAGCTCACATGGTCATTTTGATGGGAAGGAGGCCCATCTCCATGGCAACTTTAAACACCCCTTCCATTGTCGGCAGTCTGTTCATTCTACCTCTTCCCAGTAGAGGTTTAGTCATGTGGATTTTCCTAGAAAATAATCTGTCAATGATATTTCCAAGTTTACTTTGGAAGAGAGTGATGATATTGAAAACCTCTTGTGTTCATGATTTTAGTCCCCTTTAAAAGTACACGTGCCGTGTGTCTACTCCTCTTCCTTTCCGCCTTCTAGGTACACGTGCCGTGTGTCTACTCCTCTTCCTTTCCATCTCCTAGGTGTTCCTCCTAGAAGTCGCCTCAGAGGTTTGTTTTCCAGGAGTTTGCATGGCTTTCTGTAAAGGACCAGGGATTGCTATATGGGCTTCCTGGACCATATGGTTTCTATTAGAGCTGTTGAGTCTGTTTTGCCACATAAGCACTGTCAGGCCTGAGCATAAATAAACAAGTGTGGTTCTGGAGGAGCCTTAGTGCAAATAGTGACATTTGGATTTCTTGTGCCATGAAGTATTCTCTATCTTTTCACTCTACTGTTTCAGACAGTAAATAAATAAATAAGTAAATGGCTTGTGTGTTAATACAGAAACTGGTAAAAGAAATAAAGCCAGCAAACAAACAAACAAAAAAAACAACAGGATTTGGCTTGAAGCTCATTCTCCATGCCACAAATTAGGAGGAAAAAGCCAACCAAATAGAGCACTCTTAACTTTATCACATGTGTACCTAGCTTTATGATCTCTAAAGTGCATGTTTTAAAATTTTAGTCATCTCTTTATGTACTTTTATTAATATTGTTTTTCTGTCTTCTTAAACTTAGTGTTTGGTTTCTCTACCACTGTTTTTGATGTATACTTAAGTATACACCTGTCTGCACAGTAATAAAATAAGCCTTCATGTGATTTAAGAAATAGGAGACTGCAAACAGAAAAAAAAAAGCTTCTCATGCATCGGTAACTTAGGCAGAATAACTTACCCTCTCAGTGGAAACCATGACAAACCAGAAAAGCTGGGCTGTTTTGGAAGGTGCTAAAGAACTAGGTAAACAGAAGGATGAAAACCTTTCAAAAATTAGGGACCTCAAAGGATTTATCAAGATGTCGGAGTGCTCGCATCTGAACGAGACAGCTGCATCACCCTCCTCCCAGCTCTGCTTTGCCCCCAAGGCTGGGATCATCACAGAGGTAAAGCAGAGATATTGAAAGGGCCAGAGGTGGTGAACATCTGCAGTAAAAGAGCCATTGCTGGGCATGACCGCACCATTGGGAACATGAACTCAACAGCAGTTCTGATTGCCCAAGACCTGCACAAGATCAAACCAGGTTTTTGGATCCCAGCATGGGTTGGGGAGGGGATGATAAAGTTCCACCCCTAGCTGAGGAGCTATTGGCAATTGCTAGCTGCCAAGACAGACAGACAGACAGACAGATAGATTGGCAATTGTTAGCTGCTGAGACAGACAGACAGACAGACAGACAGATAGATCGATAGATGGACGGATGAATAGATAGATATTTCTTTGGGGATGCCATTCCTGAAAGGCTACTCATACTCAAGTAGGTGACCCTACGCAAACTGGCAGTGGTAAGTGGATTCAGCAGGTTTTTGTTTTCGTTCTTTTTAAAGTGCAGAGCATATTAAATTAAAAGGCAAAAGTGGTAGTGAGGATACGAGAAGAAATAGAGGGTACTAAAAGGGGAATGCATTTAATTAAAATTCCTTTCATCCATATATGACATTATCAAACAATAAAAAAGTAGTCCTGAAAGAAGTTAAAGTTTCAAAGTCAGTTTTGCTCTGTGAGGACTACATTCCAATTCCTGTTGTCCATTACTGTTGTTTTGATGCTTAAAGTGCCCCAGGGTTGAATGAAACAATGAAGAATTGTGAAACGAATGAGGTTACCAGAGATTGTTTCCACAGGCAAGGCGAATAAAGTTAAAACAACACAACTTGAAGCTTGGGCTCTGTGGGGGGAAATGAACTCTTGTGAGTGCTTGTAACTCAGGATCACATTTCCCACTTGTAATCTCAGTTCATATGCTGTGTGGTTGAAAGACTGAAACTGAAAATTTAAAGTAGATCAAAGTGGATAATAGTTTCAGGTGACTGTCAAAGCAAATAAGCACAGTCACCTCCTCCAGCAATGCTAACTCAAACTCAAGAAGGCCTGGAAAAATGTTGGCAACAACACTTGAGATCATGGTTTAAAGTCTTCAGAAGCCATGAGGAAAAAATGCCTGAGAATCTCATGTAGATAGGCATTTGTATATGGTTACAGACACAGATATAAAGACAGACAGAGATGCAGAAACTAGGGCCTTGGAAGAAGAAACTTGCTGCGTGCAATTGAAGAAATATTCTAATCTAGCGACTGAGGTTCACAGAATTGTTGAACTATACTTAGATCAAAAACCCAAGAATCCAGTGATCCCAAAACCAAATAAAATGAAGAAATCTGTAAAAGTGCAATTAATTCTCACATCTGAAGAAAATGATCAATGGATAAAAAATATGAATTGTGGTAACAACTGAATGTCTCTCAACAACAATGGAAAACAGGAGGAGGAAAATAATGTCCTTGATGGGCTGAAACAGCAGCCCAGCAGAGTAGAACGTGCAGAGCCAGACGGAATGTGACATCATCATTTTCTCAGGTGGATAGTATGCGGAATGGAAAGTAAGGGTCAAGTAGCAGATGCACTCAGATAATGGTGAGCATGTAGACACACCTCCATGAAGCCCAGCCTCCCTCAAACTGGGGTTCCAGGTATGTGTATCCGTGCCTAGCCACAAGGACTGTTTATAATTCCTTGTGCTGATTGGTTTTATTTTTTTTTTCCTACAGCACTTTTTTTTTCTAGACAGATTTTTAATACTACGTACAAGTTTTACTTTGCTTGCATGCTTGTTACTATTCTTGTCACTGTGATCAAATAAGTGTCAAGAAGTAACGCGAGCCTGGAGGGGTGTGTTTAGGCTCAGGAAAGGTATGGTAGCAGGAGTCACTGAGTGCTGTTGGTGGCAGAAGAGGGAGGCTACTTGCTCATCTGTTGGTAGATCAAGAAGCAGAAAAAGCCGGGCGGTGGTGGTGCGCACGCCTTTAATCCCAGCACTCGGGAGGCAGAGACAGGCGGATCTCTGAGTTCGAGGCCAGCCTGGTCTACAAGAGCTAGTTCCAGGACAGGCTCTAGAAACTACAGGGAAAC
The DNA here is from genome assembly GCF_903992535.2 of Arvicola amphibius. Lineage (NCBI taxonomy): Eukaryota > Metazoa > Chordata > Mammalia > Rodentia > Cricetidae > Arvicola > Arvicola amphibius. The sequence continues at coordinate 110,806,134 of NC_052057.2, read as the reverse complement.
CCTGTCTCGAAAAACCAAAAAAAAAAAAAAAAAAGAAGCAGAAAAGAGAGAATTCTGACACCCAGGCGGCTGACTACTTTTCCACTTTTGTTCACCAGGTCTCTTTCAGCACTTGTTGCTGTTTGTTTTCTTCATGATAGACATTCTTACTGGAATCACTTGGATCCTTCATGTAGTTTCTATTCATATTTCTCGGAGAGCTATTAAGGTCAGACTTACTCATATGCTTATGTACCGTATGCAATTCATATTTCTGCTCAGTAGTCCATTTATTGAGTTTCTTCTTGTTCAGCTGTTTTAGTTATGTGTACATCCTATGCATTAAACCTTTACTAGATATTTAGCTAGAACAGAGCCCACTCTCTAAGTTTTGGATCCACTTGAGTAACTGCTTCCTTTGCTATGCAGAAGATTTTTAACTCAAGGGTGTCTCTCTTGTCATTTGTAGACCTTATTTCCCCAGTGACTAGGATCCTATTCCCAAAGCCCGTACCTATCGAATGAAGTGTTTTCCATGTGCTTTCCTCTGATACTTCCAGAGTCCTAACTAAAGGTCTTTGGTTCATAGAAAGTTGATTTTTGTGCAGGGCAAGAACTAAGGATCCTAAGGATCTTTCTTTCATCCTTTGCTTGGTTGGTTGGTTTGGTTGTTTTTGATTTTTTTGAGACAGGGTTTCTCTGTGCAACAACTCTGACTGTCCTGGTACTTGCAGTTTAGACCAGGCTGGCCTAGAACTTGCAGAGATCCACCCGCCTCTGCCCCAAGTGCTGGGATTGAAGGCGTGCACCACCAGTGCCTGGCTTAATTTTTTCTTTATTTTGTATGTGGACATCTGGTTTCCCACCACCATTCATTAAGGAGGCTGTTGCTCGATGTGTAGTTTTCTCGTCTTTGTCAGGATTCGGTGGGTGAAGCTGTGTTGACTTGTGTCTGGATCTTCTGTGGATCCATGTATCTGTGTTTGTATCAGTGCCATGCTGGCTTTGATAAACAAAATGTCTCTGTAGTATACCTTGATTCAGGTGTGATGATATGTTCAGCATTATTTTTTTCATTCATTTCATTATAGTTTTGTTACTGATCTCATCTATATTCTCAAGTTAATTTTGATATTTTTTGTTCTATCTTTATGAAGAATGATATTGGAATTTTGGTGAAGCTCATATTCAGTCTGTAGAAGGATTTTGGTAAGATAGCCATTTTCGTGATACTGAGTCTTCTGATCCAGGAGTATGGAATATCTTTTCATCTAGTGTATCCATTTTTCCCCTCAGTATTTTAAAATTTTCTCTTATTTAAAATATGTTTTTCATATACTAAATTCTGATTATGGTTTCCCTTCTCCCTACTCCTCACATTTTCTCCTGTCTCCCCTCTCATCCTAATCCATGCCCTTTCTGTATCTCATGAGATTCAAACAGGAATATAAGGAATAATAATAAAATAAGATAAATCAAAATATGACATAATAACCAAACAAGAAAAACAGCCAAAGAGGAACCACAATAAACTGTTATAGACACACACACATTCACACACAGAGGACTCCTATAAAAGTCCAAACAGGAACCCACAATATATACACAAATGACCTGTAAGGTTAGAAAGAAAGCCTTGACTTAACATTATGAGTTTAATTTTTTTTCCCAAAATGACATTGAGCTTGCTTCGTGTTGGTCATCTCCTGCTGGGCAGAGAGCTTACCTTTAAGAGTAGTTTGTTTTCCCTGTAAGACTCCCTCGGAGCAAACTAATTTTTCATTTGCAAATGGATTTCAATTGGAGCTTTTGGTTTCAGAGTGGAGGATATGGGCCCATTTTTCCTTTCAGCTCTGGGACACCATCTGGTACAGAGTCATTTGGGCACTGTGCACGCTGCCATAGTCTCTATGAATTCATGTGTGTGCCAGCCCTGTTGTGTCTAGAAGGCCTTGATTCCTTTGTATTCTCCATCCCCTCTGACTCTTGTGCTCTTCCTGCTTCCTCTTCTAAAGAGTTCCCTGCATCATGAGGGGAGAGGTTTAATGGAAGCATCCCATTTAGGGCTGAGTGTTTCAAGGACTCACTCTCTGTACAGTGTCTGGCCATGTGTCTTTATATTTCTTCTCATCTGCTGCAGGAGAAAACTTCTCCCATGATTCCCGAATAAGGCGCTGATGTGTTTTGGAAGAATTTTGGTAGGAGTCATTGTATTACTACGTTGATTTTCAACCTTCCTAACGCTGCCACCCTTTAACACGGTTTCTCATGGTGTGGTGACCTCAAACCATAAAATTACTTCATTGCTATTTCATAACTGTAAGTTTTCTACTGTCACGAATCATAGTATAAATATCTGACATGCAACCTCCAAAGGGGTCATGACCCACAGGTTAGTAGAACAGTAGTATTTGGTTTTTCCACCAGTTCATGGCTTATCTAGTCTATGGTTCAGTGTTGTGTATGGGTGTCATCTCATGCAGTGGGTCATAACTCAAATCAGATAGTGGTTCATTACTCCCTCCAATTTTGTGCCAATATTGCACCAGCATATATCGCAAGCAGGTCCCTCTTGCAGATCAGTTTGTAAATGGGCTAGTATTTACCTTTCTCCTTTGGTAGCATGCAGAGTACCTTCCAATACCGTGAATACTAATCTGTAGTGGTAAGGCTGTAGCACCAGCTTGGCTTCTCCACGTTCAGTGACTTGTATAGGTATCTCCAGAAATAGGGCCTTTACCGTCACTTTGTAGAGATCTACCAAAAGCCTCGGCAATAGCCTGAGTTATTTGGGGTTTCATTCGACAACTAGATTATATGTACGCATTCCTGGTACTGGGCTTCACTGGGTGACAAATGATGTCCAAGTCAGGCTCTTTATTTGGAAATTTCATTTAGAACTTCTTTATACATGTATATATCTTAAGAAGCTTCTACTCTATTGAGCTTCCATACAACACTTCAAATGGCTGTTAGTTTTAGCTGTCCCTCCGTATATTCTCCTTTGTTATCTGTTCCCTTTCTTCTCTATGTGATCTTCACATTCTAATCCCTCTACCTCATCCATTCATAACTATCTATTCTATTTCCTATTCCTATGGACATTCATCCCTGCTCCCTAGTCTCTTTCTCTATACCTAACCTCTGTGGTTTTGGAGATTGTAGCCTGGTTATCATTGACTTAACAACTAATATCCACATGCAAGTGAATATATAGCGTATTTGTCTTTCTGGGTCTGTGTCACCTCACTCAGGATGATGTTTTCTAGTTTGATAAATTTACCTGAGAGTTTTATGATTTTATTTTTTAATAGTCAAATAATATTCCATCTTATAAATGTGTTACATTTTCTTTATAAATTCATTTTTTGAGGGACATCTATATTGTTTCCAAGTTCTGGCCTGTATGCTCAAAAATGGTTGAGCTTTGGTAAGTGTTGCTGTAGTAAGATAAAGAGTCCTTTGGGTATGTGCCCAAAAGTGGTAGAGCAAGCTCTTGTGGTAGATTGATTCTCATATTCCTGAGGAACTGCCATACAAGTTTGTACTTCTACCAGCAATAAGTCTTCTCCTTACTCCACATCCTCACCAGTATGAGTTATTGATCTTGGCCATTTTAATGGGTGTAAGATGAAATCTCAAAGTAGTTTTGATTTTCATTTCCCTGAGGACTAGGGAAACTGAACATTCCTTTAAGTGCTTCTCAGCCATTTGAGTTTCCTGTTTTGAGAATTCTTTTTTAGATCTGTGCCCCAACTTTAAATTGGGTTATTTTGGTTACTTGATGCCTAGTTTTGGGGGTTCTTTATATACTTTAGCTAGTAACCCTCTATCAAATGTGTATATGGTAAAAGTCTTTTCTATTCTGTAACCTGTCACTTAGTTGGCAGTGTCTTTTGCCATGCTAAAGCTTTTCAGTTTCATGAACTTCCATTTATTAGTTGTTGATCCTGGTGTCTGTGCTCACGGTGCTCTGCTCAGCAAGCCTTGTCCTGTGCCAGTGAATTCAGGGCTACTTCACATTTTCTTAAATTTTGATGACACCCTATTGATTTGCTCTTACAGATTCTAATTCATTCTAGCATTCTTCCTGTTTTACTTAATATTCATTTGTACACTTGATTTAAATCCTGTGCTGGATTTCAAACTTTTTAAAGATATTAGATGTTCATTTCAACCTCATGTACTCTGACATCACAGTTTCCATTAAGTAATTATCTGATTTAATTATTTTTCCACTACTTTATATTTATGGAACTCATTTAGTGTACATTATCACAGTGCCTTCTATGTGCCTGATTTTATTTGAAACATAGAAGAATCTAGGAATGCAAGAATTTTTATGTACCTATTCTGCAGGTGGGGAAGCTACGTCATGAAGGGAAACAGGAGTGTCAGCATTTGATTCTGGGCTGGCTGCCATGTTCTATGTTCCCTGTACAGTTGTGCCTTCTGCTAGTGGAAGATGAGGCACTGGGGGCTATGCTATGTATGTTTAAAGTTTCTGGAGAAGATATAACACTCTACTGGGTCTTGAAGTTCAGGTAAAAATAAAAGGAAGCAAAAAATAACCAGTTCCATGATGTGGGAAAAGCAGAAACATATACTTTGTACAAGTCAATGCGTGATGATTAGCAATGGATGAAATTGCTGAGAAATGCAATTTTTGAGGAAAGCTACGATACCAGTATGTCATTATTTTAAAATATCTTTTGATCCCTGATTGTGTATTGAACCTAATTTTAGAATTCTGCTTCCTCTAGCATTGTGTTATCCAAATCTCCCTGCCCCCCACTGTGTCATGCTGTTAAAACAAAGATAAAGCTAAGAAGGAGAAGAATTCGACTTGTAAGTTTGGTTTGCATTTCCCAGGTAGATATGGTGGTAAGTGGGGAACTTACGCTCCGAATATTTTTTCTAGTATGACACCATCATAGATGACGTGCTCCCACCACATACCAGCATACAGATGCTCTCCTGTTCTGTTTGTCCTAAGCTCCTCGAACTCTGCGGAAGTCAGATGGGAGGCAGAATGTACTGGGAGACAGGCTGCCTTCACAGGAACAGGGAGGCAGACTGCGCCTCAGTAAAGGGGCAGGCAGCCGGGATGGTCCAAGTCCAGCTTAGACAAACTGTTTTCTCTGAAAAATGTTAGTATACTGGAACTCATCTCCCTTAATTAAAAAAAAATGAAGGGAGGAATCCTATTTTATTTGAACTTCAAAATTGTACCCTATATCCCCTTTGCTTTTTAGCGTTCGACCTTCCTATAGAGGAACCATGACTATTCCATTTTTAAGGGGAAAAGTTAGAGATATGTCAGAGACAGGGAAAATGGAATTTTGCTGCAGGTGAAATTTCTGCACAGATATTTCAGAAGGATTCATAATTCTCTGGCTGTATACAAATGATCCATTTTGTTAATCTGAATTTCGAGGGTCATTAAAATTTTTTTCTTCTCTGTGGAGTAGTTTATTACTTAGAGAGGGGGGGGGATGCCAGTTTAAAACCAAGTAAGGGAAGAAAGCTGACAAAAACATAAATTAGAGGAAGAACTTAATTTAAAAAGTGTCAAAAAGGATAGATAGTCTTAGTTCAATAATAAAGTCAGGTTCAAGAGCCTTCTATCTTTAAATAAAGCATTTACGCACTCTATTACCTGTATACAACCAATCTTTGATTTCCAATCTAAGTCTATTTTTGCTTCTTGTGATTAGCATACAAATGTGAAAAAAAAAGTGGTTACATGCGTGATGATTAGGACATGTCTTTGCCTTAATATCAATGGTCTGTCAGGCTGCAGGTGATGAAATGAATTGCTCCTTTGAAGGTTTCTCTGCACTACATTTTTTTCTAAAATGACTCCTATCCATTTCCTTTTATGTTCTTCCTAAGTTCATCACGCAAGCTGCAAGCATATAAGCATATATTTGTTTTAAAAGAAATAAAGCACAATAGCACATAGCATCTGGAGGATGTGTGTAAACAGCCCGGTGGTTTGTATTGTTCTCCAGTAACGCCATCCTTTCTACCAGCCGGGGCTACTAAATGTGAGGCTCCGTGCAGTTTAGAATAACAGGCTCCACACCAGGGAGAAATATGCTGACGCACATCTAGTGCTGGTGCTTTACTGCATGCACAAGAAGACGTGAGGTTGCAGAATTCTGCCGGGAGTAAGCCTATTAAAAGATACCACTTGCTTGAAAACAGTACCGTATTTACTTTTGTATGAAAAGAGTATAAATTCTCTGACGGTATTGTTAGGAAGGGGTATATGCCAGTACCCACCTCCTAGCGTTTCTCCAGAGTTGTGTTTGAAAGCTCAATCCCCTGCCTTGCATCCTCGGGCCTGAGCTGTGTGAAGACTGCAGGTTCCTGGGGGCTTTGTCCCGTGTGAAAGGCCTTGTAGAAACAGAGAGTAGATCACAACATCTGCGGCTGCTGACGGATGGCCCCATTTACATCAAAGGCAGTTATTATGCATGAAACCATTCGAGCGTCATTTGTTTCATGGAGTTTAACAAGTCAATTTTTCAGTTCCTTTCTGGTTCAGGGTCAGAAGCAAATGAAGGATCTCAGGGTGCTTTCATTTTAGGCCGGCGATCTTCTCAACTTAATTACAGTAAATTTGTTTAGAGTGTCCCGTTTACAAACTACACCAAAATGTCCTTTCCTTGTGTTTCCAAGAGGCCACAGGGAAGTATTAACAAGGCCGGTGTGAGACTGCATCGTATGTGAACCTGCCAGAGCAAATAACCTGGACTGAAACCCATGAGGCCATGGAAAGTGTAAGCTGGTGAGCAGGAGCAGTGAAGGGATGGAGACGATATGGAGATGCACACTGAAGCCAAGGTGCTGGAAACTCCACACGAGGTTCCAATGTCACTAGAGTCTGGAACCAAATGGAATTATTTTTTTCCCCTTAGAAATGGGGTTCAAATTTGACACCGGCACAAGAAAGAACTGATGTCATCTTGGAGTACCCTCCAGTGCTAACTAGCTTCTGTGCAATGCATTACAGTTTAACAATGCTACACTGTTTGTAAATAATATATTATTTAATCCATAGAATAACCACAGGAGGAAACCAACTTCTCACCAAAATTAATCAAGTTTCCTAGACAAAATAAGGCAAAAAATACAACAAAATGGGGGAAATGACTTATTTTTTACATAAAAAAGCCTACAGGAATCATGGTGTGGGTGAAGAAATGAGCAGGCAAGGTGATGGGTATGGTTATGTTGGGTGTTGACTTGTGAATAGAAACAGGGCAACAGATACTCTTTGTTTATAATTGAGTTGGAGATAGAAGAAAGCCATTTCACTTGAAGGAACAGGATAAGGCCACCCTAATGCTAAGCATGTTTTTCTAAGTCACCCATCACAGTGCTACATGCTGTGTGTTCACCATATCAATCTGGCTTCTTTCCCTTCCTTTCCCTTCCTGTGGGCTCCTGCATTTGAATGTTTGGTCCCCAGCTTGTAGACTGTTTAAAAAAAGTTGGAAAGTGTGACCTTGTTGAAGGAGATGTGTTACTTGGGGTGGGTTTTGAGGCTTCAAAACCCCATGCCAGGCCCAGCCTCTCTCTTCCTCCTGACTGCAGATCAGGATGTAAGATCTCAGCTACTATTCCCCTGCCATGCCTGTCTACCTGCTGCCATGCTCCCATGGCATAAGGCTTATGAACTAACCCTCTAAAACCGTAAGCAAGTCCCCCAATTAACTGGTTTCTTTTAAAGATTCCTTGATCATGGTGTCTCATCACAACTATAGAACTATAGCTAGGATAATTCCCTTTAGATTTGTCATTGGGTTAGTTCTGGTCCATGCATGAAATCAGGGCTCATATGACGCAGTATCCTTGTCCACTTGGTGACTCCTTAACACCTCTTTTAAAAAAGTCATGAAATAAAGAAACAAAATGCTTTATATGTTGTACAGTGAGGCTTCTGCTCCTAAACACACAAGGAGATTCTATTTAGACGTTTTAGCATCTGCACACATAGAATTTAAGGTACAGAAGAAAAATACATAATTGCTGTGTTCTATTAAATTCCACTATTCTGTAGTAATATTTGAAACTGTCATAGGACAATACTTAATTTGATGAGTTCTGTGTGCCTATTCGTTCATAGAAAAGAAGCCAGAATAACTTCATTATACACAGATCCCATATCTGAGACTTTCATCCTTCATTTGAAAGGAGGAGATAGAATTGATTGACAGTCTAATTTCTAACCATTAGTGTTTTGGTATTACAAAACCAAGGCTTTGTGTTTGTTTGTTTGTGGAATGAGTAATTGTAGATGAGTCCCATCATTTAAAAACACTCTATTGTAAATCTGAATAATAATAAAAAACCAATTAAACTCAATAGACACACGTTGGAGTTAAATGCCTTCTTCATATTCCCAGGGATCACTGAAGGGATTGCTGAGCCAAGACTTTTCCCTATAGAATGGTGCAGTACATTAGTAGCTTATTCATTTTATGTTAATAATATTCTATAGCCAAAGGGTGTGAAGATTTTCTTTGATAGGTAGGCACCTGAAGCTTTTTATGGTAGTTAAGTACTTATAATTAGATGATATAATATTTTCCAGTACTCTTGGATATTCTAGCAGATATTTTACACACGCAAAATATATTTAATCAAACATTTCCAATAACACACACACACACACACATGGCAACAATATAACCAGTTCTGTTTGTCTTAGCCCTGTCATATGAGGAAGCACCATCTGGTATCCAGACATCAGTACCTCTTCTCTCTCTGAAGTTCTGGTGTAGGTGAAATGACTTGTTGTTAAAGCATATAAATAGATACTTCTTGAGCACTGTTCAGAAACAGAAGGGTTTTTTTGTTTGTTTTCACATGCAATGCATGGGGTACTAAAATGTATCCCTGGGCCTATTTCTAGATTCCACAGTTAAGCTTTTTTTTTTTTTAAACAAAGAGTTAATAGCAACTTTAGAGATTTTTATTAATGTATATTTTCATTAATATATATTTTCATCCTTTGAATGGACACTTTAGAAAAAACACATAGAGAACTTTAGAGAACACACATCTTGCAGGCAGGATAGGTTGGAGGTTTTATGACGGGGCTGGTGTCTCAGTCCCCTTGCTGGAAGCCTTGCCTGCTTGTAAGAGACAGCCAGTTCAGGTTCCGCATCCCCCATGACTAGGAGTCTTTGCTAGAGTCACTTTCACAGATTCCAGGGAGTTTCCACTGCATTAGGATTCTATATCATCCCCCGAATGTGTCCCAATTCCAGTCATCTCCTGAAGTACTCTCCCAGTTCATAAACCCCGACATTATCCCTTCTGTCCTCATCTAAATCTATCCCAGTTCACTGTCCAAATCTGTCACATTTCACCTTCCCAGGGAGATCAATGTGTCCTCCCTTGAGCCTGTTTTTGTTACTTAGCCTCTGTGAGTCTGTGGATTATAGCATGGTTATCCTTTACCTAAGTGCTAATGTCCACTTGTAAGTGAGTACATACAGTATTTGTCTTTTTGGGTCTGGGTTACTTTACTCAGGATGACTTTTTTTTTTTTTTTTTTTTTTTTAGTTCCATCCATCAGCCTAGAAATTTCATTATGCCATTGTTTTTTTTTAATTTTTAAAAATTATTTATTTATTATGTATACTACAATATTCTGTTTGTGTGTATGCCTGCAGGCCAGAAGAGGGCACCAGACCCCATTACAGATGGTTGTGAGCCACGATGTGGTTGCTGGGAATTGAACTCAGGACCGTTGGAAGAGCAGGCAATGCTCTTAACCTCTGAACCATCTCTCCAGCCCCTATGCCATTGTTTTTTAACAGCCGAATAATATTTCATTGTGTGATTGTACCACATTTTCTTTATCTATTCTTCAATTGAAGAACATCGAGATTGTTTTTCAGTTTCTGGCTATTATGAATAACGCTGCTATGAACATGGTTAAACAAGTGTCCTTGAAGAAGAACAGAGCATCCTCTGGGTATATGCCCAGGAGTGGTATAGCTAAGTCTTGAGGTAGGTTAATTCCAAATTTTCTAATAAACCACCACATTGATTCTCAGAGTGACTGTAAAAGTTTGTATTCCCACCAGAAATGGATGAGTGTTCATTCTCCTTGCTCCATACCCTCACCATCATGAATTGTCACTTGTGGTTTTGATCTTTATCATTCGGACAGGTATTGGAGAATCTCACAATCGTTTTGATTTATATTTCACTGATGACTAAGGATGTTGAACATTTTTTAAAGTGTTTCTGAGGTATCTGAGATTTGTCTGGAGAGAATTCTCTGTTTAGATCTGTACCCCATTTTTTTCATTGAATTCTTTGGTTTGTTAATGTCTAGCTTCTTGAGTTTGTTATATGTCTGGACATTATCTCTCCAGTAAATGTGGAGTGGGTGACAGTTTTTCCCATTTTATAGGCTGTCCTTTTGTCCTACTGATGGTGTCCTTTGCCTTACGGAAACTTTTCAGTTTCATGAGGTCACTTTTATTGATTATTGATCTTGGTGCCTTTGCTATTGCTGTTCTATTCAGGAAGTTGTCTCCTGTGCCAACATGTCCAAGGCTATTTCCGATTTTCTATTCTATTAAGTTTAATGTATCTGATTTTATGTTGATGTCTTTGATCCACTTGGGCTTGGTTTTTGTGCATGGTGATAGATACAGATCTATTTACAGATGTTATGAACCAAATGAACCTCAAAGAAATTCACAGAATATTTCATGCAAACACTAAAGAATACATCTTCCTCTTGCATGGCATCAAAAATTCTCTAAAACTGACCACACACTCAGTCACAAAGCATGTCTCAGCAGAAACAATAAAATTGAAATAAACTTCTACATCCTATCAAACCACTACTGATTAAACCTGGATTTCAACAATAGAAACAACAAAAAGCCTGCAAATTCATGGAAACTGAATAATTCTCAATTGAATGACTCCTGGGTCAAGGCAGAAATAAAGGAAGAAAGTAAATACTTCCTAGAATTCAAAGAAAATGAATGTGCAACATATCCAAACTTATGTGGCACTGTGAAAAGAGAGTTAAGAGGAAGATTCATGGCACTAAGTGCCTACATAAAGAACCTGCAGAAACCTCACACTAGCCAATTAGCAGCACAACTAAAATCTCTAGCGCATAAAGAAGCAAGCTCATGCAAGAGATGTAGACAGAAGGAAATAATCACAGTGAGGGCTAAAATCAACAAAATAGAAACAAAGAGAACAATAGAAAAAAATCAGTGAAAGAAAGGGTTGGTTCTTGGTGAAAGTCAACAAGATAGGAAAATCCTTATCCATTCTAACTAAAAGATAGCATTAGAATATTCACTTTAACAAAGCAGAAACAAAAAAAAGAATTCAACCACACACACCACACACTGGAGGAAATTCAAAGACTCATTGAGTCAAGCTTTAAAAATAGGTACTCCACAAAATTGAAAAATCTAAAGGAAGTGGATAATTTTTATGACACAGCACTAACCAAAGTTAAATCAATGTCAAAAAAAAAAAAAAAAAAAAAAAAAAAAAAAAAAAAAAAAAAAAAAGCTCAGGGCCATGTGCTGTTAGTACAGAATTCTACCAGACTTTCAAAAAAGAGCCAATGCCAGTACTCCTCAAATTATTTCAAAAATTAGAATAGAAAGAACATTTCCAAATTCATTTTATGAGGTCACAGTCATCCTGAAACCCTACCCACATGGAGATTCAACAGAGAAAGAAAACTGTAGACTAATTTCCCTCGTGAACATAGATTCAAAAATACTCAATAAAATACATGCAAACTGAATCCAAGAACGCATCAAAAAGATCATCCACCATAATCAAGTAGGCTTCATTCCAGAGATGCGGGGATGGTTTAACATAATTATCAATGTCATTCATCATATAAACAATCTGAACGAAAGTAAAGCGTGTTATCATCTCATTATATGCTGAAATAGCTTTTGACAAAATCTAGCACTCCTTAATAATGGAAGTCTTGGAGAGATTAGGGATAAAAGGGACATACCTGAGTAAAGGCAATTTACAACAAGATGAAGACATCAAATTAATGGAAAGAAACTTAAAGCATTCCCACCAAAATCAGGAATAAGACAAGGTATCCTCTCTCTTCATAGCTATTCAATATAGTACTTGATGTAGCTAAAGCAGTAAGACAACTGAAGGAGATCAAGGGGATACAAATTTGAAAGGAAGTCAAAGCACTGTTATTTTCAGATGGTATGATAGCATACATAAGCAACCCCCCAAAATTCTACTAGATAACTTTGACAGCTAATAAATACCATCAGTGGAGTAGCTGAATAAAAGGTTAACAAAAAAAAAACTCAATAGCCCACCTATGTACAAATGACAAACAGTCTGATGCAGAATTTAGAGAAACAACATCTTTCACAATATCCACAAATAATACAAAATATCTATGTGTGACTCTAACCAAGCAAGTGAAAAACTTGTATGACAAAACTTCAAGTCTTTGAAGAAAGAAGTTGAAGAAGATAGTGAAGATAGAAAGATCTCCATTGCTCATGGATTAGTAAGATGAACATAGTAAAAAAAAAAAATGGCCATCTTACCAAAAGCAATCTGCATATTGAATGCAATCCCCATAAAATCCCAACACAATTCTTTATAGCCCTTGAAAGGACAATGCTCAAGTTTATATAGAAAAACAAAAAAATCCAGGATAGCTAAAACAATAAAATAACTTTCAAAAATATTACCATCCCTGATTTTAAGCTGTGCTACAATGCTATAGTAATAAAAAAAACTGCATGGTATTGGCATAAAAATAGAAAGTTTGATCAATGGAGTTGGATCAAAGATCTAGATGTAAATACACATATGGATACCTGATTTTTGGTAAAGAAGCCAGAAATACACAATGGGAAAAAGAAAACATCAACCAATGGTGCTATTCTAACTAGATGTTAGCATATAGTCTTACAAATTTTGAGATAAGATTTATACCTTAACAAAGGTTTTAGAGAGACAAACCAAAATCAAAAGAGGGTGAGATGAGCAACAAGAGTCTCCATTGAGAAGAGTCCCTTAGTTTTACTCTCCTTCCTCTGTCATATAGTCACGTGTCTGGCCTGACATGGGACAGAGATTTTTGAAAGAAACCTATAAACAAGCATGCTTGGGTCTGGAGAAGGGCAAGTCACATCCCAACTTCACAGCCAGTCTTTTATTGAAGTAGAACAGCAGAAAACAACAAATTAATGTTACTCGTACTTGACAGATACCCAAAGACACCGGAATTCCGGTAAAACTGAGTCCAATAAACTGAGAGCAAAGATGCCTTAGAGACGGGAATTTCCTGAGCCCTGGATATAGATAAAATGGGCTGCAGGAGGGATCGAAGAGATGCACTAGCCAGTGAAGGGGGTGTGTATTCTGCAGCTGGCCTACTCCTTTGCTTTCTCCCTCTCCTTGTTGGGTCTGGCTTCCAGCTCCTACTTTGCAACACATTACAGGTCCACTAACAGTAACTTAAAAGACAGTTTCCACAGTGTGGAGGTGAGTCCAGATGAAAACAAATAGGGCTTCAAGCAGAGAAAAGAGAGAGCTTGAACACAGGGAATGGGGAATCTCTTTCCATTTCCCTGATCACTCTCAGTATTTGTAAAGATCCTGAAGAATATTGGGATCTAGGATGCTGCTAGGCGGCCATTTGGATTTGCTATCTAAGGGATATTGAGGTCAGATTTGAAAGCAAAAGTGAGTAAATTTAGGGCCCTTCAGATTTGATGCCAGGTGGAGGAGAGGGAGGTTTTCTAAAAGGAATTCCAAAGTGGAATGAGAGAGCATAGAACACACTTTCCCTGGATGAGAGAGGGGGCAGGGAGGACACAAGTTGTTCAGTGCATTGTTATCACACTCAGTGGGGTCTGGATGAAGGGTTTAGCCTGACTAGGCCTGAGAAGAGACTCTTCCAGTGGAACCTGCCTTATGAGTTTATCTTTTTCAATATGAAGCCCCTCAGTAAGGTAAACCGCTCTGTGGGTCCACCTTTTTCAGCAAGGAGACCTAGCAGCTCTAGAAAAGCAAGGCCCACTTCTATATATTGAATCAATGGGCCTTGGCTTTTTATCTAACCACCAGAAACCACCTTTAGTCCAGGTGGAGTTCATTTCAGGATACGTGAATTATAAGATAATGAGGCTAGTGAACCTGGCAGGTCATACTGTGAGGGGGAGCAGGAAATAGAATATGCCATGCAGAGAGGGCTTGGCTGTGGAGAGTTTATTTAGAGGGTGTATGGGGGGAAGAAGGACACAGAGAGAGGTGATTGAAGGGGAGTGTGTTAGGACCAGGGAAAGGTGGGAAGATTTGGGCTCTTAGGGTCTGGTAGGGAGGGTGGCATCTGACTTGTATAAGGTGAATCTCCTGAGCCGGCTCCCTGGAACTCATAAGAATTCTTTGAGTTTGTGAAAACATGAGTTGTAGATACATATATTGTATAAATGGCAGTATATTTATGTCAGAAATGACTGTGACGGATGTTTTTGCATAATAAAAGTATCTTTTAGGTCTATGGTTAGAAAATGACCAAAAAGAATTTAAAATCTTGATCTTTCAGTATAGTAGTGGTAGCACTCGGCCAGAGCTAGATTAATAGCTCATCAGAATTTTATTGATTGATGTTAAGACTCTGAATGGCAGCATAATGAGAGAGAAATCTGATAGGTTACATTTGTACAACTTAAAACATCTTCTTATACTCTGAAATGTTTTTATCCTCAGACCTCTATAACTTGCATTTATACACCTTAAGTCACTTTCTTGTACACTGAAGCATTCTTAGCCTCAGACCTTTATAAGTTGCACATCTTAACTCACTTGCATTTGTGTACCTTAAAACACCTTTTATTTGAGTATGGTAGGAAGTTATGCTGAAGTCTGTTTTGTGAGGTTGCCCTTTTTAAACTGGCAAACCCTCTCAGCCATTAAACTGCATCAGAGTTCTTGAGAAGAATAAAATTTCACTTGAGTTACTGATTTAAAAAATGACAGAGAACTACTTTTTTTTTATTTTTTTTTATTTTTTTTTTATTTTTTTATTTATTTATTTTTTTTCTCATGGTTTTTTTTTTATATTTAAAAATTTCCATCTCCTTCCCTCCTCCTCCCCCCTCCCTCCCCTCCTCCTCCCCCTTCCCTCCCCTCCTTCTCCCCCTTCCCTCCCCTCCCCTCCACCCATAGCTCCCCTCCCTCCCTCTCCAGGCCAAGGAGCCATCAGGGTTCCCCACTCTATGCTAAGACCAAGGTCCTCCCAACTCCCCCCAGGTCCAGGAAGGTGTGATCGGCTATCTAGACAGCCACTCCCCAGGGTCCTCCATGGTCATTGAGGGCCAGGGCTTTAGGGCACCATTAGCGCAGGGCCTGCCAGACTTTGGAAGATCTTGTGGTTTAGGAATCTGTAGGAAGACTAGCCTACCTTGCCCTGGACAACCAGGCAGTCAGTTCTAGTTCTCCATTGCCCACTGCCTGCAGATCTTCAGGAGTTTAGATGAAAGGCAGTTTTCTCAATAGTTAGTGCTTTCACTTGAAGCAAATTATGGATGGAGGTTGCTCTGTGCCCATCTGTCTTCTGTCTTCTATGGAGGAAATGGGGTTGCTGGCAGGAGCCAACCTGTCTCTCTGTTGCAAAAAAGTCTTTTAATAATTAAACATTTAAATGCCATATTTCCCAGATCTCTGAGCATTTGAGGGCTATCTATTGAGTATATATGACTGTAGTATAGGATCTGACTGGAGAGCTGGATCCAAGCTGAATGGTTTACCCAGAGTCTTTTAACTGGTTTTAACTTAGCAGGACAGATTTACACTTGTGAAAGACAAAGAAGAAATTTTTTTTTGCAATAAAAGCTTAACAGTACAACTAACAATAGTGAAGAAGAGCTTACAGAAAAGGATGTAGGTTAGCTTTTGCTAATCTGAAATAGATCTTTATAACCTTAAACTTTTATCATTATATAGACTATATTTTAAAGCAGATTTGAATTACATATATATGTTCTAACAGATTCAACCATATATGTATCATTTAAAAATACCTACCAACTTAAAATATTGGAGACATTGATTTTTTTGGCCTAGCATGAGATACAATGAACAAAGCTTCTTAGGACTACTTAAAACATTTTAAAAACAATTTTAGGTAGGTACATGTACACCTACATGCAGCGGAATTTAAGTTACACATAAAGTTAAATGAAAAAGCTCACTTTGTCTCTGACTCACAGTTTATAACAATACAGACATGTGCAGGCCTTAAGACCAAAGAAAAAGTAGAGAATCAAAGTTGCAGATTTCTAGCAGGTAGAAGAGAACCGATCAGCTGCAAGTGGAGCAGGCAGGTGGGCGGGGTCCCAGCAAACCAGGAGAGCTGGCAAGCAGCAGTCATGTGGCTGCTCATAGCAAAGATGGAAGTTAGGTCATCTGACCTGACCTTAGTTAAGATGGTGCCTGGAATAATGGCAGTCACGTGTTTGTCCTTAGTTAAGGTGGTGCCTGTTACATGGTGCAAAGCATGGAAAAAAACCACAAGGCTTTTTAGAGCAGTCACATGAATTTTAAACAAATTTAGATAACAAGCGAGACACATGGGACATGTAAAACATCCATTTAAAAAAAAAACCACATTATGTAGCCCTGGATGTGGAAGCAGCCTGCTGTGGGCACTCTTTGCCTAGGGGCAGAACATCACAAAGTCTGTGGCTCCTTTCTGTCTTAACCTCAAACAAAATGGTGGCAGTTACGTTGTTGTCCTTAGCAAAGATGGTGACTGCCCACATGTTTTAACCGTCCACTGGCAAAAGTTCGAAATGTATATGGTTTGGCCAGCTTGTTTCCCACAGGTGAGGCAGAAAGATAAATGACTGGTTCAGGCCATTATCCAATTTGTCCACAAGATAACAGGGGCCAAAGGCACAAAGCCCAAAGGACACAAAGGCTGAAGGTAAAAGACCAAGAAAGGGCAGTCACCTGAGAGGCACTAGGCTGCGAGAGAAAAGATATCCTGAAAAGGATCCATCGATCTGAAAAGCAGAGACACCACTCAGGTGGTGCTAGGGCTCTGGGCCCGTAAAATAAATGCAACACTCAGTGAGTGCTAGGGTAAAACCCGAAAACCTTGCTCTTGGAAAGTGCTGGAGATGATTTGACCTGTAGGAGGGGATCTTACCAATCATAGCTGGTGTCACATGGATTGTTACAACAGCAGGTAATTGGCAAGTGTCATTGGTTTGGGTCCAGGATTTCCACGTGCCTGTGACTGCCCACCTGCGGGCAGGAAGAGGGACCCACAGCGGTGGTGGTGGCAGAGACAGGGCTCTAGAAACAGAAGAGAGAAAGATTCTTCCCCAGCCAGGCTTAGCTGTGGTGAGAGGCTGCCTGGTGGGACAGTGTTTAGCATTTCTGGAATTCACGCCCATAATGAAAGGCAGACAGACAAACATAGGGAAAGAACAAAGTGTAGAGGCCAGACCTCCAACTACCAATCATGGGTAGAATGGAAGCTGACGATTGACAGCTGTGTAGCTTGATGTCTGAGGAGAGAGGTGCAGTTGCCATGGACGAGGAAAGAAGAAAGTCCAAGACTAAACCCTAGCATCCCAGAGGCTCAGAGTGGACAGTGGCTCAGGTTGGCCTTGGGTCATTACTTACAAGGTCCAGGATCTGTGGGAATGGGTGGATATAAACTGAACCCCTACATCGTCACCTGGGGGTCTGGGACTAGGGGCTTTAAGCCTAATACGCTGGTGGTTGGCCAGAACAGGGTCTTTTCACGTGGGCAATTCCAGCCCACAGGAATCCACACTTGAGGAAACATGGCCAGAGATGGGGGAGGGACCTACCATTGGTGTCAATGCTAGGCATAGAGTTCCAGTGAGTTTGAGTTGTAAAAGCATCCATATAGAAGGATTACAGATTACAGGATCCCCAGCACTCCTCAGCTACAAGGGAGAGCCTGCCAAGTTCACAGGACCAATGTAAGGTTACTGTGCAAGTGATCCTGGCAGGTCCCACTGTGGGTGGGGGACCATGGGCAAGAGACAGAATATGCCATGCAGAGAAAGCTTAGAGGGTGTTGGGAGGGTATAATGGGAGAAGAGGGAGAGAGATACAGGAATAGAGAGAGGGGAGAAGAGAAGAAGGGAAGGGGGAGAGAGACAGAATGCTGCTTCTTCAGAAGAAAGGCAGGGAGAGGGAGAGAGGAAGGGGGCCTAGTCCAGTTTGCCTCAGTGGGCAGAGAGAGATTGGAAGTGTGCAGAGCTTGTTTCTTAAAGGGACAGGGTACTTGTTATGGTAAAAATAAAATAGCCATTCCCTGAGTGGCTGCAGCAGGCAGCAGCCCACGAGGAGCTGTGGAGGGCCATGAGGGCAGCTGGTGCCAGGCAGGGAGCCATGTGGCAGGTTAGGCATACCATGCAGAGAAAGTGGGTATTTATTTAGTGGGTTATGGAGGAGAAAGGGAAAGGGGGGAAGGGGAGAAAGGAGAAGAGCAGAGAGAGAGGCGGGGGAGAAGGGGACAAGTGGAGAGAAGGGGGAGAGGCAGAAGCTTCCTCTTTGGGAGAGAGATGGAAAGGAAAGGGCTCAAGCTGGGAAAAGAGAAAGAAGGGAAGGGGAGAAGGGGAAGAGCAGAGTAGAGAGAGGCAGAGAGAGAGAAAGAAAGAGAAATGGGGTTGGGAAGGAGAGGAGCCACAGCAGCAGCTACCTCTTGCAGAGAGAGGCAGAAAGGAAGGAACTCAGTCTGGAAGCAGAAGGAAGATCCACTCGCCTCAGTGGATGGGATGGGAGAGGGAGTGGGCGGGGTTTGTCTCTTAAAGAGAAATGCTGCCTTTTGGAGTTTGGATATTGGAATTTCCTTTGGATCTGATAGTCCCTATCCCTAACCTCTCTAGTGATTTTTTTTTTCATGAATTGATTTTGGATTTTGTTAACGGCACTCTCTTTATCAATTGTGAAAATCACGTGGTTTATGTCCTTGAGTTCATTCATAAATAACATTTATTGGTTTGTGTGATTGAACCATTCTTGCATGTCTGAACCAAAAGAAACTCAGTCATAATGACTGGTCTTTTTAATGTGTTTGTAGAATGAAGCAGCGGGGCTGTGTCCGCTTCCTTCTACATGTGTTCTTGAATTTGCTTTTCAAGTATTTTATTGGGAAATTTTAAATCTATGGGCATAGTGGAAAGTGGTATATAGCTCTCTTTTATAGTTGAAATGTTGTCAGGTTTTGGTACCAGTAAAATTCTGGTCTTGTTGAAAGAGGTTAGAAATATTCTTTCATTTCTATTTTTCAGAATAACTTGAGAAGCATTGGCTTTGTTTCTCCTTTAAATGTCTGATAGAATCCTGTGGTGAATTCATCTGGACATGGGATTTTTAATTGGAATATTTCAAAGACTGCTTCAGTTTCATAATTTATTTTAAGTCTCTTTAAATTTTTTAATTGAAGTATGACATATATGTCTAGAAATTTTTCCATTTATTTCAAGTATTCTAATTTGGTAGCATATGGGTTTTTAAGGTATGACCTAAGATTTTCTGAGTTTCACTGTTACCTCTAATGTTTCCCTTTCCTTTTCTAATATTGATGATTTGGATTTTTTTCTCCATTTGATTCCGTTAATTTGTAAATTTTATTTATCCCAACAATTGTTTACCACTGCTGTAACCTTGAGAACAGGGCTGGTGAGTCTTGTAAGTTTCAGGTAATGGCCTTGTTAATTGTTTACTTCCTGAATCTCACAACACTTTCTGTTCCCTCCAGGAGAGAATGTTTCAGTTAGAAGGAGATTACTGACAACAATATAACCATCCTGGTTTTATTTATTTTATTTGGTTTTAGCATGCTACTTAGTTATCAAATTATTTCCATTGTCAGTTAGCTCTACTTACAGAGACAGATTCTTTTGAATTTTTTTCTATTTATTATACTTTTGCTATTTAAAGGAATTTTTAATTAGAATATATTCTGATCATATTCTTCCCTCTTCCAAGTTCTTCCAGACCCTCTACCCCTCACAATCCACCAAAATTGAAGTACTTTCTCAAAAATCAACCAAACAAAAGCAATACAACTCCTCCATGCAAGTAAACAATATAACACTTGACATGAAAAACAAAACAAAACAAGACTCCATACTGACTTCTGTAGCGGTTTTACCACCTTACATCCCCACAGTGTATAGGGTGCTTCTTCTGCCAAATGCTCACTGGCATTTCCTAGCATTTGCCGTCATCACAGCCATTCTGATGAGAGTGAGGTAACATCACAAAGTCATTTTAATTTGCCTTTTTCTGATGGCTAAGGATGTCGAAATGTATTCAAAATGTTATTGGCCAACTGTATTTTTTCTTTTTTAGTCATTGGCCCATTTATTAATTGGGGGTTTAGTAGAAGTTCTTTTGGTATTTATTTTTTACTTTAAATAAAGCCTATATATAGATATTAATCTCCCATTTGACATATAGTTGGAAAAAAATTAGCCCCATGTTGTAGGCTGCTTCTTCAGTTTCGTAATTATTTCCTTTGCTTTCTGTGCCAAAACTCGTCATTTTATGCCATCAAATTAATCAGTATTGTAATTATTTCCTGAGTCATTGGAGGCCTTCTCAGAAAGGCCTTGTCATTCTATGGATCTTCAAATTTTTAAAAAAGATTAGTTCAATTTTATGTATGCAATTGTTTTGCCTGCATTTTTATATAGTGATATTTTATTTGCGTTGTAATAAATAAAGCTTGCCTGAATATCAGAAGGGCAAAACTAAGCCACTAGAGGTCAGACGGTGGTGGCATACATTTATCCAGGATTTGGGAGACAGAGACAGAAGGATCTCCATGAATTCCAGGCCACCATGGGCTATACAAGATCTGCCCAGAAACAAATCCAGATGGTGGCGGCCTACTTCTTTAATCCCAGTACTAGGGAGTCATAAACCTTTAATCCCAGAACTAGAAGGAAAATCAAATGAGAGGAAAGAGGGGGTTAGTCTGTTTAGTCTGTGGTTGCCAAGCCTTGGTAGAGGTAAGATTGTCTAGTGGCTTGACTGCTTTGCTTTTCTGGCTTTTGGTTTGAACCCCAATATCTGTCTCTGAGTTTTTACTATTTGTGCTGCAAATGCGTGTATAACACAGACATGTCAGGTGTCCATAGAACTCAGAAAAAGGTGTTGAATCACCTGGAATGGAGTTTCAAGTGGTTGTGAGCCACCATGCAGGTGTGAACTGAACCCAGGTCCTCTACAAGAACAAGTGATCCTAATCAACAAGTCAGCTCTCTAGCCCTATATCTTGAAGTTTTTCTGCAATGCTTTTACTTGCCAGTCTTACATTATTACTTTTTATAAGTTTGAATAGGTTTTAGTGAAAATTATGTGCTTTGGATTAGGGTCTGCAAGAAGTCCTAAAGACCACCAGTCATGATGCAGTCAGCAAGAGTGTTTATTGTATTACATGCATGTGAGGTCGCACACCTGCACAAAATGACAGCAACCCTGAGAGGGACGTGCAAGCTCATTTTAAGCACAGCTACAGGAATTTTATGAGCAGTGTGACCATTCTACTTTGGATTGGCTTACACAAGTGATAGTTATTAGTTAGTTATTAGTTATTAGTGCATTTCTAATTGGTTAGGGCTAGCGGGGATGGGCTAAGGCTATAGCTTTTCCATTCTTTGGCAAATCTGGAGAAGTCCCACGCTTTGTCCATATTTGGTTGTTACCTGTGGATAGGGGAGGGGTTGGTTCAGGCCTAGCATGTGCAAGAACTGAGGCCTAGTTCTCAACTGAGTTATTAGGGGCCTGTCATGATAGTTGTCTGGCCCTCTCACTTTTATTTGTGGATATTCAGTTTTCTCAGCATCATTTGCTGAGGGTTTTCCCACTCCCCAACCATGTACATATTTAACAATGTTGTCAAAGAATGGGTGTGTTGGTTTATTTCTGGGTCCTCTATTCTATCACACTGGCCCACATTTCTAACTTGATATAGTACTTTGCTGGTTTTATTATTATGCTGTTGTGGTTTGAATGAATCATCCACCACAAGTCTCGGGCATTTGAATACTTGGTTTCCAGTTGTTTGACTGGTGAAGATTAGGAGCTATGGCTTTCCTGGAGGAACTATGTCATTGTAGGTGGGCTTTAAGATTTCAAAAGACTCATGCTATTTTGAGTTAATTCTTTCTGTCTCCTGCTTGCAGATGGAAGAGTGAGGTTCTTTCTGCCACAATTCCTTGTTCGGGGACTAGAAACTCAATTCAATGCTTTCTTTTATAAGTTGCCTTCGTCACAGTGTTTTAGGCACGTGCCTCTGTAGCATAAGCTGAGGTCAAGTTCTATGATCTCAGCACTGGTCTTTCTGCTTAGGTTTTCTTTGATGATTGGGTCCTTTGTGATTTTATATGACCCTGAGGGCTATGTTTGTACATCTGTGGAGAATATTGGTGCTTTGATTGGAATTGGACTGAATCTGTAGATCTCTTTGGGGACTATAGCTGATTTTGTAATATTAATTCAGCAAATCTGTCAACATCGAAGCCTTGCATCTTTTCCTGTTCTGTAATATTTCTCGAGTACTCTGAGGTCTTACTTCAGAGGCCATTTGCCTCCCTGTTTATGTTTTATCTGAATCATTTGTTTGTTTGTTTTGTTGCTTGCTACTTTAGCAGAGTATCAAACCAAAGATGAACTTATTGCCAAACCTCAATCTTTAAAAAATGGAGAGAAAGTCCTAACATCATAAAACAGAAAGGGAACTGCCAAACTCCTTTTATCCAGCCAGTATTTTCGAGATACCCAACTCATTCTATCCAGAGAGCATTCCCGATGCTGGAAAAGGACTCAGCCACATCCCCGACTCCGAGTTCCCTAATGAACATAATTGTACAAATAAAATACCTTCAAGTCAAATTTAAGGACTTCTTAAGAAGATAACATATAGACTTAAGAATAGATGTCTCATGATAATCATAAATAAGGCCCAAAAGGTCTTGGACAAAGTTCAGTGCTACTTCATGATAAAGGTTCCAAACAAACTAGTTAAAGAAGGAGCCAACCTTGAATAAATAAATAAATAAATAAACAAACAAACAAACAAATAAATAAATGCTGACATTATACTCCATGTGGAAAAATAGGACAAGAGAAGAGTTTCCAACTCTGTTCTTTCCAACTCTGCTATTCTTCTAGTGTTATGAGAAGAGAAAAAAAAATAAGAGGCATTAAAATAGAAAAAGTAGTTAAATTGTCCCCATTTGTCCATGGTATGATCCTTTATTTAAGATCTCATAGAGTTCACCGGAAAAGTATTATACCTGAGGAATATTTTAATCAAAATACCAGCTTACAAAATAAACATGCAGAGATCAGTAGCATTTCTATATTCAACTAGGTATTGGTTAAATCTAGTTTTGTCATGGACTATCTTGTCCTTCTATGGTGATTGAATGTTTTGCTGGGTATAGTAGTCTGGGCTGGTATCCATGGTCTCTTACTGTCTGCATAATGCTTGACCACGACCTTCTGGCTTTCATTGTCTCCAATAAGAAGTCAGATGTAATTCTGATAGGTCTACCTTTATATGTTACTTGGCCTTTTTCTTTTGTAGTTCTTAATATTTTATCTTTACTCTGTATGTTTAGTGTTTTGATTATTATGTGGCCAGGGGTCATTTTTTTTGATCCAGTCTATTTGGTGTTCTGTCTTCTTGTATCTTCATAGGCATATCTTTCTTTAGGTTGGGGAAGTTTTCAACTAATATACTTGCTAAGAAAAACTCTGTTCTATTCTTGATTATTTTTACCTAAATTTTATTTTTTTAAGTTATTCACTTCAGTCTTAGACTGGATTGCTTCAATTTCAAGTTTATTTGTTTATTTATTTGCTTATTGCATTGGTACCTACTATTTGTTTTTTTTTTATTCTTCAGCATTGGGCTCATATTATAGATTCTTAGCTCATTTCTTTTACAATTTGTGTTTCTGCCTCTTCCTTCTTTTAATAAAAACTGGGCATACATTTAAGACTCTGTATCACCCCAAGGAGATAACACTTTCTACCCATTATTTTTAATGATTATTTTTTGCTATGTTTCTGTAAATGTGTTTTCTAATCTGTATATACTCAGTGAGTTATCTTAGGAAGATTTTTAACATAATCATCCAGGGTTTTCTTCTGAGTTATTTTTGTTATTTTTTGCTGGTTGGTAGAGGTTGCAATCTCCGCATGGCCCAGCAGCTTACCTTAATAGTTTGAGAACATGGGGCTGCTAACACGGAGAGGGGACATCTCATGGGACCTCAACACAGAGAAAGAGCTACAGACACCTAGATTATATTTTAATGTTAGTAATTCTTCAAATTAGAAATTGTTCTTGCTTTTGTTAATCCATATTTATTTGGCTTGTGTTATCTCTTATTTGTTGTAGATTTCAATTTCAGTCTTTTATTTTCAAAGATTGCTTTCTTTCTGGTGTATGTTCTTAGTGGATGTTGTATAGTAGGACTCAATTATACTAAGTCTTTCATTTTGTATTTTCCTCTAAGTGGCTTGCTCTGCTGTTTAGTTTTGTCAACTTGACAAAAACCAAGATATACCTAGGAGTATGAATCTCAATTGAAGAACTTCCTCCATCAGATTGGCGTGAAGGCATGTCTGTGGGACCTTTTCTTCATTGTTGATTGATGTTAGGAGGGTAGCCCATTGTGGACAGTTGCAACACTGGGCAGGCAGGTGGTACTGGACAGTATAGGAATGGTAGCTGAGCAAGTTACGAAGAAAGAAGCCAGCAGGTAGTGCTCTCTGATGGTTCCTGCCTCAGTTTCTGCCCCAAGGTTTGTGCTTGAATTCCTGTACTGACTTCCCTTAATTATGGACTTATAACCCAAATAAGCCTTGTCCTTCCCTAGTAGCATTTGATTACAATGTTTTATCATGGCATAGGAAAGTCATGTCCTTTCCTGTCATAGTTTAGGGTTAGAATTGTTCACCGTAGCTCTCTAGCTTTGTGGTTATTTTCTCTAAATTTATCTTCTCTTTGGTGACACTAATCATCAACCGAAGGCATATACTGGCATACTACCTTTCCTTTCAGATAATGTATATAATTGCATGTTAATAAATAAAGCTTGTCTGAGGACCAGAGAGTAAAAGAGCCATGCTGGTCAGCCATACAGACCAGGAAGCAGTGGCACACACCTTTAATCCCAGTAGCCACACTAGTTCACCATAGAAGTCCTCTATCAAATCTTTGTTCTATAGATTTAGCAATTTCTTTACAACTCTCTTCTGTTTCTTCAGATGTACCTGATCTGTTGTTTAGTGCATATAATGAAGTATTTGTTTATTTTATTTTATTTTTATTCCAAGAAACAAAGTCTCCCTGCTCTATTCTGATTCTTCTTATTTCTCAGCCATAAATTAAAAATGCCCTTAATTTGGCTAAGTATTTTGTAATCTATAACCATTATTTTTATGACTTGCAATATTTTGGGAACCGTTAATATTTCCTCTTTTTATAGTCTCTCGTTCACTTTAGAAAAGTATTCCCTCTCTTGTGTAATTATTGTTCTGTAAAGGATAGTGCATTTATATACATGGGAGTTTTACCAAAGGCATTTTTAAATAACGTTTTAACTATTTTTTGAGTGTGTAGTATGGTGTGTGTGTGTGTGCGCGCGTGTGCGTGCGTGTACAATATTCTAGTGCCAAGTTCATATGAGTATCCATTTCCTGTTACAGGTTGTTGTCATTTGAAAATGGTCTTTTCCCTTATGTAGCTAGGCCTGTGCTTTTCCATATTGTCCCAAAGCCAGGTTCACAACATTCAGATTTCTTTTAGTTATTTTGGCAGGATTTGTCTTCTAGCTCTCTTTTCATTGTGAACTTTCTGTTCCAGATCCTAGACTTCTCAAAAGGAAGGAGTTGCTGCATCTGAATGCCCTTCCAAATTTAGATGACCTCGGGCTCATCTCCATTCTTTTTGCAAAGATTACTAAAGCCAGAGCTTAGGGGAGCCAGACGTTGGCTGATTTCTTCAAAATTTCTGACAGCCTTCTATGTGACTATGTCTTATTTTTATTTATTCATTTTGTTATTTTTTTAAAAAAATCCATACTTTTGTTTATTTTTTCATAGGAAACAAAAACCATTCATCTCACCTTAGTCCAAATTTGGGTTTTTTTTCACCACTAACTCTGGATTTTGTAAACAAACAGAAGCTGCTGAAAAATGATAAATCCATACTACCATCTATGAAGAAAATCCTTCCTAGAATTTATGAAGGCAGAAGCCCTTTTCATTGCAATCTTTAGACTCTTGCCCAGGATAAGCACTCACAAATCTGTAGCAGTTAGGGTCTTTCAAAGATGCAATGTGTCTCCTGGACAGCACTGTCCTCCAGAATATACTGCAAATTTACAAAATAAGAATTTGAGAATACTTTGAGCATTTATATACTGTTGTTCACACCCTAATGATGTGTGGTGAACACTTTAACACCCCCTTCTACTCCCAGTTCTCTGTATTCTAAGTGCTGATATAGTGCTGATGGTAGATTAAGGCATCTAGAATTCTGTTTCTGCTTTCTCAGTTCTAGGTTGCTAGTCATAATAATGACTATTTTCTACATTCACTGCATTTTGACAAGTATATTATTATCTTAAAATTTCATTGTGATGAAGTACTGTGATGAAAAAAGATATTTAGTTTATTTATTATGAAATCTGAGAGTATCTTGAGATGAGGTTGAGAATCTTTCCTGGGTTGAGAATCTCAAACTTTTAGTAAGTAAAGACCGCAATGTGCTGCTTGATAACTTTTTTTAATTTTATGATAAGCAAAATCCATGTTTTTCCTGATTGGGGGGGGAGCTTGACACATGTGAAAGTTGAGTTGGGATGTGGCTGAGAAATCAGGTTTTATTAAGCATAAAAGAAATTCTCTCCATGTCTTTTACTGATCTAGCCTTTAACCTAGAAAGTGTAGGGTGTTCTTTCTTCACAGCATGCTATTCCAAGCGCCACTCAGGGCTTACTCCCTCTGCCCTGTCTATCCTGCCGACAGGCAGGACCAACAAGGCATTTATATGAGAGCATGTCAGGCTCAGAGTAAGATGAAAGAAAAATCAAGGAAGAATCAGACCTACAAACATACACACATGCACACATATTCTTGTATACCTGCATATACCCCTGTGTCTGCATACATATAAATGTGCACACACATCTTCATACCACACATACGCATCCATTTACACCTGCACATGAATGAGTCTCCATACATATGAATATATACATACATCTGCACACTCTACACAAACACACACACAAAAGACTGAAACTTTTCCTTGGACTCTTGTCAAACACAATGTGTTTCAGAGTAGTGTGACTGTGTATGAAGTTTCTATGGTGCTTGCATATATATGGGATGTATTCTGTGTAACGTGCAGGTGGCATGTGGTATGTGCCATTGTATTGTATGTCTGTATGTATATACATGATGTGGTATATGTATGTCTCTTTGTGGTATGTATGTGTGATGTACATATGTTTCATGCATATGTGATATGAGGAATGCATGCAGTATATATGTGTGTGCATATGTACTAGGATATAATGTGTATTTATGAGATATGTATTATACATGTATAGCATGTGTAAGTGTCTGTATGTATGGGGTAGTATGTATGTATGCATGTATAGTA
Source organism: Arvicola amphibius (assembly GCF_903992535.2). Classification (NCBI taxonomy): domain Eukaryota; kingdom Metazoa; phylum Chordata; class Mammalia; order Rodentia; family Cricetidae; genus Arvicola; species Arvicola amphibius. The sequence goes on along the minus strand of NC_052057.2, from coordinate 110,778,404 downwards.
TATGTATCTGTGTGATGGGCATATCATATATGTATATGGTGTATAGGTATGGTATAAGGAGTCTTGTATGATTGCTTGGTAGTATATGCATGCATGCCTGATACTTAATATGAGTTGTATTATATATATGGTGTATGTGATGTGATGTGTGTGAGTAGTATATTTGATATATATGTGGTGAGTGGGTATGGTACATATATGCTGTGATGGTAGTGAGATGTTAATGTGTGTGGTAAATATGTGGTATGTTCATATATACACATGTGTGTGAGTGAAGTATGTGATATATGTTTAGTTTTGAATATGTATACTATTGCTTCAGGAAGTGCTGTTCACATCTCATGCTCAACTGTGGGCTCTGACCTATATCGAGGAGCTTCTTGTTCTCTCTAATTCCCCTATAAGACATGGGCATGGAATACTGTGCCAGATGCTGTGGAGAATCTTGGGCATTGATAAACTAGGTGTGAAAGGACTCGGAAACTGGTCCCCTAGCATTCAGCAGCATCAAATATTGGTTTGTGATACCCTCTCCCTCAAAAATATTCCATGATTTATAACTTTTTCATCTTACAGATAAGGTGTTTAGCTTCTAGAAACTGTAGCATATTTTGTATAACTCCTCCAACTTCTTGATTAGAAGGATAATAACCTACCTTAGATAAACATATACTTGAACTGTACTTGCATTCCAGTAATGAAGAAATGATGATTGTTTAAACCTTCAACAGTGATGGATTGAACTTGGCAAAGCTCGATAATATGCACACCAAATGTGCTGAGGTAAAATTGCTTCCGAGTTGATAAACTGAAACAAATGAATTTAAACTCGAATTGAACTTTAACAAAAGTCATTCATCATGTTTTGGTCATAATTTACTTTTTAAAAGGACAGAACAGGCATCATCATATTCTGAATGACGGCAGGCTGTGCCGTCTCTGTTTACAAGGTCAACAAGCTTTTGTCTCTCTGTGCAGCTTCTTCCACATGCAGCAGCAAGGTTTAAGTTTCACTTGGAAAAACAAAAATACAAAACATGAATTTTGTATCAGTTAGCATGTATGGTTTTGGCCCTACATTTCACGCAAAAACTAAATTTGAAAATATGGAGAGGTGATCAGTGTGGGAGGGACAAGTAACCTTCAGTAACGGACAGCAGAGTTAACTGTCCTAAAGGTTTCCTTTTGAGTTGGGTCTAAGATAAAACTACAAACTATTTGCAGTGTATTTCATATACTTAGGCATGAAAAATTGTTAAACAATGAAAGTAACTCTTTTATTTTTCAGACTCTAAGGCACACCTGAAGATCTGGAGTTTAAAATTTTTAAAAAAAATTAATTAAAAATGATTTTATCATTTTCCTCTCCTTCCCTCTCACCAGCCCTTCCCATGTTCACTCTCCCCACCTCATCAAACCTTTGGCTTCTTTTTAGACTGATAACCTTTTTTTCTTTAGTTATTATTGCTACATAAATATAAACACACATAAACATATAAATATTACTGAGTCTGTTTAGTGTTGCTTATGTATCTTTTCAGAGCTGACCATTTGGCATTTGATAACCACATGGGGTTCATCTCTAGAAAAGACTATTGGTCAGGTCTTACTTAGGCAACCATATTGTTAAGGTATCTTGGGTAGAGTGTACCTGTCTTTTTTAGGAGACACAATCTCTTAGCAAGCATGCTAGTCTTTTAACTATTACAGGCTTTCTGTCCCCTCTTCCATGATGTTTTCTGTGCCTCAGATATAAGAGTTGTGCTTTAGATCCATGACTGTTCTCTGCATTTTTACCACTTGTTATTTTCTGTAATGGTTTCTGTTTGCTGTAAAGAGAGTCTTCTATGATGCGGGATAAGAGATATGTTTATCTATGGGTATAAGAATAATTATTTTGAATACTGTTTAAAATTATGATATCTTACAAAGTAGCAGTAGCAGGTTTCTTCTAAGATCCATGATTTTACCAACCCCAGGGTAGTTGGCTAGCTTTCCAGTATCCTGCTTGACTTCCTTCCTGTTGAGCAGACTTCGAGTTTAGTTAGTTGTTGGTTACCAAGTTGAGTACCAATTTTGAACCTTTAGAGATATCCTACCATCTGGTCATTATTGTGGTTCAAAAGCATTCCATTGGCTTCTTGCTTAGTATCATCGGTACTATGGAAACTAGACCTCAGAAAGGAGGATTTTAGATCAGATCCGGCTAAAATTCTCCTAGTCCTTTATCCAAAGTACAGTATCTTTAGCAATATTGACCTATCTTCCACCTCTGGAAGGTAACCTATAGCAATAACAATAACCTATATTTAGCATGAATGGTAAAAACCCAGAGACAGATATTGAGGTTCAATCAGAAGATCAGAAAAGAAAAGCAACCAATACACTAGAGAACTCTTACCTCTATAAAATCTTCAGACTGAAAGAGAGCAATTTCCTGTCTCATTCTGACTTATATTCCTCTCTAGTGTTTGGATTAAAGGCATGCACCACCACTGCCCCATCTCCATAGCTAAGTAGTGTGGCTTCTGGGATAAAAAAAATGTGTGCTGCCACTACCTGGCCAGTATGGGTGACTAGTGCATCTGTTTTACATTCAGGTCTTCAGGGAAGCTTTTTTTTATTAAAATACAAATGAAATATCACTACATTTCCCATTTTTATCTAAAATAAAGAAGGCTATAACTAATAAAAGAAAATACACAATAATTATAATAACTATATACAAAATATATAGTCAGTAAATGCATCACCAATAGCTAGTCTATTTGCATTTGACAAATTTAGAGAAAATATTCCATATCTATCTTATCTTGGTGAGTACAAATTGTCCCTAATTTACTTTCTATCATAAATTGCTTTCTGTGTCAGGTAAACAAGGAAAACTATAATGATCTAGTCTTTAACTCTCTCAGAGTCCCAAGAAAAAAGTAATATTAACTGAGTAAGCAGGATGTATGAGCAAGTGACTTCCAAAAATATGAGAAATGACAGAAACAGCTAGCTACAGGACAGTCACCCAAAGTTACTCTGTATGTTCTAACAAAATTAATATCAAATTTGTATCATTATACAAGATTACTATACAATATACAAAATCCAATCCAATGTAAATCATTTAAAACTAGTATACACACACACAAGGTATATAACTTAAAGTTGTATGTGTATACATATACACATATGTCATATCATTAACTTCTTTTTGCTTTTCAGTGGTGTGAGTGTGTGTGTATTATTGTATATGCAGATGTGTGTTGCTCATGGCAATCATGGAGATCAGAGGATAACTTTCAGGAGTTGGCTCTTGCCTTCTACATTGTTGAGATGGAGTCTCTTGGTATCTCTGTTGCTAAGCAATGCATTTCAGGCTAGCTGGCCTATGAGCTTCTGACTCTCCTGTCTCTACCTTTCTCCTCATGGTAGGAGTGCTTTTTGCTGTGTTGTTATTTTCACATGGATTCTGAAAATTAAATTCAGGCTGTCTGGCCTGCAGGACAAGGACTTTCCCTGCTGAGGCCATATTTCCAGCCCCAAATAATTAACCACTTTAAAATTTTCAGTTTTGTAGGATGAATAGGTTTTGGAGATTGCACATGACATTGTGGCTTCAGGCAATAATATTTATTATAGATTTAGAATTTTCTTAGAGTGAGTATCTTAAGGGTTACACACACACACACACACACACACAGAGAGAGAGAGAGAGAGAGAGAGAGAGAGAGAGAGAGAGAGAGAGAGAGAGAGAGAGAGAGAGAGAGAGAGAGAGAGAAGGGGGATATTTTATACATGGATAGTCAGTCACCCGAGCATCACTTATTATGAAGAACCATGGGAAATCCCTATGTACAATTGAGTAGCATAGATCATTCCATGGAACAAATGCGGTAAGCGTAATTTATTGATTCCATTCACTGCAACAACATTTAGAAAGAGTTAAGCTGATTTAATAAAACACACTTGTGCTATGATGTTAAGTAGAATTGCTAATTTGTGCAGTATCCTAATTTATACAAAATTGTACATATACTACATGCTCATTTTAACATAAAAACATAACACAAACATTTTACTACCTAAGATAGATTCAGGAAGAAAATGAAACAAATTGCTAATATTTATTTACATTCTTGTTTTCCAAATTTCCTCTAGACACACATTACATATATGGAAAAGGAAAACAAACATTAAAAATATAAATCTGTTAAAATTGGCAAAGTGTGAAAAATCATCCTGAGTGAGGTAACCCAGACGCAGAAAGACAAACATGGTGTGTACTGACTGACGAGTGGATATCAGCTGTGAAATAAGGTTAGCCGTGGTACAATCCGCAGAGCCAGAGAGGCTAGGGAACAAGGAGGACTCAAGGAAGATACCCAGATCTCCCTGGGAAGGGGAAATAGAAGAGATTTCTTGGGTGGATTGAAGATGGACGGGGATGGGAACATGAGGGATCAGGTGGGGGTGGGGTGGGGTAGTGAAAGAGGTGACTGGAAGTGGGGTCATTTCAGGGTCAGTTGAAACCTGGTACAATGGAAACTCCCAGGAGTCTAGAAGGATGACCCTAGCTGTGATTCCTAAATAAAGGGGATATATAGCCCCAACTTACCACCTCCTGTGACCAGGCAAGTCTCCTAGTAGAGGAATTGGGACACCAACTTATCCACATAACCTTGGAACTACAGTCATGCACACATGCACATACCAATACACCACTGAATGGACTCAATAGGGTGTGTGTGTGCATGTGTAGCATGCGTATCACTTGATAATTAAAGAAGAGGCCATAAACGTGAGTGGGTAACAGGGGGACCCAGGAGGAACTGGAGTGGGAGAAGGGGGCCAAAATTATGTAAATACAATAATTATTTGTGAAGTTCTCAAAATAAATAATTATAAAGATATACATGTATGGATACATGTAGGCTAGACCAAAATGTTTTTTGAAATTTCACCAAAGACTTAACATTCTTGCCATGAGGGTCTTCCACTTATTTGGTTAGTTACCTCAAAATATTTTATGATTTTTGTGGCTATATAAAGGGTGATGTTATATGCTTGTTCCTTCCCAGTCTGGCTGGAGTTAGTAAGTTCTCATTAGCTTAGGTAAGCTGTTTCAGTGGGTGAACCCATCATGGTCTTGACCTCTTTGCTCATATTCTCATTCCCCCCACTCTTCAACAGGACTTTGGGAGCTCAGTCCAGTGCTCCTATATAGGTCTCTGCCTGTTTCCATCAGTTGCTGGATGAAGGTTCTATGGTGATATTTAAGATAGTCATCAGTCTGACTACAGAGCAAGGCCAGTTTGGGCACCCTCTCCTATTGCTTAGGGTCTTAGCTGGGGTCATCCTTGTGGATTCCTGGGAATTTCTCTAAAGCCTGGTTTCTTGCTAACCCCATAATGGCTCCCTCAGTTTCATGGCTGGGACAGACAGTGGGGCCTCTGGCAGTGGCACCAGAGTTTATCCTTACTATTTGAACTGGCTTTTGGGGAACCTGTTCTCTTTGGAGGGATACCTTGCTCAGCCTAGATATAGTAAGGAAGGCCTTGGACCTTCCCCGAAGCAATGTGCCTTACCCTCTTTGAAGAGTGGATAGGGGTAGGGTTGGGGGGGGGGGGGTATGTAGAGGGAATGGGAGGAGAGGAGGGAGTGGGAACTTAGATTGGTATGTATAAAGAAAAAAGATAGCTTGTTTTCTTTTTAAAAATTTTTAAAAATATATAAAAAATAAAAATAAAATAAGTGGAAAAAAGGTGATGTTTCTCTAATTTCTTTCTCAGTCCATTTATCATTTGTATGTAGGAGGGCAACTGATTTTTTTGCATTAATCTTGTATTCCACCACATTACTGAAAGTGTTTATCAGCTGTACAAGTTCCCTGGTAGAATTTTTGGGGTCACTTATGTATACTATAGTATCATGTGCAAATAGTGAAAGTTTGACATTTTCTTTTCTAATTTGTATCCATTTGTTGCCTTACTGCTGTAGTTGGAACTTCAAGTATTATATTGAGCAGATATGGAGAGAGTGGACAGCCTTCTCTTGTTCCTGATTTTAGTGGAATTGCTTGGAGTTTCTCTCCATTTAGTTTGATGTTGGCTGTCGGCTTGCTGTATATTGCTTTTATTACGTTTAAGTATGTTCCTTGAATCCCTAAGCAATGAGATTTCTCATAATCTCATGGTATTTTTCATCATTAATAAATAGGTATTGAAAGATTTTTTAATGTGCTCTATTGTTCCCAAAAAGAAGCTTGCAGATTAGAATGAGGACACAACAGTGTCACCAAGTTTATATTAGTGGTGATTACAATCATTGCATTTATTTTTATGTTATTTCCTTTAAATCTTATTCTAATCTCAGATGTGGGTCTCCATGTGAATTTGATGCTGAGATGAAAGGGAGAGATGAGACAGCACTAGAGGAAACCCTCAAGAGAGCAGGTCAAGATCAACACAGGGTCTGGAGGTCACCCCATGTTTCCACCTTTTGACACTGACTGTGACAGAAATATGATACTTTCAGATTCCCAAGTGAAGAGTGCCAATGTGAATACCCTGCTAAGCATTTGTATGGTAAAGAAAATGTTCAGTCACCCATCTCAGATCCTAATGTACAGTAACTATCCTACAGTTTTCTGTTAGTCACTAATAGATGTATTTTCCCAACTGATTAAAGGTTCTTGGGAACATACAATATCTCCACACATCGGGTGAAACATATCCAAGTATCTCAATCACTTTGTACCAAAATGAGTGTGGATTTATCTTTGTTCTCTTTTTATTTATATCTGAGCTATACAAGAGTTAATGGTGGTTTTCCCTGGCAGTATTTCCTCTTTCTTCCTTCCACAGATTCCAGGCATTTCCAGTTTATTGCAGGTTAATGCCCTAATAACCACTTTTTGCTATTTCTTTTTCTGATCTAACATTCTCAAATGATTTGGGCACCAAACTATGATCTTTTCACTCGTGTATTCTTAGTAACACCCATGTTCCGCCCTGTGTTTACCCTTCTCACCCTGACCTCCTCGCTCTCTCAACCTCCGCACCTCCAGGAGTCCTCCTTTCTCATCCTGCTTAGGAGTCATCTTCACTGCCCTACCTGTGACCTCACTGTATCATCAATGACTGTGTGCCTAAGTAATCGCCATTCCATGCCTCTGCTCCTTCAGGATTAATGCCCTGTCCTCGCTTTTCCAAGCGTGAAGCTTCATTGAGAGTATGCCAGCCCTTTTCCTCACGTTCCTTCACTCTGTCACACAGGAGACTGCTGACATCAACTACACCTGTATCCCGTTAGTCTGTTCATTGTCACAATAACGTATCGTGGTAGAGTCCTTTACTGCCCACTCTTCCCTTCTCTGTGTCATATTTTCTCCCTAGCATATACCGTTCCATTCTCACTCTTCTGAAAACTGCTCTTCCATGGTCACTTTTGATGCCAGTCACCAGCTCAGTGATGTTTTCTGTCTTCGAGTTATGTACCCCTTGCCAGCACTTGATAAGAAGGACCATATGCCTCTTCTTAGCTCTTTCCTCTTTGATTCAGTGGAATTAACTGCTCTAAGAGACTCCTCTTGTGCTTGTGTCCAAATACTATCCAGATCTGTGGTATGATCCTTGGATTTCTGCTCTTCCCCAGCTATTTTTCTCCTGTGCAGTCTTACCTGATCTTGATATCTTTAAGTGTGCCTACATTACTGTGACATTCACCTTTATGTTTTCTAAACTAAACTCTCCATTAAAGCCTGGAATTATCCCTATAGGTATTGAATGTGGCTGAAGGGTAGCTCTTTATTTCCCATCCCCACCAAGCCTTGATTCTTTTTGTTTCCCTTTGCCATTAATGAACTCATTTCCTTCTTGCATTTGCTGTGTCCCAGAAAAGAAATAATTCTCATCTCACCTCCAACAAATTCCATGCATTCTGTTCCTTGAATCTGGCCATGTTTCCTCATTTCCATGGCAACCCTCCTAGAACATAAGCTACCTTATGGATCCCTACATTGGCTCAATAGTGTTTAGTGTGACTTGTTTTCTCTCTGTCTCTCTTCAGTTTGTTTTCCATACAGTAGCTTTGGAATGATCTAATAGGACAAGTCAGACTGCGTCTCTCTGGTTGGAACTGTCCAGTAATTTACCCTTGTACTCACAGTAACTCTGAATAGAAATTCTTGCCAGTGTCTGACCTTATCTTCGACCCTTACCCTTGTTACATTGTTCTGCCTAATCCTTTTCCAGTTTCTTTCAAGTATACAAGTATCCTGGCTCTTGATAACCCTACACTTGTACTGTGCTCTGCTCTTTGACCTCTGAGCTCCAGCTAATTGACTCCCCTTGGCTTCCCAAGTCTCATCTAGTGGTGGTTTTCATGTTGATCCTATTCTTCCCGCCCTTATGTGTCTCATCACACTGTCTTAAGCCCATCACAGCTGTCATTTCTTCTTATTTTCTTTAGTCTAGAGATTATGCCCCTTGATGGCAACCACCTTGTTGCAATTTTTCCTGGGAAAACAGAGAGGAGGATTGAGCATGAAGTAGAAGTTACAATGCCATTTTTGAAATCTCCTGAGACAGGACTGCTCCTCTATGCTCCTCCCTCTCACCGCTGAGCTTCTGACTCTAGGGTTTCTTTAGTTTTCATGAGATGTTGTTTTCTTGCACACTTTCAAAACCTTTACTTGAGTCTTACTCTATTTCTTATACTCAAAACAAAGTATTATTTAGGGCTCTTGCTCACAAGGACATATAATTCTGTCACTAAAGTGAAGAAGTAGGGTCTTGTGAGATACACTAAAATGCTTTTGGTTTCTGAAAAGACAAAGACCTTCTTTTCCTACTCATTAAATTTTTCAGTGTTTATGACCCGAAAATGGTAATTGTTTAAGCTCTGGTTCCTTTTCCAATCATTAGTCAATAGCAGATACATACATAAATACTACATATGTGGGTGTGTGTATATATATATATATGTATATATACATTATATATAGCTTTATTTATATAAAGTTTTCAATAATTATCTACCATGAAACTTACCAAGACAAGATAATGACTGTAACTGTCATTTCAAAATTTTATACCATCTTACACTTGTTAGAATAGCTAAGATCAAAAATACTGAGAACAGATTATGTTGAAAAGGATGCGGAGTAAGGTGTACACTCCTCCACTACTGGTGGAAGTATATACTTGTACAGTTACTCTGTAAATCAGCAATTTGGTTTCTCAAAAAACTGATAATCAATCTATCTCAAGAACCAGTGATACTACTCTTGGGCATATACTTAAAGGATGCTTGATCACACCACAAAGATACTTAGTCAACAATGTTCATAGCAACATTCTTTATAAAGCCAAAACCTGGAAATAACCTAGATGCCCCTCAACAGACGAATGAATAAAAAAAAAATGTGGTGCATTTACACAATGGAATATTACTGATCTGTAAAAAACAATGACATCTTGAAATTTGCAGGAAAATGTATGGAAGTAGAAAAACCATCCTGAGTGAAGTAACCCAGACTCAGAAAGACAAACACAGTGTGCATTCACTCATAAGTGGATATTAGAAGCAAAATAAAGGATAATCAGACTAAAATCCAAAGCTTCAGAGAAACTAGGTAACAAGGAAGACCCTAAGAGGGATGAAAAGATCTCCCTGGGAAGGGGGATTCCCTGAGATCTCTTGGGTAAATTGGGGGTGAGGAGGGGCAGTAAAGGGGAAAAATGGGGGATGAGAACATGTGGAAACAAGATGGTTGAGTTGGGGGAGGGGTGGAGTGGAAGAACAATGAAAGAGATATCTTGTTAGAGAGCCATGGAGATATGGGGTTATGGAGAAGCCTGGTGCTAGGGAAATGTTGGGGGCAGTCACAACAAAAATACCTCTCGCCAGGGCAGAGGCATAGGGATTAGAAAAATAGGAAAGAATATGAAGACGCAAGGGAAAATAATAAAATGGAGAAATATATAGAATAGTATCAGGAGGGAATTTCCACGAATACTTAAAATTCACCCGTGTTTAATTTCCAACTGTTTAAAATACTCCTGATCACAAAAGGTAGGAGTAAGACAAAAAAGACTGCATTAACATGATACAAGGAAATGAACATACCAATTGAAAGTTGTTGGCTACATAGTTAAACATTCTGTTGCTATAACAAAATAAGTCAAGCTTATACCCTAGACCAGAACATTCTGTAGTTAAACCATTCCCTGGGTCAAATCCCAAGTTATCTCCATAAAGGGAACTGGAACTTAGTTGGATCCTTAGACTCTTACTTGAAGTAGGGACAATCCACTTCTCTATTCCTGAAGCACAAGGTCTGGTTATTAGCCACACCTGTTGACAGTAATCTTGCAAGATCAGAACTCTGTTCAACATCTAAGTGGGACCTTTGTTGTAGGTAAAAGCACAATAAACTTGAAAAAACTTGAGGAAAATTTCAACTCTCTGACCTTTGGTCAATGTGGAAACAGGCTCACATTTTCGGACCTCCACAGGGAAACACCCAGGAATCCACAAGGATGACCCCAGCTAAAACTCCTAGCAAAAGTAGAGAGGATGCCTAAACTGGCCTTCCTCTGCGATCAGATTGTTGAATACCCCAACTGTCATCATAAAACCTTCATATAGTAATTGATGGAATCAGATGCAGAGATCCACAACCAAGCACAGTCCAAGCTCTGGGAATCCAATCAAAGAAAGGGAAGAGGGAAAATATGAGCAAGGGAGGTCAAAATCATGAAGGGGAAAACTACAGAGACAGCTCAAGCAAGCTTATGGAAACCTATGAACTATAGACGGGCAGCTGTGGATTCTCCAAAGGACCGAACTAGGCCCTTTGTTTGCATGTGGGAGTGAAAGACAGTTGTGTAGCATAGCCTATCTGAGGGGCCACTGAAAGTAGGACCAGGATCTATCCCTGGTGTATGAGTTAGTTTGTCGGAGCCCATTCCCTATGATAAGATGCCAGGCTCAGCCCTAATGCAGGGGAAGGGACTTGGTTTTCCCTCAACTTAATGGTCCAGGCTTTGTTGACTCCTCATGGGAGCCCTGACCCTTTGGGAGGAGTAGATGGGGGATGGACTGGGGTGGGAGATGAGGGGGAGGGAGAAGGGTCAGGAGGGAGAACCGTGGTTTGAATGTAAACTGCAATTTAAAAAAATTCATTAAATAAAACAAAATTCTTCCTATATCTTTGTTGTAATCCTTTTCAGTCCCTACCCTTCTAGGCATGTAGGCAACTGCTGGTTGTTTTCTTTTTTAAAATCCTTATTTAAACAATTTTAGACTATATATTCTGATTAGCTCCCTTAAGTCTTCCCATACCCTTTCCAGCTCCCCATTCATTCAACTCCATGCTTTCTTCCTCCTCTTTAGAGAACAAACAGGTAAACAAACAACAACCCAAACAAGTCATAATAAAAAACACAAAGAGCATACAGATACATACACAAAACTGGAAACCATAATATACAAACAAAATTCCAGTAAGACAAACAAAGAAAAAGGAAGGAAGGAAGGAAGGAAGGAAGGAAGGAAGGAAGGAAAGGAAACAAAGCAATGTGAGACAAAAAAAATTTGCAAAAATCTGACTGAGTTCATTTTGCATTGGCTATCTACTGCTGGGCATTGGGTCTGCCCTTAAAAGTGGTTAATGTACCCAGTGAGACTTCACCAGAGTAAACCACTGTTTCCTTTGCAAGTAGATGTCAATCAAAAAGAGATTTTTGGTTATAGACAGAAGATTATATTCATGTCCCCCTTTTAGGACTGGGACCCTGTCAGGCTTGGACCTATGCAGGCCCTATACATGGTGCCAGTCTCTGTGGGTTCATATTTAAATCACTTCTGTTATGTCTGAAGACAATGTTTTCTTGAGATTATCCATCCTCTCTGGCTTTTAGACTTTCTTCCCTGTCTTCTGAGTAGCTCCCTGATCACAGAGGGGAGAGGTACAATGAAACCTTCCCATTGAGGACTGAGCAGTCCAAGGTCTCTCACTTTGTGCATATCCCTAGTTGTAGGTCTCTGTGTTAGTTTCTCATGCCCACAGTTTCAGATATTTGGGAGGCTGAGGCAGGAGAATTTCTTGAGTTCAGGAGGTCTACGATGTAGTATACTATACCTACTGGGTGTCTGCAGTAAATTCAGCATCAAAATGGTGATCTCCCAGAAGTGGGGACCAGGTTGGTAAACAAAGACCTCTATCCTTTATCTTTTATGGCTTATTTCTACACTTTCCTCTCTTGTTTTGAATGTTCTTCATTCTTTCATCCATTCATTTCATATATATATATTAGAAACAGAATGTCAACAGCTTCAGATTTATATCTCAAATGCCAATAAGAACTTGAGGCTTGATTTCTCTGAGATAAAGTCCAAAAATCCTAAAGAAATGTACTAACTGGTCAGTACAACTCATTTTGACCGCTAACTGTGTGAAGTGCTATCACTTAGAATGATTTCCACAGTAGACCTATCTATATGAAGACATTTTTAGGGTGTAAGAAAATAATACTCCCTCCCAATGTCTGACATATATGGTCTAAGACTTACCATGTTTGAATCTCTCTGCCTAGTGGAGGTTGGTGACATGGTTTCTAGCATCACACTAACTCCACCTGAAGCCTGAGGTGACAACTAGAGACACCCTTCCCACTACTAAGCCTGTAATGTGCATATTTTCAACTTTGACAAGTCATGCTCACTGTGCTCTTCTTCTTGAGGTCCATTTCAGTAGTAAGGATGTGATCAGGCTAGATGGAAGACCACAGTTTATTGTGGCTCATGTAGAGAACATGAGTTCCATTTCCGGCATGCATGGAGCAGCTCATAACCATCTGTAACGCTAGTCCCAGAGGATTTAACATGCTCTTTTGGCTTCTGTGAGCATCGAACTGCATGTGGTACACATACAAATATGCAGGCAAAGCACTTATACATAAAAATGAGAAAAAAATATGAAAAGGAGAGAGAAAACCTATCTCCATCTAACTTGCTAGGGCTCTAGGGAGCCCACTGTTTCTTTAATGATCTTGAGATTATTGCTGGTCTTATTTTTGTGCCCTATGGACCTTACGTTTTCCATTTGTTTGCGTCAACTACAGGATCCAAAGTTAATGTGCAAAGCATGGTATGATTCATAAAGTATTTACTTCTAAAGTTTGGTCACTTTTTTTGATTCAGTATGGTACTCAGAGACAAATCCTTTTAAATAAGCATTCCCCTATCAAATTTAAGTCTTAGCTTCTTTATTTGTACTGAGAAGACTACAACACAAATTTCCTAGTGTTCTGTGATATGTGTCTTTAGAGAAAGCTAGTGGCTGGACCGGCAGGCATGATATGAATATTTGATATTAGCATAAATATGATTATTGACACGACTAAATGTTTGTGCTAATTTACTCATACAGTAAGGTGCTGAGGTATTATAGTAACTCCACAGTAATACTGTGCCGTTACTTTATGACATCAACATCACAGTTTATAGAATGGAGCATAAATTAAAGTAGATCCACACGTATGTGCATGTGTTCGTGTCGCCATATATTTAGTGCTATCAGTTTTAACAAAATGAAGGTTCTTATAAAGCGACTATAAGGTTAACAGAAGATTTAATGTATAGAATGCTGACAGTATCATATGCAAGGTATCCAACACAGTTTCTCAGTTTCTTATAAAATTAAATGTACTTTTGCCCTGTGATTAGGCAATCACACTACTTGGAATTTTCTTAAAAACACTGAAAAAATGCACACACAGATGTGTGCACATTTGCGCACACGTGAATGCATGTACACACACACAAGCAAAGCATTTTGACAGATTTTTTTGGTAACAGTTCAATTCATAATTGCTAATTCTTAGAAGCAACCATTTTACCCTTCCAAATGTGAATGCACAAGCAAACTGTGGTACATCCCGACCTTGGAAGTATTCACTGCTAAAAGAAAATAAGCTGTCAGGCCACAAGAAGACATGGAAGAAGCAGGTGCATATTGCTAAGTGAAAAGGGCAATTAGAAAATGCTTCATACTTTGTGGTTCCTACATGACATTCTGGAAAGGCAAAGGTCAGAAACAATGAAAAGACTGGTGTTGTCAGGGGTTACAGTGTATTAAGGGTCAGACTGTTAGGACACAGGAGTTTTAGGGCTGTGAATCTACTGTTTAACAGTAGCATGATATATGCATGTCTTTATACATTTGCCAGGATTATAGGATATGCAATACCATAGTGTACACCAACGGAAACTGTGCAACCATTTGATAATAATGTGTTCATGAAGGCTCACGAGTTGGGAAGTGGATGCCATGCTGGTGGGAAGGTCTGACTGTGAATGAATTTTTAGACACCAGGGCAGGAGGTATGTGGCAAATCTGCACATCTTCCTCCAAATACGGTTGCGAATCCAAAATTGTTCTAAAAATGCTATGTGTTAAAATAATTTTCCGTTGGCAGCTCAGAAAGGGTCATCACCAGATCCGTTTCCTTTCCCACTTGTAGCTGGATTGTTCTGAGGACTGAATGCTTTGATTAAGATTTACGTTTCTCACAACTGTAAGACAGAATCTCAGAGTTGTTTTGATTTGCATTTCTCTGATGACGAAGGATGTTGAACATTCCCTTAAGTGTCTTTCAGCCATTTTAGATTCCTCTGTTGAGGGTTCTCTGTTTAGATCTGTACTCTATTTTTTTTTATTGGATTATGTGTTCTTTTGATGACAAATTTCTTGAGTTCTTTGTATATTTTGAAGATCAGACCTCTGTCTGATGTGGGGTTAGTGAAGATCTTTTCCTATTCTGTAGGCTGTCCTTTTGGCCAAGATCAAAAACACTGATGATAACTTATGCTGGAGAGGTTGTGGGAAAAAGGGAACACTTCTGCATTGCTGGTGGGAATGCAAGCTGGTACAGCCCCTTTGGATGTCAGTGTGGCAATTTCTCAGAAAATTAGGAGACAACCTTCCTCAAGACCCAGTAATACCACTTTTGGGTATATATCCAAAGGATGCTCAATTGTGTCACAAGGACATGTGCTCAACTATGTTCATAGCAGCATTGTTTGTCATAGCCAAAACCCGGAAACAACCTAAATGCCCCTCGACCAAAGAATGGATAAGGAAAATGTGGTAATGGATAAGGAAAAATGTAGTACATAATGTAGTACTACACAGCAGAAAAAAAAATAACGACACCTTGAATTTAGTAGGAAAGTGGATGGAGCTAGAAAACATTATTTTGAGTGAGGTAACCCAGATATAGAAAGACAATTATCACATTACTCACTCATTGGTGGTTTTTAAACATAAAACAAAGAAAGCCAGCCTACAAACCACAATCCCAGAGAACTTAGACAACGATGAGGACACTAAGAGAGACTTACATAGATCTAATCTACATGGGAAGTAGAAAAAGACAAGATCTCCTGAATAATTTGGAATATGGGGACCTTGGGGGAGGGTTGAAGAGGGGAGGGGAAATGGAGGGAGGGGAGCAGAGAAAAATGTAGAGCTCAGTAAATATCAATAAATAAATAAAGAAAGATTTCCTTTTCTTGTGGGGAGGACATTGTGCAGACTAGATGCTTCTAATCGCCGTGTGGATATCACTGTCCTTAATATATGTTTTTTTTTAATATGAAGGGAATAGAACACTCTTGCTCCCAAATACTTATACATAAATCAATTAGAAAACTTTACTGCCACAAGGAGTATAATATTGCTAACTGAACTCTGGAAAACTTCACATATAAAATTACATGTATTTTTACCTGGAATTACAAGATTTAATATGGGTAGAACCATGTTAATATTGTTTACTCTTTTGAGGTCAGTAATAGAATTGTTCCTCTTGATAGGCATTTGAGTGCATCCGTATTGAGTATGTTCTCTTAAAATCTTGTTTGGGAAGTAAAGTCACAGCTTGTCTGATTGTAGGGCAGCTGCAAGCCTCAACTCTGCTAGGCAGGGGAACAGTTTACAATACACTTGTAAGTCATTGTTTGATAGGTATTAAGTACATTTTTAGGTAAGCTCTATGTTTTATCTCAGTGGTTCAGTGGGTTTATTGGAATGCAACTTCATCCTAAGTATTTGGCCTGCTTTCTCTGCAAAATCGGAAGTGCTTTTAGCTTCTTGATTATCCACCGGAGAGAAGGCAGAGCAAGGGAAACCATAATTCCCTCTGTATGTGGTGGAAGAGCATTTCCAGACTTTTCCTGCTGAACTGTACTGTGCTTGTCTCTTAGCAGACCCCAGCCTGGGTGTGTGGGATGTGGAAACTGCTAATTGGGAGAATCCAAATCAGACAACTGACATGCTGAATTCTGTGCATACCCTAGATGAGCACTGAGTTGTGGGAGACGCTCACACTTAAGACGTCCTCAAGCATACTGCTTCTTATCCTTGCCTCATTTCCTGGGAATGCTCCAAAATAGCCTCTGGTCGTGTTCTCTGTTCCACAATGTGTAAGGAAAACACTGTGCCATCTCTGGAGTCATGCTGCCTGCTTTTCAGTCTTTGAATAATTTATTTAGATGTTTCATCTTTATCTCGCCTCTTTAAAAGTCAGAGAGAACTGTTTGTCATCATGTCTATCCCAGGATGTTCTGTGTAGACCAACAACCTTACCTGCTTTGCTCAGGCTGTCTTGACATCGCCCTCTCCCATTCATCCTGTCTTCATTCTATGTTGTTTCAAATACTAACTGTTTAGTCATGGGGACATTTACTGAAAACACATTAACTAAACTAGTGTACAAACTGTAGAGAACTCTCTATTTGAAACTCTGTGGCATATCAAATTATGGCTAGGTGACAATTTGAACTCAGATTACATAGGAAATGTATAGAAAATGTAGAGATTTTCTTGAAAGATATTATAACAGGCAGGCATGTCTTGCCTCTGTGAAAATAGGAGTAAGCTAGCTTAAGCTCTCTCTCTCTCTCTCTCTCTCTCTCTCTCTCTCTCTCTCTCTCTCTCTCTCTGTGTGTGTGTGTGTGTGTGTATGTATTATAAAGAAGGCAATATACAGAGAAATGAGGAAAGTAGAACCTGAGTTGCTCAGATGACCTCACTCCTACCCAGAGCTGGACTTTGAGTTATGAGAATGTGATGCAGGAAGGTCAAGAGTACTGAGGGATGTGCAGAGGAGCACATCACCTGGTGTCCCTTTCAGATCATCTCCCACCCATGATCGAAAGCCTCCATTTCTTCATGCAAAGGAGTGTAGATGGAGCATTAGGCTGTGTCCCGCCACCCGACAAGCTTTACACCCGAAATAATTACATGGAAACTGTATTCATTTAAACACTGCCTGGCCCGTTATCTGTAGTTTCTTATTGGCTAATTCTCATATCTTGCTTTAAGCCATATTTAGTAATCTGTGTAGCACTACGAGGTGGTAGCTTACCAGGAAGATTTTAACCTACATCCATCTTGGAGAGGAGAGCTATGGCGACGGCCTATGGCGACTGCCTGAAGCATCTGCCTTCTCTCTCCCAGAATTCTGTTCTGTCTACTCCGCCTACCTAATTTTCTGTCCTATTAAAGGGCCAAGGCAGTTTCTTTATTAACCAATGAAAGTAACATAGACAGATGACTGTCCTCCATCACAGGAGTATAGAGAGGAATCTGAATCCAGGTTTTATGACTCTGGTAATGCCACATATCATGTGGCAAATGAGGACAAGGCTGGTAGAGCAAGTGGCCAGGTGACACCAATGCATTGACCACATGCAATTTATTTGCTTGATGAAGACAAAACCTTGTTTTATTTGATTGATATGGGATTCCCCTCTGTATGTTATGAATATTGTTGCTTAATAAAGGAACTGCTTTGGGCCTATAGCAGATATAAATATTGTAACTGTAATTCTTGCTTGATACCCATTTTGTTATATGTAATTTTACTGTGTTAAAGTTAAAACCTTCCTTTTTGTTTAAACAGAAAAGGGGACATAATGGGGATTCCTCTCCGTATGCTATGAATATGATGGGTTAATAAAGGAACTGCTTTGGGCCTATAGCAGAGCTATAGGGGAACAGAGCTAGGAGGGGAAAACTAAATGGAATGCTGGGAGAAAGGAGACAGAGTGAGAGAGAAGCAATGCAGCCCTGCTGGAGACAGATGTTGAGCCTTGCCAGTAGGCCACAACCACGTGGCAATACACAGATTAATGGAAATGGGTTAAATTACGATGTAAAAACTAGCCAATAACAAGTTAGAGCTAATGGGCCAAACAGTGATTTAAATAATATGGTTTCTATGTGATTATTTTGGTTCTGGGCAGCTGGGAAAACAAGCAGCTCCTTTCAACATTTGATAGCATGACATATTGAAAAGAGAAATAGCTATAAGAAATATAGATGCATGCTTAAATACAGACATAAGTTCATATGTACAAATAATATTTCAATCTTCCCTGAAAATATTTTATTCTTTACTGGAATATAAAGTATGTCTTATTATTTGGATGATTCACAAGGAATCTGAAAAATAAAAATATTTAAAACATCTCAATGTTATTAATTTGAAGCAAACACTGTTGGATGATAACACTTGAACAATCTTGTAGGAGATGATTAGAAGTCACATTAGAAATCCCCTGTTACTGTTAACAAATTTCTTCTTAAAAGTATGAAAAGATCAGAGAAAAGAATTCACCTGAGAGTTTCCTCATCATCAGCTCCTGGGGTGTTCACTGATCCACGTGAGGGTGCAGGTGAAGAAGGCATTCACATCTGTGGGGGAACACGAACAATGGACTTGGAAGGCAGAGCCTGAACTTGAATGCTAATTCGACATCTTTATTAATACGGAGTTAGGCTTTAGTGACTCCACTCACAAAATAATGTATAAAAATCTCTTAGAACAGTGCTTGCTGTAGCAGTAGCACTGAAATCAGTGCTGTTGACCGTGACCACCCTTCTTGGCGTTTTCACGGTAGAAAACATTTGGTCTCGTATCTGCCAGCATGCAAAGATTCTCATCTTTACTCATTTTCAAAACTTTATTTGGTTTTATACTTTTCCTAATATAGCATTTTCCTGTGTCATGATGGCTATACATATAACTACTTTTACACATAAATCCAAGAAATCTTTGGTGTTCCCATATGGAAATTAAATAATGAAAAGGTGACCATGGCGAACAGTATCATTTTATTTTGAGTGTATTTGGCTTAATCTCAGACTACAGGTGGCATTTAGGTGTGCTGCCTACACTTGACTTACACAGGTTGTGAGTTCCTCAAAGATGCCCTGAAGCACCATGCCTTCCAAACCTAGAGAGAACGAGTTCCAGATGCATCTCAGCGGCTTTCAGAGGGACGGAAGGGATGAAGCCTGGCCAACATCGTGACAGAAAACCACCCCAGGCATTTCTGAAATTTAAAAGAGCAGGGGAAGGACTTCAGTTTGGGTGTCTGTAGGGGTTACCCCAATGGTTTTCTGGGTTTCAGTTAGCTTTTGAGCTAAAGATGTTTTTAGGGTGATTGTTAGAAACCACAAATGGGGTAACGTCATTCTAGTTGGTGAAAGACTGAAATGCTTCCTCTCTAAAATCAGGGACAAAGTCGTGATCGTTCTTCCCATTTCCTTCTTACAGTCCTGCGCAGGGCAGTTCAACAAGAAAGTAAAATGAAATTCATCAGGGTATAAAGACCATAGTGCTCCACCGCTGCCCGACTGATAGAAGTAATCCTTAGCAACCTGATTTTGACAATAAGTTTTAGATGTCATGCCAAAAAGCAAGTAAATAAAGAAACATCAACAAATTGAAGTTCACCCAAGTTAGAAAAATTTGATTTTAAAGGAAACCATCGAGGATGTAAAAATAATCCCATACAGTGGGAGAACAGTTTGGGGAATCATCTATCCAATAAGAAACTTGCATCTAAAACACAAAAGTAAAGACTTTGTATGTTCCAATAATTAAAAGAAAGCACCAATTCTTTTTTTTTTTTTTTTTTTTTTTTGTTTTTTTAGACAGGGTTTTTCTGTGGCTTTGGAGCCTTGTCCTGGAACTAGCTCTTGTAGACCAGGCTGGTCTCGAACTCACACCAATTCTTAAGGTCAAAAAGATGTTTGACTAGATAGTCCCTAAAGCCCAATGTGTGGAAGGAAGGCTAAGAAGATCATGAAAAGATGCTCAGAGTTGTTAGTCATTACAGAACGCCAATCAAAACCATGTGAGACAGCACTTCACATCCATTGAGAGATCCCCAGTAAACAAGCCAGTTAACAAAGTGTTGGCAAGGTGCTGGGATGTCGGAACTCTTATAGACTATCGATGAATATGAATCATGCATGAATTATAACACTTCAAGACAATTTCTTAGTTCCTCAGATTACTGTGAGGATTACTAAATGATCCAGCTCTTCCACTCCTAGGTACACATGCAGGAGAAATGAAGATAAATATTTATCATCTGGTAAGTACAAAAATTAAATGTGGTATCCCCAAATAATAAAATATTAATCAGTATTAAGATTAAATAAACAACTAATACATGATGCAATAGATAGAGCTTACACATAAGCATCAAATGTAATATTGTTCAGTAGTAAAGAACAAAATAGTGATCTATGATCCTCATATTTCAGAAACTTCTAAAATAAGAAAATTCGTAGAGACAAAAAGCAGGCGAGTGTTCGTGTGTTCCTGAGGGAGAAAATTGGGGGTAAAGATTGAATGCTGTTAGTTAGGGCACATCTCTTGAGGGTGATGAAAAAACCTTGCATTGTAATAATGATGGCTGACTTGACTTGTGGCAATTAAACTGTCTTCTGTGAATGAATCAGTGGTATGATATATCATATAACTTAACAAATAAAGTTGTTTTTAGTGCTCCAGATAGGCTCTGAGTTTGCTCCAGTCATATAACATCCTCTAACATTTCCTGATTTGGTCAGGTCACCGAGCTTTCTCTAGAAACTCTCCTGGTTGTGCCATGCTTGGAGCACCACCGTGCACGCCATGGGCAGCTCATGGAGTAGCCGGGAGCTCAGGAGAAGTCTGCAGAGTGAAGCTGATGTTCTCTATACACTCCTAGTGTGGGAAGTTAACCGTGGAAATTTGCTACCCCCTAACATGTCTTTGCCTCCGACTCTTGCCTTTAAATAGTACAATGAAAGTGTGCACTAGTCAGCTGAATATCTCAAGCGCCAAATGTATTGCAAAATACTGATGAATTGATATTAAGCAACATTTGAGGAAAGGTGAATGTCAGTGCACCCACCCACACCCACACGGGAAATGTAGGGACCTTAGAAGTTAGATCATCAGTTATTTCTGTGTGTGCTATAGAAAGTGACTAGCTTTTGTGACTAGCTCTTTTTCTTTTCTCTGAAACAGATTTGGGATCCCAGCCTTGTGGTTGAGCACAGCGGGAGTCCTTAGCAGAGTGGATTCCCTGGGAAGCAGGCCTCACTCAGTACAGTGTCTGAGGTTTGCTGAGTTATAAGATGTGAAGTTTCAGTTCTTTTTTAAAATTTTTCACTCAGCCTCTTCGAGGACAGTAAATGGTCTTTTTTACCGTCTGGTTTTAAACTAGTGGCAGAGCCCAGGTTTCCTGTGTTAGATGGTATTGCCATGGCGCTTTTTCTTAGGAACAATGAACAAAGTAAATTCTAACTTCAAAACTTCTGATATGTGGTTCAGCCCTATAAAGAAAAACATCTTTTTAACCAGCCAATATGAAATGATGGAACAAATGCTTTTTTAAAGTTTCCAGGGTAATATCCGGAGATCTCCTATCCCCTGTTCTCCTGTGTGCCCTCGAAATGGCCTTGGTGAGCCTGGCAGTGGGTGAGTCATTCCTTTAAAACACAAATGGGCTGGCTGCAGATTTTGAAGAATTGATTACATTTTTTTGTGATTTCCATATTTTAGTGCAATTCGAAGTGGTAAATCTATGGAATATTCGCTTGGAGTCTGGGATAGAAGTAGCCCTGGGGCGGCAGGACGGGGGGGGGGGATTCCTAGTGAGAAAGGCACAACCTGCTGAGCGAGAGATGTGTGTGTTCCTGACAGCCAGTCCTGGAAACAGGCTCTGTGCCGGAACCAAGAGACTATTCTGTGTGCCACTCACAGGAGGCTAAGCTCCACCCCGAAGTGTGGCTGCCTTTGTCATTTTAATTGGTCTGTGTTTGTGAAGTGGGGCCTCTATTTACTTATAGCTTGGGGCTTGTGTTTACCAAGCCTGGTGGAGGCCAAGCGACCGGGCCCCTGCGAGCTCTCCCGCTGTATCTTGAGGCACTTTTCTTTTCAGTATCAGTGCTGGCTAATTCGTGAGCTTCTGTGAAGCAAGCGCAGGAGGGTACAGGGCCTACAGGGAGGAATTACACCTAATTACTCAAATAATTGCTAGGCTGTTGCCTTCTTAGTCACTGAAAATAATTTCCAGGTCCCTGGCTTTTATAGATAGTCTTCTAGAGGCAGGAGGACACAGCCCCCTTTTTAACTCAGCCCATTCACTCACAAAATCAGAACACTCGAGCCTGCAAAATTAATAAGCACCACTTCCATTACATATATTTTAGGTTGTTGTTGCCGTGGCGATAAAGTCAGGGACATTGAATCTCCTCTGTTGAGCCATTGTTATCGTCCCTGGCCATCTGCTGCAGAGGAGTGATATTCCATCTCATTTGCATGATGACTGATATATGGGCGGTTTGGAAGGACATATGCCACGGCAATCATGTGATGAAAATTAAAGTGAAAGTTTTGGGCCCGGAGCCGAAAAAAAATCTGTGTGTGCGCATGAGGCTGTTGATGTGCAAATGTGGATCATATTGAGAAGGTCTGAATAGGGAGGTGTGACGTAAGAAGGACTGCACGCAGGTGCCTATCGCCAAGCAGTCAAAGGCACTGGCTGTCCTATCATGGAAACTACCTTCCCAGGCGACAGCTTTACGGTTTCCTCTCAGCACACCAGGGAGGAGAGAAAGAGTTTTGGAAGCACACAAAAAAGTAAGTTTAAAACTTTTTTTTTTTTTATCACATTCTCTTTACCCTGACGTTTTAAGAGCTCAGACAGTGAGCAAGTTTTCAGGTCTTGAGTAGTTAGTTAATAGTTACTTTTGTTCCTCTCTCTCTCTCTCTCTCTCTCTCTCTCTCTCTCTCTCTCTCTCTCTCTCTCTCTCTCTCCTCTCTTTCTCTCTCTCCCTCTGTGTGTGTGTGTGTGTCTGTGTGTGTGTGTGTGTGTGTGTGTGTTGGGGGGCTGGCGGTTTCTAAAGGCTGAAGTGCCTATGGGTTTTTTTTTTTTACTGCTGTTTGCTTTGGTTTCTGTTGTGATGTATGTACATTTGGCATGATTTTAAATTCATTCACCACCACCCACCTCCTCCACTTTCTTACTCTCCTCCAAAAATGGGATATTGAGAAGGAGTTTAGAATAAAATATCACAGTGCAGTTACGTTTAAGCTGCATCAGCTACTGCTTTTGTTCATATCTATATTTTTGAAATATGTAAATCTGTAACAAAATATTTGATGAGAAAGTACACTTTTTCTCTGCAGAAAAGTACTGTTGAACTAATTTATGAGGTTGCAGAAATTATTAGTGAGATCTTGTGTCTTACAAGTCTTTGTTTAGATAGAAATCATTGCTATGCTAAAACTTATTAATGTAATTTTGCATTAATTGCTGTTACCTTTAAAAAAGAGATTTGTAGTTTCTTTCTGAAAAGTCAGAATCAGGGTTTTAGCTACATATCAGAGAAAAAGTTTGTGGGCAGTTTCTAAGATATTTAAATTCATGGGTTGGGTATATATAATATTGTATTTGAGTATTTAGAAAATTGAATAAGACCAGTCTTAAAAAAAATGACACCCTTCATTGTGGGTAGATGTGTGTGTCAGGAGCATGCTCAGAAGTTAAAGAGTAATTCTTTAAAAGCAGAAGAATGAGACTTAATACTCACCTTGAACAAAATTTTACAAAAGGATGGTTTCAATGAAATATTACCTGGGGACAGGGAGAGCACGCTCACGCCGCGATGAGCTGTATTTTACCTCATATTTCTGTTGTCAACAAAACACCTGTTAAGGGTGTTTGCTTTGATGTACATTGGGAATATCAAAGTTCCTTGAGTCTTTCCTTTCTGTTTCAGAGAACGCAGCAGCGAATAGGCAAAGTGTATCATGCGGGGACTCTAGTAGTATTTTATTTTTAAGAATAGGGAATTATGTCAAAAAAGATTGCATCACATCATCTTGGCACTGAAAAATAGGCACTGAAGTCCAATAAGTTAAATAGAAGTTTTGGTGAATAAATATCAGGATGGTTTTGTGTACTGCTCTTATGATAAGGAAGTAATTTTCAGGAAATAAGTCCAGAATCAAAAGTAGGATTGAATGAAATTAGACTTTCTCTAACTTTACATTTTTTCTTTGCTAATGTCACCAGCAGAATATCCTAGTTTTATGCTGTAACCTAAGATCAGCCATGTTCTCTTTTTCCTCATCCTAAATATTCAATTACTCAGTGGTGATTATTATGTGGCCTTCTTGGCTTACTACACTATTAGATTAATATAGATTCCTTATGCCAAATTAGCGGAAATCACTGTTGCACACAAGAGCAATTCACTCTTCTCTTAGTCCTATTTGTGTTACAGCGGGAGCAACCTCTTAAGCTCCAAGGTTTTAAAATCTTAAACTTGAATATACCGTGGTTTGCTCGTATCTGGAACCTGAAAAGTCTGTTGGAACCTTTCAGAAGACTCGAATTCAGTCCTGTTTAAGTGAGACTTTTTATAATGACTGTCATTCTTCTATCACCACAACTAGAAAGATTTAAAGTTTTCTGGTTCCTCTTCTGTAAAAGGACTGCAGATGACAGGAAAGACAAGGGGGGGGGGGGGGGGGGTGCTTGGAGCTGTCCAAGGTAGCTGGTTTCTGGAAAGTTAATCATTATAGAACTGTATTTCTCTGTATCTCTGTAATTGGTTTAATTTCCATTTTTGAAAGTTAGAGTTATATTGCTTTTAGAGTAACAAACCTAGTGAGTGCAGTGAATGTTTTCAGACAATGTAGCAATCTTACTTACAACTGCATTTAAAAACTCAGAAACAGAGCACGCATGAAGCTAACTAGGGCTCCAGTTTGCAGCTTTAAACGATTTAAGTGGAAATCAACAAAACTCACAGCTCTCAGATATAGAACTCCACGCTGTCAACATGAAATCCCCATGGGAACGGTCTCTGGGGCATACAGCCGTGTGGACAAACGTTTCAAAAAAAATGCAACTTGCAGGAATTTATTGCTCTGGAAATCAATTCTTATCCTTATGTGACCTTCCATGTCTGCTATAGAAATCCAAAAGATCATAATTGTTTGATATGAAAATGCAAAAGGATAGTTAAGTTGAAAGTTTAACATCATGAAATTCAAAATCCCAAGTGGTATATAAACATTAAAAGAAACTTTGGACAGCTAATCCTAGGAAATGAGTTTTATGGATTGAATTCAACAAGGCTTCAGAAATGGCTCCATCTGCTGCCTAGCAGCTGCTGAAAGGATAAATTTAATTCATTAATTCATTTGGATAAAAGGATCCAAGTAGTAAAGACTTCATTGCTTGTAATGCATATAGGTGGAAACACACTGAGATGTGGTCCCGTTGTCGTCTTAGATAATGAGCTACATGGTCTTCTATTTTGGGGAAAGTTCTTCATGACTTGGTCAATATGATGTTGATTTTTAGACAATAGTCACTCATTTTAAATTAGTTCAAAGCTGAAAAAAAAAGTACACTCAGGGAAGTTTAAAGTCTCAGTTTTAATCTAGGGAAATGATGAATAATTGAAAAAAGAAGCTTTCTCATGTTGCACCTGTGTCTGTGGGAGGTAGTCCATGTGTCCATACTTACCATATGTACATAGTCATTTTTGCTTACACATAAATATGTCAGTGAAGTGAGTACCTCCCTTCAATGACATTTATATAACGCAGACATCCTATATTATTTGCAGAAATATTCAAAAATGTGTAGTACCTAACATTAATTTAGGTAGATTATATCTTAGATTCAAAATTTATATCCGCTCAGGGGTTGGAAGGTCAAAGCACACTAGTTTTCTTCACCCACAGTCTGCCATCACCATTCCTTGTCTGGTCTCTCTTTTCAGTCGTAGTCAGCAACGTGATTTAAAAGATTAGAAAGTTGCACCTGAAGCCTTCTCCTTTCTCCTCTGTGACATTAATCATGTTGACAGTAGTGTTAAAAAATCTGTAAGACATGGGTATACAATTTAATTAAATGGTTTTAAGGCATACTTTGATATTTTTCTGTAAGTGTAATGAAGTTTTGATGCCAGGTTTCTCAAATCATATTCAATCATCATGATCGGGAATTAGAACGCTTATGTTGTATATGTTTAAACTCCAAACACTCTGATGGATTTTCTTAACTGCTAGCATTTTAACGAGAGCTAGGTTTCCCTTAGAAACCATACAACTCACCTTTTCTGGCAAGGAAACTGTTTCCTGGTTGCCAGTTAACTGATCTGTGGTAGAAATAAAAGGATCCCCAAGACAAGGCTGTTTCAGTAGCCAGTGTACATTTTAGTCTTTGTGTGTGTGTGTGTGTGTGTGTGTGTGTGTGTGTGTGTGTGTGTGCGTGTGTGTGTGGTTGATGATTTCAGGAATGATGTTTAGCCTTCCAACATGGCCCACAGCTCACTGTGGTGTGTGTGCTGGGTTGACTCTAAAGGGTCTGTGTGTACCCTGTGGGCTGGGTTAAGAATTAGGGTTTATGCATTTACTTGTACTGTTGCATTGTTTAGACAGCTTTGGTTTAGTTTTGATCTTTTTTCTTTTTTTTCCTTTTTGCCTTTGAGGCTCTTCCACAGTGTCAGCTGCTGACTGATAGTAGAGAAACTGCCTCGTGGTGTGAATGAAAGGGACCTAGCGGTTGGTAAACAGAGATAAGGAATAAATAGAGCACAGGCAAAAGGAGATAGTTCTGTGGGGGCCCAGATTGCTGCCAGTCTGTTCAGGGGAGATGTGGAGCCTGTCCTTTTCCCAGATTAAATTAGTGTGCGAAATCTCCAGTGACCTCCTCCCCTTCTCCCCACACTCTTCAGCCAAGCTGAACAGCCTCTGCTGTAAAGTATTCATTTTACCCAGGGACACACGGACAATAGCACTCTCCCTGATACTCATGGACAGCTGTCGTCATTCAGAGGGCTCTCAGGATTTCATTTTTCATAGGAGTTAAAAAGGGTTTTTACCTTGGACGTGAAAGGGACAGGGGCACAACTTTGCCAGTTCTGAGGCCGTTTGGGCAAGGAGTCTGACTGAGGCAGGGGTGAGCTGGGAGCAAAAAGAATCTGCCTGGGGAACTGATTCTTTTTGTTGTGCTTAATATGATTAAGCTAGGACAGAAATTAAATTTCAACTCTGGGTTCCTTATTAGGAGAAAAATACCTTTGATTCGGAAAGTTTCTTAAAATTAGGGTCATCAGTGTGCGGTAGATAATTTGTATCCACCTGGTCTACTTTCATTTTGCCTAAATATGCATGCATTTTATTGCCTGTGAATAAGCACGGGTAAATATTAAGTCTGTGAGGTACCTCGGTAGTCCCGTACTTTTTATATTTTTAGTGATTTACTGCAAATATATTCAGCATTTGACTGATTAAATAGACCTTCGGCAACCTTGAGGGTCACTGTGTGGAGTATGTACATAGAAAATGCATCAGCCCATTGTACCCTGGCAGCTAATGAGATTGGTCGTTAAGTAAATGACACAAAGCCTACAAAAAAAAAAAAGCTTACAGCTCACTAGAGTATCACAGAGTGTCCCCGCACACCACACAACGACACAAACACTGGACTAACCTAGCCCACCCTGCTTTATTCTTCTACATCACTGCTTCCCTGATGTCAGCGTGAGGAGCAGAACAAAGGCTAGGAGGCAGCGGTAAGTCAGTCTGGCAAGGAAGCCCTAGGGAGAAAGTGGAGCAATCTCAACCTAACTGTGGGGCCGAGAGTCCGTTTCTAAACAAGTGGGTCCAGATGAAGGGATTTTGCTATTACTTGTAGAAATATCGCCTCAGTGACCAATGTTTTGATTCTGTTGCTATTGTTGTATCGTTTTGCTGCTTCACAAAAAGTTTGTGAATCTCAGAGCCCAGTGCTCCTCAAATGGCAAGGGAACATAAATTTGAGAGGTGGGTGTTTGTTGGAGATGAACGACTCTGACAAGTAACTGCTGGTCAGGTGTGTGTGTGTGCGTATTTGAAAACTTTCAAATGCAGGAGACAACTTTAATTTTAGTTTGTCCTACTGCTTGTAGGACATAAAGGGAACCCAGGGCATGAATGTATCTGGTGAACTTTATTCTCGATGTGATAAAATTGTTCCAGCCCTTAATGTGTATTTAATATCAGGTATGGGATAATCAGTGCCTTAAAAATCAGTCGATCAACCAAGCGCAGCAAAACAAGAAAATAAAAGCTCCTCTTTTGCTCAGACATTTCTATTTTCTCAAATCTTGAAATAGAAATCACTGTGTTATGTGCTGTTGAATGGGATCAGGAGTCATTTGCTTGCTGTAGTTGGAGGGAAAAAAAAATCCAAGCTATCTAACACTGGAGCCGCACTGGCTTGCTCTTTCCTTGGGGGGAAAATGCACTTGCAGTATTGAAGTGTAACATTGCAGGATCCTTTAGAGAAATATGGCAGCAGGGAGTTGCCAGAAAGTCTGATTTGCCTTACTGAAATGTCTGTCTGGCTTAGATGTGGATTTTTCTGAGGATGTTTAGTTCAAGAAAGGATGATTTTGTTACAAGACATTCAGGTAAATTAAATATTTTATTCTAACAACTCTCAGCTGAATGGGTTGCCAGTGGCATAATGAACTCTTGATGATCTCGTGGAAAACATTTTATAAGTATTGTTAACATAACGTTGTATTTGTAAACAGATGTATTCACGATATCAGTCAGTGTCAGGACTCAGTTTTTAAAGGCGCTGCATTTAATATTAAATTGGCATCTCATAGTCATCTGCTCACGAATTAAAACAACATCATATAGAAATCAGTTTGCTAACTTCCAGTCCTTGTACTGAAAATTTGTTACTTGCATAGGGATATAGAAATGTTTTGATATATACTAGCCTATTATTAATCATGGAAGATTCATCACACAGGTTTATGATATGCTCTAAGTGAATCAAAAGCTACATGCTTCTCGTTATTTTTGTCATGAAGAACTTTTCCCGTTACAGATGCACCCTCAGGTTTCATTTTATTTATATGATGTCAGACTGTTACTTACCTGTTCATAGTATGTTTTATATTCTTCAATTCTGTTCTTTTCCAAAGCAATCAGAATTTGAAGGAAGTAAATTTCATGGCAAAGATTAATGTTATCTTACTGATTTCAAGTGAAATATGTGTAGGAAAGATGTGCTTTGATTTAGTTAACTTGAGAGAATCTGAAATGTCACCCTGTCAACATGCCTTTCGTGTGGTTGGGATCCCGGAAAACAGAAAGCCATCTGAAAATGGCCACACTTGCTTCCTAGAGATTTTAATTCAGGGCAGAGTTGTGCGAATAGTTTTACTCTCACAGGCACCGTAAGTCCTCCACGTTATCTTTCTCTGCTGAACATTTTTTTTTATCTGAGTCACCTGTGTTATAATTTCTTTTTCCATAGTTGCTAATGCTCGTCCTGCTAATACAAGAGGGAGTATTTCAGGAAGCATACAGCCCTTTGGTTGACATAGCTGTCCACTCCCACCCTCACTGGTGCAGCAGGGCATGGCAAACTTGACCTGAGTGTGTAAGTCACTTCTCTGCAGATGAAACTAAATATATTTACTTTACAGAAATGTAATTTTTTCATTGCTCAAAGCAAATTAGGACTGTCCTGTAATTAAGACCAGAGGGCACAGGTCGTTATTTTTTGTCTTAAGTGAACTTACTTCCACCAGTACTGTACTTAAAAGATTTTTCAAAAATGTAGCCAAGGAACCAGTGTTAGAGTTGGAAAACTCTTTTCTTAATAAAATTTAAAGAGTTTATGTTGAGAGAAAGAAACTTGGCTTTAATGAACTTTTACTTCAGTCACTTAATTAACAAATGCCTCTTAAAACTGTTTGGTCAAAAGATTTTAAGATATGCTGTGGGCAATGTAGGAATCTTTGCTACACCCAGGGATGCACTAAGAGCAGCACTTCCTAGATAAAGGCCAGCTGTCGCCCAGCAACTCAGAGAATCGTGCATTTGAAACCTGGTTCTTCCACTCAGTGTGTGACGCTGGCTGGTTTAACTTTGTAAGCCTCAGTCTCCTGGTCTGTTTAATGGGGACCAGGATGGGAGTAGGAAACAAGGTTGTGTGAAACTGAACAAGATAGCACGTATGATGCCCCTGGTGCATCACGCTTGCGGGTTTGAACTCATGCTTGAGGTTCACTCAGCAAGTGGATGCCACACCAGGCCGCCTCACGCTGCCGCTTCACTCCCACAGTATAGACCCTTGTCCTCTCTTCACTTTCAGAGGCCCCAGTTCTGTGAGACCCTTTGAAGGACTGTGCCAGTCCCACGTTGTGTGGTGGTGTGCTCACACCCGCTTAAGGTAATGTGCTTAGACCGCTAAGTGTATGCTACGTATATGCCGCTGAGCTGACTTCTTGTAAAGTTGTTTAGTAACTTTCCGAAGAGCGTATTAGGAATTCTGTTGTATTTCAAAATAAACTTCCTGTAAGGAATATTTACTGGCATTTAAATATAAAGTGAAGCATCTATAATTTAAATAATTATGGCAAATAGTTCTTTAACTATTGAGATTGCATTATAAATTTTTATTAATATTTTTAATTTATTGCCCCATTGGGATTTATTTAATTTTTAGCTTACATTATTTCTTTTCACTTAGCCCATGAATTAAGTATAAACATTCCTTCTTCAAAGCTATGGTTATTGAGAAGTAATTTATTTTACTTTTTACCTATGTAATGATACTTGAGACTCGTTTTTTTGCTGAGTATTTTATAATAAAAGGCAAAATTCCATACTAGTGACCTCTAAGAGATACCTAGATTGCATTACAGTATTTGAATATTGTTTTGTCAAATGTTGCAACAAATCTATGAGCTTTTCAGAAAAAACAAAGTTTCTGTTTTGGAAGAATGTTGTGGGTTAGGAAAAATTTTCCAATCATATTACCTGTGCCTATGGAAGAATTTTTCTAATTCATATATTTTATGCCTAAGGGAAATATTGTTGATTCCCAAAAACTAGTGTCTTCTCTCTTTAAATTATTATTTATACTTTATATATAATTAAATTTAATAACAGAGTAGGTTTTCAAATTGAGATATTTTAAATTATTTGATTTATAATGTGTAAGTACAAAGTTGCTGGAGATATCTGCCCATGTTTGCTAAAAACTCTTTAATATATTTCTAGTTTGCTGATGATATGTTAATTGATACTAGTCTAGTTAGGGACTGCACTTGGCAATTCCATGAAAAACATTGATACTACAATTTCATAAACACAAAGTATGAATTCGTGGTGTATTTTCGAGATCTCTTACAACTCTAAAGTTGCAGAGTTTAATTTCCTAAGTAAGGAGGTTTTCCCCACACAGAAAGTATAGCTAAATTCTGGTTTGTAAAACGTACCTTGCTTTTCTTTTTATGTGTCACATACATATTCAACATCTATGTGAGTGAATTCATGCTTGGCCCAAGCAAAACTTAGCTACCATTGCTTACACTGCTATGCAGAACCAGGTTAAACTGAAATGGGTAGCTGTTCAAAGGAACAAACAGCATTTTCTTTCCTGGAATATAAATTAAAGGAGAATATGAAAACAGAGACAGAAGAATTTTGCTATTGAAAAGCTGATTTGTTAACGATCATCAGTTGGCACGACGCACTGTTTGCTTGTTGTTTCTGTGGTAGATTTGGTAGGAATTAGAAGGGAAGTATTTACCTCTTTTACCTTTTCCTCTTCAAATATCAAAGAGTTGTGGAGCATCAGCCCTAATATTTCTATTCTGTGGGGGTGAAAAGGAGGTGAGGATGAAATATGCTCTGAAGAAAATGAAATCAGGGAGAGATTGAGGCTGACATTGTGGCTGCTCCAGAGAGGGCACGAATCTGAGCATACAACCTGCAACACACAGAGCCTGTGGTGCTTTTGTGTGGGTGAAAGATGCCAGTGTCTCCCAAAAGGGTTAAGGAAATGCATTCTGTTGCATCTGCTTACTAAATCCCTTCCTTTAGCAGAAATTCAAATTTTGTAAAGATTATTCGTTTTATTGATGCATATAATTATAATCACAAGCCATCTGCTGATTTGGCAGGCATGGTTAAAATTCTCTAACTCTCATAACCTTTCAAGTACAGTGCCCTTGGGACTCTATTTCACTTTTATATTTTGGAAAACATGTAGGGACAAATAAGGGCGGTCATCTGCAGAATGTCAGACCTGGGGAAATGGAAGAATGGGGACTGAGTTGCTATGGCGGTGGCTTTCAATAGTAGGGGAGTTATTTTCCATTTATTTCTGACTTCATGAAAGATGATCCTAGTTTCTATGATGAATTTTGGAAAATTTTTCTAGGGATTAAAGCTCTGTCACTACCCTCCCAAAAGCCAGGTTTCAAGCCTGACCGAAAAGAACATGCCAAAAAACCTTCCAGACATTTTTTATTTTGTCTTAACAGATAAATTCAGTATATTTCACCTACTCTTTCTAAACTATGGAGTATTAAATTTTTATTTTTCCAAAAATATTCAGTTAAATAAACTTACAGTCTAAGATTTGGCTTGTAAAATAACTTACACATTTTGTCATCAGTTTTTGATTGAAAGACCACATTTCTAAGAATTTTGACTATGTTTGTTGTGAAATTAGCACTGGTCATGTTTCCCATGGCAAGAGTCTTATGTGACCCTTTTCTGGATCTATAAACATTTGAAGCTTAGTGGACGTCCATGCCTGAATCGCTCACTCCTGTGGGATTATTTCTTCCATAATCTGATGGTATCAACCTTAGTACCCCAACGACGAATGTCAGCAAAATGTGAGTCTGCATAAGGAACTTGGAGAAAGCCATAGAAGTCCAGGACCAGGATTCGTCTGATAACAGAAGCAAGCACATATGCAGCCAATGTGTTTCTCAGCCTCTCTTTCTTTCTCACCACACCCCATGAAATCCAGAGAATTATTTGTTAGAATTTTGAAAATAAGGCAGAGAATTTCTAATACTAGTATTTCACAGCTAAAGTTTTTTCCATGGCAATAGTGAAGTATATGGCCTGACTATACATAACAATAATATCCTTCCACAACCACCAGATGATACTTGCTTTAAGCCAATGACTGCGCTGAGATCTTTAAAAGGTGGTTTCATTTATTACTCAGAATAATCGTGTCCGGCTTTGCAGAAGAAGCAATAGAGACGGAATCATGGGGTGTTTCTCATGTCAACGGAGGAATGAAAACTTGCTCTTACTATTTCCCCATGTATCCTGATCTCTGAAATAGTGTCAGCAATGTAGTTGCCAAATAATGCTGGGTCCCAGGTATAGCTGGTTCTATTATAGTTAAATATCACGAATATCATGGATCAGATGGGGCAACCTGACAAGCTGCTTCATTTTTCTTATCATCAACATAGACACTTTAAGGGTAACCTTTGGAGTCCTTTTGGTCCCCCAATTTCTGTAACTGTAAACATTTTATAATTAAAACATGAGTTTGAAAAATAATTTAAAGACAACATAAGCACTCATGATACCGCTCAGATAGATGTGCACCATGCCAATTAACCCTGATAGCAGAAATAGCCTGTCTAAGAGCCACATGAGCTTTGGATCTAACCTAAATGTTAGAAGAGAAGTCCAACATTTGGTCTCATGCTGAAAACTCTCAGTTCTGTGAGATAAACACAAACACTAAGAAGCATCTGATGATTGAATTCCAACTCTGTATATTTTGGTAGTAATGTCGCACTGACATAAAGCTAACTCCCAACCAAAGTATTTTCTATCTATAAATTCTCACAACTAGAGCACCAAGTCACCAGGTCAGCAGCCAAATACACAAAGTCAGTTATCCTCCCCTTCCTGGAGGTGAGAAAACCACACTGGAAAGGGGCCATGCACAGCCATGACTCCACGCATGGCTGCAAGAGCAGAACCCAGCTGAGGCCAGGCACTGCGACTCTGTGAAGAGATGCGTCACAGGTTTCATGCTTTGCTTTCAGATTTTTTCCCTATGGGCTTGTCATTAAGTTTCATCTGAAAGAAAGTTCCACTGCTCTAGACAAATGTTTGAAACCCTAGACTACAGCCGACAGCATACTTAGACACATCACAGTCTTTCTTTGGTACTAATTTAATTAGCCTGTGACTGTTAAAATAATCATATAGTTTCCTTAAATTATTACAGAATTAGCCTTAGGGTAGTTTTTAATCTTTTGCAAATGAACAAATAAAAAGATAATTAAAAGGTTTGTCAAAAACCCTTTAGAAGATAAACTGTCTTTGAAAGTGTTTGTTCTTCTTATTGCCTAACAGAGAAACTTGGGCATTACTAAGAATTGCTTAAGTGTTTGGTTAGAGAAAAAAATAATTTAAGAAGGAATTGTTTCAATTATGATACTGTAAATCTTAAGTCCATTAAACACCCCACAGTTTTAATATACTATTTCAACTGTGTATGACTTTAAGTAATTGTTTGTAGTATTTACTATAATGCCCAGAAAGAGAAATAACAACACAAATATCAAAGGTAAATGATAAAACGTTGCTTGGGTTTTATATAATTGGTTGACTAAGAAATAAGTGTGTGCCTAGGTTTCTAAAGTGTAAAGTATGAATACAAGGCTAGGCCCGCCTGAGCACCCATGAGTCAGCATAGGGCAAAGTGATACAAACAGATCAGACTTCACATGACAGTAACAAGTTGTGGCCAGGTGCTGCTCCACTCAGACTCTCAACCTTAATGTGGAGGGCCCAGGAGTAGCCTGTTCTACCCATCCCTTAAAACACGGTGTTGCAGCCTAAGGAACAGAATGGCTCTGAGCAGTGGTCGTGCTCTTACTCAGAGATGGCATCATGGAAATTCTTGTGTAGAAAGCTCTTAAACAATATTGAATCTCCACATTCAACAGACTCGCTGAGAACCTGTTATGCTCCTCTAACTTTTTTAAGCAGTGAGGATAGTACATGAGGATTCCCAGTGCTCACAGCTGGACAGGAAGAATGAGCAGAGACTAGAATAGAACAGGAAGGCTTGTGTGGAAGGCAAGCCCAGGATTTGAAATCGACAAAAGATTATTAAGTGCGTACTACGGGCATAGTTGCCTAGCATCTGGACACTGGGGATTTGATCCCAAGAATCACACACAACATCTTGGACAGCTGTGTAAGTGATGGATCACAACAGGACATTCAGAAGGAAGAGATGTTCAGAGGGAATGATAGTGGGCTCTTTCGGAGTATTACATGCTTGACATCTAGTGCTGCCCGTGAGTGGATGAACATCAAGATTGAGATCTACAATGGAGAATGGACATGTGAATGTGGTTCTTAAGGAGAATATGGTTCTACAGTGAGAAAAGAGTCCACACTGAAACCGGAGGACCAACCATAAATGGGAAGATAGAGAAAGGGGACTTAACAAGAGTAGAATTTAGAGAAGACTACAGAATACCTGGGGTGTTAGAAGGAGAGATATGGACATGTTTTCACCAGCTCAATAATAATGTTAACTACTCAGAAAACGAAGGACAATCCACTCTGTCACAGAGAAAAACCACTGGTGGCATCAGTGGTATTGGGTTGGAAGCCAGATGTCGGTGTGTAGGAAAAGTTAGGTAAGAAAATCAAAGTTTCTGGATATTTCAGTAGGTTTGGCTTTGCGGAACAGAGGCAGCAGTATAGGAGAGAGGAGTATATGTGGAGATACAGCAGAACGCCAAGAATTTGGAAGAAAGGGGAAGTGGAGGAAACAGGGCACAAATGCAAGGAGAGCATCTTGGAGAACCCACCCTTAGAATGAAGGAAGAGGTCCCTTCGACTTTACCCAGCCAGAAGAAGGCACAGATTCAGGGACATGTACAATAGTACAAAGATGCGCAGCACCTTTCAGGGTTGACCAGTGCAAAACTCCCTGAGCAGTGTTTCTTGATCCAGAGTGAAAGGCAAGTCTTCAACCATGAGTCTCTTTGGCATGTCAGGTTTTATTACTTAACTACATTCATATAATGGGATTAAAAATTGAGGCTTCTACCTAACAAGAGAGACCCAAAGACCAAGAAGAGCTTGGGAGTGTCCTCTGGAAAGTAAGCTGTCATGAAAGATGCAGCCTGTTAGGTGGGCTAAAGCAAAAGGACACCGTTCTTTTAGTGGCAGGCATCTGCAGGAAGGAGTAGCAGAATGACGAGCAACTGGCTTCTCTTCACGTCTGTGGAGGGAAGTGGTCAGAGAGGAACTAGAGCCTAGCAGGCAGCTCGTATCTGGTAGCTCTTCAATGTATTCCACCTCGTGCTTTGGTTTTGTCCTGGTGACCAAGAAAAAGTATTGCTAGTTTTCTCTTCATTTTTAACATCCCCTCCAGTCCATCTCCTCATGCCCTGCTTGCTTCTTGTCTAGAAGCTGGCCTCCAGGCTTCATTACCTCTGGTTAAAGCTGTTTAACGTCCTCCCATCATGCTTAAAAGAAAACGCTAACAT
Organism: Arvicola amphibius; assembly: GCF_903992535.2. NCBI lineage: Eukaryota > Metazoa > Chordata > Mammalia > Rodentia > Cricetidae > Arvicola > Arvicola amphibius. The sequence continues at coordinate 110,741,674 of NC_052057.2, read as the reverse complement.
CTTCAATGGTCTGTACGGCTTTACCAGGTGATAAGCAGCTGAGATCTAGTTCACGTGCTGCACACTGGACTCATTTACAGTGAGGTCGGCAGTGTGAAGTCTGTGCTGAGCTCTGCGTCCATCACCAATGATCATTTCAGACTATTGTTATTTCCCCCCAAACCTCTGTCCTTCTCACCTAGCAACCTTTCGAGCCTTTTTCTTCCCGTTCTAAACAGCCAGCAATCTACTTTGCAGGTCGTAGAGATGTCTCTTCTGAACATTTCTTGTAATTGCAAACACACAATGTGTGGGTTTCGTGCCCGACTTCTTTCACTTAACAGCATTTCCAAGGCTTGTCCCTGTTTTAGCACATAGTAGTATTTCAATTACTTTTATTGGCAATAGTATTCCATTGATTAAATATGCTACTTTTTAAAATACATTAATTGAGGAGTTTGGGGTTGTGGCTACATGTTGGTAATTGCGAATTATGCTGTGAAGAACACTGGTATAATTTGTGTGGATATGTTTCTAATTCTCATGTACGTAGCTTGTAGTTATATTGCTGGATTAGAGGTAACTCTGTTTGACTATTTGAGGTGACCCTGGGTGTCTTCTGATATGGTTGGACAACTTTATGTTCTTAATAGCAATCTAAAAGCTTCTTCATGGCCTTGCTAGGATTTGTTATCTTCTCTTTGATTTTTTTCCATCCATGTGGGTGTAAAGGGACATCTTGTTTTGGTTTCAGTTGCGTTTCTCTGTGGCTAATGATGCTGAGGATCACTTTCTGTGCTTACTGAATCACTTGTATATCGTCCTTGGAAAAATGTCTATATAAATCTTTTCTCCACTTAAAAATTTAAACGCATTTAATTTTTTTAAATTGTAGCTATTATATTAATTGTGTATCCAGGCAGACATCCTTTCTTGATAATTCATACTTTCTTTCACCCTTTCTTGCCCTCCTTTGACCAGTTCTAATTGGGCTGCATTTTGTTATTGGGTTATAATCATTTATAATATATTATAGATACATGGACTTCAGATGTTTATACACTGACACATGGATCTCTCTCCTCTGTCTCTCTGTGTGTAGTATGAAGTATGTGTGCACATGTGTATACCTATGGAGTCCAGGGGATAACTTGGGTGGCATTCCTCAGGTGCCACCCACCTTATTATTTTGAAACAGGATCTCTTGCAGTCCTGGTGCTCAACAAGCAGGCTACCATAGGTATCCTGCTTGCCTTTCCTTCATTCAACATTGGGATAACAAGCACACTGCCATACTCTGCTTGTTTGTTTTTAACATTGGTTCTAGAGTTTGATTCCAGGATCTCATGCTTGTATAGTGATCATTTTACTGATTGAGCCATCTCTCCAGCCCTGACACATATGACTCTTTAGTGTCTCAAATCATCAAGGCTTGATTTGATCCCTTGTCGTAAGCATCTCCTATGCTCTGACGTTATTTTTCTAAAGCACTTACCGCCTACTTTAATTTGCTTTGTGTGTATATTTCCTCTTTGGATCTGGCTCCTCAGTGGTAACATAGTTTCAGTGCTGTCTATGTCTGCATCTCTATCAACCATCCCAGGATGCAACGGATTGCCATTGTGTAGCTCCTAGACCTTGGAGCAAGATGTCAGTCCCCAGTTCTAGGACACCGATTAACTAGGAGAATTTGAAGGTTTCCTGTTTAAATGGTGAAATAATGGATAATTTCTGATTGGTATAGTACGTATTAATGAATTTTCCTGCTGTGTTCAGATCCAGTTTCTGTTTAATTAGTCTACGTTACTTTATGAAGCAAGACGTTTCATCATGACATTTCTGCCCATGCATAATAGTGTACTTTGGTCCCATTTGCCCCCCTTTACCTCCGATATCCCTCTTCCTGTTTTTTCCTTTCCATTGTCCTTTTCTGCCTCCTGCTCTTCTGAAGACCATCTCCAGTATTTAATGCCTCTCATCAGCACTGTGACAACCCAGGCTGCTGTGAGTCACACACACACACACACACACACACACACACACACACACACACACACGGCCTCCACACACGAGCTTTCCTGGCATTGTGAACCGAACTGGACCTCCACGGTCCTGGCATCTGCCGAGTGTTCCCTATGCGCCATGGATTTGTCTGCTGTATAGCTCACGCAGTACTCACCATTCTAGAGTCCATTTCTGTTTCTCCCACAGGAATGGGAAAGCTAGGGAGATTAAGTGCATCTCCGAGGCCATAGAGCAGGTGTGCCAGAATTAGATCTCACGTCAGGCTATTGTTACTGCCAAAGAACATCCCCATTCTAACTATGCTGCCTCGGGTCAGGGTGCATAGTCTCCAGCTATCATGATGCAACCCCCAGCTCACAGACCAAGTCTTCTCCAGCATACTGGCTTTGTGACGCCTACTGCATTCCAGTGTACTATTTACTACTGATTTTCTTAGTCTCATCCACTCTATAACTGGTTTTATTAACCTACAAAAGTTTACCTTCCCTGGGTGACCTTATAATGAGTCTGGGATTTGGTAAAAAGATATGTAAGTGGTAGATTCCAACTGCCTCTTAGCCAGAGAAATCCAGCATGAAGGATGGTAAGGCCAGCAGAGGTTTGGTTTGGGAACTCTTACGGTATGGTGCATTCATTCGCCATAAACTATGAAGAGCGTCAACTCCTGAGGACTTTGGTCCAGTGCCCGCCAGAGACATTGTTCGTGCGTAAGCCTGGAAACCACCATTATCTCATTTGGAATCGGTGTACTGAAGTAAATCCATTTGTACGTTTGTGTAAAAATATTGTCCTTTTGTTTTGTCCCCTTGTTTTTCTAAAAGTACCCAATTTAGTTCTTTGACGCATTCAAACATGTAGTCACTCTTCGAGTTTAATATGATTGGCCTAACTGTGACAGTCCTAAATGTGACTGTTTTCTCCCCTGTGTATCAAAGCGAGTAGCTTTGTGGAGTGAAAAGCACAGTGTATTATGCACACATTTATCTTTTGGTTTTCATCTCTCTGTGTGGGTGAAAAAGAATCGCATGTGTGTAAATGATGTGGGGTGGCGAGCTCTGAGAACCCATGCGTGTACATCTTAAACCCTGAGGTTGAAATTGGAAGTCTTCCTCTGTCACTCTCTGTTGTTTTTTTTGAAACAGTGTCTCTTACTAAACCTGGAACTCATTGCTTTGTCTAGGCTGTACCAGTGAATGAACCTCTAAGATCTGCCTGTCTGTCTCTACAAGTCTAGGATGACAGACACATGTGACCGTACCGAGAGTTCACATAAATGCTAGGGTTCTAAACTCAGGTTGTCACATTTGCATAGCAAGCATTTTACCTATCAAGTCATCTTAACAGATGCTAATGCTTTTATTTGTAAAGTAGATATCAATTTATTAACAAATTGTTCATAATATTCTTTCCTAACTAGGTATAGTGGCTCATTACCTATATTCTCAACACTGAAGAGTCTAAGACAAAAAAAAATTGTTATGAGTTTGAGGCCAGTCTAGACTGCATAGTTAGCTCCAGGACACTCTTGGTTGAACAGTGAGATCTCTCAAAACAAAACAAACAAAAGCTAAAAGGATGCTCTTTCCTTTTCAGGCATAGCATCAATAGAACAAGATAACCAGCTTGAACTGTGTATTTGTTCATCACATTATCTACCCGAATGTATACTTTATGCTTACCACTTTTGCACATGCTGTGGAAGCTTGCATGTTTTATCTGTAAATATTTAATGCATTGATTTAATATATTATTTTCTTAACATACACACCACAGAGAACGTGGTCTTACCCTAGAGTCTTCTTATCTTATTAATTAGCGGGCTGGTCCTCACTCAAATGACATCAGTCTGGCTGGCACCTGCTCCTGGAGGAGAGGTGGAGTCACTCATCCTTGCTCACAGGGGCTTCCAGTCTGAGAAGAGCAGGTGGGGCTGGGAGGAGGCAGGTGAGGCTTCTCACAGGAACACATGGGGGAAAGCAAGAGTGAGGGAGAAGAAAGCCTTTCTAGCTAACGGTAGCAAGGTGCTATTTTCATGAGCATTCTTGTCAGCCTAGAAAACACATCATATGAATTAGATCTTTAAGAGCCGGGCTTTCATAGTTTTCAGGCATTTGATTTCTGCATGCTTGTTTTCAGAAAACTGTCAAGTGATAGAAAACCAAGAAAAATTAAACACATAGACAGCTGACTAGTGGTTATATTGGAGATGGGATAATGGGGAAATGGCCAAAGAAAGTCCAATGTCTCTGTTAGAGTAGATGAATAACTGATAAATATTTGGAGCCACTATAGGTATGTTAATTAGTCTGATTCGATAATTCTACTTTATTCCTATAAATGTGTATAATTCTAACTTATCGATGTCAATAAAATAAATAATTTTAAAAGAAAATGAAGAAGATCAGATTCCCTCAGTGTCTACCAACACTAACCATGTTGATTCAGCAAAGGTCTGGTGGTTGGTGATGGAACTGGATAAATAATACAGCCAGCATGATTTGAGCTGGACTGACCTCTGAGGCATCACATGAAACAGCAACCCTGGGTGTTCAAATGACCACATTTCTCTAATCAGATTTATTATCATTCTCCAAAGCCATATAAAGAGGGGCGTGGGTTAGTATCCCTTTGCACTTTCAGCACACACCATTGTTTATCTGCATTCAAAGCTTGTAGCACTATGAAAACACATTGCCCAGATTACATTTTAAGGACAGGGTTTCCATAGTTTTAAAGAATTTTATTCTTGTATCTCCTTTAAAAAATAGCATGGCCAAAATCTGTTCATTTGAGTTTTCTCTCAAGCTTCATAACGTGATGCTTGTACTTCTAGGGCCTAGTTTTTTTTCAAACCAGTCAGGTTGTTCTCCTTAGTCATCAATAAACGAGTTCAACTCCTGCATCTCAAAGATCTGTACTTGATTGTCTCTTTGATTTGTGTGACAGATTTATCTTCCCTATCAGCATGCAGAACCTGCATGTCTGCCATTTGCAGAGGACTAGAGTTTGCCTGGCTTCTTTTCTCCGGGTGAATAGGTGTTGAAAGACTAATACAGTGTATAAACTAGTAGCTCCCCTAAATAATGCAATTCTGTACCGAGATCATCCATTGCACAGATATTAAGTGAATTCACTATTTGTAATATTACCTTCCCCTTATGTTTAGATGAGATTGACATCAGAACCAAGTAACTCAGAAAGAGCATTGATACCTTTAAAATCTTTCTCGTGTGTTTACTGAATCCACACACATGAAGCCCTATGTTCGGAACTTTATGGGAGTTCTGGCATATATGCTCGTGTCCAGGACAATCTTCCCTGTCCTGGAGAGATCAATGCCAAAGCACCTGGCTTCTGCTTAGTGAGAGCCTACTGTCCAGAGAGTGACTCTCCATTTCCTTACTAAAACACACCAGGAAGATGCTTCACTCCAGTGTCTCTTATTACTCCTCTCAGAGTTGCAAAATACCCTGGTTAGGGCTCTGACACTGAGCTATCTACATGAAGGGCAATTCATATATATTTTTTGGTAGATGAAAAACAGGCTTTTCCATACTCTGAGAGGTCTCTAGTATAATGTGTCCTTCAAAATATTCATAGTCAATAGAGAACACTTCTCATATGAGTGTGTATCAGAAATATACTGTACCATTTGGAGGGATTAGTAATCAGTGTCCTTGAGACACTGAATGTCTCAAGGAATTTGTATCATGGTTTGACATTTTAATTTGTCTTTATTCTATAATTTGTAATCAATTTCTTCCCGTGTTTTAGTTGCTTTCTGAAGATTTGAATGTTGTGCAAAGTCTTAATTTGTGAGCTTATGTTTGATAATCACACCTGTAATGAAGAACCCAACTGTTGTTTATTTCTTGATATGAACGGGCCCATCTACCGGGAAGAACAAGCTCAATAATCTGTAAAGTGTTTTTCAGGATGAGCTTCAACGTTGGGACAGAACATTCAGTTTGTGTCTGTTCCTTTCCATCATGAGGCATTAGTGCTCGAGCAAACAAATGGCTCTGAAATAAAGAGGACATACTTGTCTGATCCATATGGGCATCTGTTAGCCTTTGTGTTTGGGGACTCTCTGGTGTGCTTAGTAATGCATAGTGAAGGCAGGGGTTCACAAAGTACAGTCGCCAGTGATCAGCCTTAGTGGCACACATTCTCAGGTCAGGTCCCCCTCCCTAACTGTGGAATAAGTCCTCTGGGCTGGATCAAACTTCTGCATAACTCTGATGCAGACTAATGCTTAAGGACCACTGCCCTGTTTCTTGGCTATCAGTTTAGCCTGTGGACCAATAGGAGCACCTGGTGTTCCACGAGCACTGTATGACGTCACACCAGACCTTGCAGGGTTTACACGAGATCCGGCCTAGTAGCAAGATACCTAGGTGGTCTCCATATAAATGAAAGCCCAAGAGTCACTGGTCTAAGAGTTTAGGATTTAGAGCCTGGAACGTTCCAGTAGGAGAGGATCATTCATTCAGAGGCATTTGGAGTATGTTCAAGCAGAACTCCATGCTACTTTGCTGTTTGTTTGTCTAGCCCCTCAGCTACCTCCGGAATAAAAGGGCAAGGAGATTTATAAACTTTCTCACTAAACTGTTCAAATTTAACTAGGGCACACTGTTTCTACGGCATGTGACAGAAAGAGAACTGTAATTTTGTTAAAAGGACTGTAATATAGTTAGTAAATCATCTATAGCCTGTACATATAGACACATATATGTACGTGTGTGTGTTCTGTCTAGCAATGATCTAGTATACAATGATGATCTCATCACAGACAAAGACAGAATTTTCAAGTTTCTTAATTTTTGATTTTTACCTCGCAGTTCTAAAGCTATACCAGGCATCCTTTTCTACTGATGAATTTAGTTTTCAGTAACTTAACTGTTTTAAGGGAATCTTTGTATAAGTGAAGGAAAGCACACAAATGAGAGGTTATTTGTCTTTGATTGCAGCAGGGCTTTCGCCATGCTGTGTCACTAAAGAACAAGCGACACAAAGCTTCTGAGGGCGCAGAGAAGTTCGCCTCCTTCCCAGGCTTTTGCTGTTCTATACTTATCGGGTGACAAACCCCGTTTCCAAGGCAAAAGAGTCATTGGTCAAATAAAACCTTATTTGTCAAAAAATCATTATATCATGGAAACATATGAGCAGGAAAGGATTAAAAAAAATCCTTTTGAAATCTTTACAGCACCCCATATGTAAATAGGTCTGTCACTCCCGTGTTTGTCCACAGCTCCAGCTCCAGATGAACCAGGGTAGTGTGTGGTGGCAGGAACAGCTGACTCATTAGTAGAGAGCACTGAAAGGTAATTAACCCTGGGAAAAGTACAGCTGCCATGCGGGCTGTTCCTTTCTGTAGGATCTGATTAGAAATTAGTGTTAAACCGCTGATTCTTTTTTTTAAAGACTATCATTGATAATTCGTTTTCTCTCTCAGGTGTGTCCCTAGAAAAGGTTTTCAAAAGTACTTATGTGTAAAGGTCTCAGAAACAAACAGTATTTTCTCTTAATAGTAGACACCTGTTTTCCTTGTTATAGGATAGTTTTTTTAAAATACTATCTCTGGACCCTGAATGTGGTGCTACCCAGACTTGTATTCTGTCGCTCGGTTTGCCTATTACTCTAATGCAGTGGTTCTCAACCTTCCTAACGCTGTACCACTTTAATCCAGTTCCTCACGTTGTGGTGACCCCCAAGCATAAAATAATTTTTCTACTGTTATTAATTGTAATGTAAATATTTCTGGACATGGAGGTTTTCTGAGGAGTCACAATCCACAGATTGAGAACCACTGCTCTAAAGTATTGTTTGATGAAGTTAATAAACTGTTGATAACTGATGTTTAATTAACTTTTCTCTTTTCTTCTTTTCATATTTTCTCTGATGATGCGTCCATCTGTAGCAATGGCAACTCTCTGGTTCAAATTCAGTAGCTGCTAGGGAAGGTAAGTGATGCTTAATTAAAACTAAAATTCCCCTCCAAAATGCCTTTCCAATGTCAGGGTCCTTCGGAAATACAAAAGAAGAAACTTGATTTTAGAGAATCAATTAGGATGCTGGAATTTAATAACATCAGTACTAAGATTTGTGTGATAATGAATTAATAACATCAGTACTAAGATTTGTGGCATCACCTGTGTGATAATGAAGGGTACTAGTCATAGAATATTAAGAATTCGTGTAGGTGACAAGAGATTGTCATGCACGGGGTGATTGCCTCCCTCCTGATGTGTCTGAAGTTGGTGAGTGTGTTACCTTGCAAAGCAGAGGGTATATGAGTCAGTTAACCGTGAGAAGGGAAGACTATCCTGGACTATGGAGGAAGAGCCACCTATCCACGGTTCTTATGGAAAGGACAGTTTAATAAGTCAGGGAGTTAACACGGGATAGAGTCAACAAAGCCACCCTTTCCAGACCTGAAGAAGAAGGGGACTTAGTCAAGGAAAATGTCAGCTCTTTGAAGCAGGAGTGATTCACACAGTCATCCAGCAGCTCCGTGTTGTCAGGAATAAGGACCTGAATGCTATCAAACCAGCTGAGTGAGAAAACACATTGTTCCTTACAGAGCAACCTGACTTTATCTCACACTAATGAGACCATAAGAACACTCCCAGGCCTCCACAACTATAAAATAACAATAGGTCTGTTTTTCTAAATCTTCTAAGTTTTTGAATCTCAATGAAATAAAAGAGAAATAATAGAATAAGCCAACCAATAGGTAGGATATATATCTACAGCTAGTAATATAAATCCTAGAAAGACTAGACTGTTTCTGAATGGAACAAATTCTTCTTTTTAAATTTTATGTATTCTTATTTTATATTACGTAGGGTGTCAGATCTTGGAGTTACAGACATTTGTTAGCTGCCATGTGGGCGCTGGGAATTGAACCTGGGTCCTTTGGAAGAGCAGTCAGTGCTCTTAACCACACGGTGTCATCTCTTCAGCCTTGAAACAAATTATTAGGAGACTGAACTTAATAGTCTAAGATTATTTACTTGGGGATGTAAATGATAATTATTGACACCCAGTGATTATATCTTCTGTTTTGTAACCTTCTCCCTTCTATAAATGAAACATACCATATTTCTATAAATGCGGTAGCTATTTTACTGAAAAAGCAAAGGGATACATATTTTATTGACCCCTTCAGTGAGCCTGAGTGAACAAGAGGTTGGGTAAGAATAATGGATTATCAGAGAGGGCAGAAGCCAGGTCTCTCTCTGCTGCAGAAGTTCAGTTTTTACATGAAAGCAGAGGCTGCCATGTGAACTGCTTGCTTGTCACACGTATGACACAGAGGATGGTACTGATCTTACTTGACTGCCCTCTCTCACTGTGTAAGGTGGTGGTAATGTGGAATTCCCATAGGCGTGTCGTGCTGATGAAGGGACATTTGTGGGGTACAGTGCCTACGAAGCTCATGTTGCCTGATAAGACTCCAGTAAAGACAAGAGACATTTGCTTGGTAAATTCTATCTCCCTTCATGTATTGCTAGACATCCTTTGTCTTTCTTCCTGGAAATGGTTATCTCCATATCAAACTCATCAATTTCAAGTAAAATGTACATGGCCAATGGTCAGGACCTTCTGGTAAACTGTGAGTCAGAAAAAGGAGACTCTAAGAATGAGGTTCTGTCTTACCCTCTACCGACTAGAGTCTTTCTGCTTTTCATAGCTTTCCTCATTGATCTTAAATGGGTTAGCAGCCTCTCTAGGCCAGTCATTTTCCAAACTCTGGATAACTGTATTTCATTTCGGATTTGGCATTTATTTCTCAAGAAGAAGCAATTTAAGGTTGTGTAATTTTTCATGTAAATGAGGTAAAAGTTGACATTAGGTAAAAATCAGGAATAGATCTGTCACAATTCACACCATGTCTTCTTTGCATTAGGGAACTATCTTAACACAGAGGAAGAAAAAAAAATGCTGGTGATGTGACCCAGAATTCTACTCCCAGGACGTGTGCATGTGAAGTCACCTGGGGTGTACAGCAGATGGATCTTATCTCAACCAACAAGCAAACCCTGTCCATTTTCTTTAGCTGGCAGAACAGCCAAACTGACTAAACCTACAATATCCCAGATGCTGTGTTCCTGGGATTTATTTAAATCAGTCGATAAGCTATAATCTCAAGAATCTGAAAATGATTATTTTGTGCTTATTTCAGCTGAACAGTATGTATTGATCACATACAATAGCCATAAAATGGTTTTTAGGGGACACAACTTTCCATCTGTGTTCCTACCTGAGCCTAGGTAAAAGCAGAAAGACTCGAGTCAGTAGAGGGCAAGGCAGAACCTACTTATCAGAAGGAGCAGGCCATCAATATTCTCTTGGAGTACAGGATTCTGGGAGAATGCTGTCTACCATGAATGTGATTTTTCAGTTCTCACCCTGAAGGGAGAACTTTCTTAGAAAGTTACATATCAAACCAACAAATTAAAGGCATTTAATTCCAGCTAGTTAATTTAGCCACCTGCTGTCTTTGACCCTTACACAACTGCTTAACACCATACCTGCATGGTCCAAGCCTGTTTGACTCCTGGCATCCTTTCAGATGGTCTTTAAGAACTATTTCCTACTTTATTCGGGCATTCTCTGAACGTCTCAGGAATCACAATCATCTGGAAGTTGTCTAGCCCCCGCCCCCTTGTGTCCACTAATTCCTCTGTGCCCTCTATCTCAGGACTTTCAGCATTATATTAGAAGCCTTGTCTTGCCTGATTGTACTGTTGAATGAAAGAATTGGACCTTAAATACTTTTTATACCCATTATTTCCCATGGGACAACATGTATATTGTTGTTCAGTAACTGTATATTGAACCATTAGTAGTATATGTTAGAAGAAAATAATCTACATTAAAGATTCCTGTTTATAATGAGACTAAAGATTATTTTTTTCCAAAATCCATTAGCTCATTGGCTTCAACAGCTGAGAGTCATGTTATTTTCTTTTTAAACATCAGTAGATTCTCCCGTTCCATTTTCACCATCAGATAACAAAGACAAATGGCTATAGTTTTTTATCTTAATTCATATTTAAAGAATATTGTGGCTATGTTAATGAAAACCAAACAGATATTATTGAGAAAAGTAGCAGACTTGTTGAACTATTCTAAAGAACCTCTTGAAAGTAGTAAAGAAAGTGGAAAATGTCCAACAATCAAAAATACTGTGTGACCATCTATATAATAAAATAGCTTAAAGAGAGAAAATTCCCTTTTCCATAATGAAAAGCCTTGTTTTTTAATCAACAAGTGTTCTTTGAACTCCAATGAAAGTGTTTTGACATTATAAGGATGTTTAGTATAGATTTACTCAAAATAGCGCATTTAGTTGTAACGCAAGCTTTGAAGTTAAGTGGTTAGTGTATTAAAACATGGTTTCCATAGTTACCAGAGGAGAACAGAGAATAACTTTTATTTCTTTGGAAGCCAGGAAGGGACTTTAGAGAAAAGAATATGCAAACAGATCCAGGCAGGTTCATTATTTCTGGCTTCACATCTGATTGGGTTTTTAAAATGAAGAAACTTGTTTTTCTAAGAAATTAGAGTGTTTCCACTAAAATCTAAGGTGGCACTTTAAGAAATATCAATCTTCCTGTTCTCTGGGTATTTCAAACTCAATTCTTAGTCAGAATTGAGCTTAGCAAACAGCTCTGTCAGATACATTTTTGTGCAGGGTACTTTGTGGCAATGCCACGTTGTAAACAAGTTGCTTAAAAGCTGCCAGCTGAACATAACTCATTGCTCATGGCAGACCAGTGGCCTCAGGCAACTTTGTTATTCCCTATCAGATGCCTCTTGTTGGAATGCCTTGAAATCCATACTGGTGAAGATGTCTTCAGTGACAGCCTCATTGTTTTCTCTGTTAGAGTTCCGTCATGTTCTTGCTGAGTGTTGACAAAGGCCACTGTCACAGTGTCCTCTGCTGCATCTAACTCAAGGAGTTTTGCACAGTTGCCACTTGAGACCCAGAACGGCGTGGTTTCTCGACGTCACCTTCAGCTTACCAGTCTTTAGAGCAGTTGTGATTAACAGGACTTTTGCAAAGTTTCTATGTAGTTACAAGGACAGTTTCAATCTTCTGTCATTTTTTTTTGCATTAGGTATGATTATGCTTTTACCACAAAAATGCATTTGTTTTAAAGGTAACAATACAGACTGGGAGAATAGCTTATGTTTCATCTATATTTATCAGCATTCACTGTACATTTGTGTCTTCATTACCAGGAAATATTAAGGGACATTGTGCCATCTATTCCTGTTTACAGTTTATTATGCAGAGATAGGAAACACTTAGCATGTAAAATGAATGTAGAAATTATTCCTGGATAGAAACACGGACATTTCCCACTCGTTGGCTCTTTCTCCTCCATCACCGGATCAGAGTGTAATTGTCAGTAATCAGGCCTGCTTGCTGCTGATAAAACCACTCTGAATGCTAGCAGCCTTCTTTGTGTGATGACTCAATTATTCCAGAAGTGCCTCATCAAATCTGCCCCATCAGCTGGGCTAATAAATAAGGAGAAGAAACTGGCCCCCCAAAGCAAATTATAAATCCATTTGCATTAACCATTTCGCTGGTCCATGATCTAGGCAGAAATAAGCATGGCAGATTGTGTTAAGCTTATTTGAATATGTTTATAATGTTTACAGCATGCAACTTTTTTTTCCCACAAGGTGTTGGAATTATCAGTCATGAATGGCATCTAAATGCAGTTATGTTAATTACCACATGGCTTTAAGTATCTTTGAGGGCTATTTTGTTGCTTAAATCAGGTAAAAGTTAAATCATTTTGAGGGAGAAATAGAGGTCTTACATAAGATACTGAAATTACTTCAGGCTTTAAGGGATTGAAAGAACAAATATCAATACTGGAATGCATACTTGTGCAAATGTAATTGACTTGTCTGTGTGACAGTGGAAGCCACCATTGTTTCTGTCCTCTGTATGACTTCAGCCTCCAAGCAAAAATGACTTGTTCTGAAAGCAAATCAAAGTTGCTAATAAAATTTCTTGCACTTAAGATTGCTTAAAATCTTTGTAGGACAAAGATTCAAAACCTGGACAAATTACTGAAAATTCAACGAAATCCCTGAGTGGTAATTAGTACCACTGATTAACTGAAAAGTCTTACTTCGTTCTTTTTAAATGACCAGCTGTATTGAAGTTTGGTCTATATTTGAACTTTAGTGATAAGTCAAGGAGGCATAAAATATTAAAAGTGCATGATGAAAGGTAATTTGATAAATAATATAAAATAATTCATCTTATCAAATATCCAATGATTGATGATTGGTAGCATCTTCCTGAAACCTAAACGATTCTCCTGTCTCACTGTGCAGTAGGACCTATTTTCCCTGTGAAATATGCCAGCCTTACAGAACCTCCTTGTCCCGCTCCTGCTGTGCTCACATACCTGACTGTGGTCTGGTTGTGGAAAAAAGATTATGAACAACAGGAAGCACTTTTCTTTGTCTAAAAGACTTAAATGAAACTCATACTTGCTTTCATTTGTTCTAAAAAGCAAGCATATTCTCTATTCCCAACCTGGAGAGCTTCAGCACAAGAAATTTCTATTCAACAACATAAATATTAAGTGGCAACAAACTCACAAAAATTTGATGCATCATTTCCTAAATAGAAAATTGTGTGCTCTAATGGGCAAAGGTTTATTGAGACTAGGATACCTAAAAAACAAAACAAAACAAATAAATCAAAAAACCCTCATAAGATATAAATAGAATTAAATGTCAACAGGAATTAGGAGAAATAAAATGACAACTGGAAACTGAAGAATTGCATTGTGCTCACAATTAGTCATCAATATTATATATACAAATAAACTAAAATGTATATAAGTATGGTAGTATGGGATATTAAACATATAAGTACTTATATGCATATGATATAATAGTATATTATTTCACAAAATTGGACTGTAACTTGTCATTATACTGATCAATGTAAAATAAATCTTAAAGTTTGGAACTGCAAAGAACTTGCATTATTATCCCCAGGAATAGACAAATCTAAGCTAATCCCTTTCTTCTATCTAGATGATGAAGTTGTTAAAAGTTAGAGCAGTGGATGAGACAGTAAAACTGTTAGAAATTGAAGCAGGACCTCGAGAAGTAGTGATCCATGAGAAAAGATGCTGGTGTTGTTATGTGAACTTGCTAAAGAAATAAATCCAAGTGGTCTTCGGAGACTGTTTGAACTCTGCAGGCTACAGAGAGGACTGCTGGTCTTGCCCTTCCTGACTAGACAGAGCAGGCTGGTTTCACTGGTAGGCGAATCCTACAAGAACATTGGCAGTGACAGTCAGCTCATGTTAGTTACATGGAATTGAGGGTGGCGAGGAGATCATGTTAGTTAAAACATTTTGATGGCGGTGGTGAATTAATGTTAGAACACATTGATGGTGGTGCTGAGGTCATGGTAGACCTCAATGATGGTGGTGGTGATGTCATGTTAGGTAGAACACATTGACGGTGGTGGTGAGGTCATGTTAGTTATAACACATTGATAATGGTGTTGAGGTCATGCTAGACCACAGTGATGGTCGTGGTGATGTCATGTTAGAACCCATTGATGGTAGTGGTGAGGTCATATTAGCTAGACCACATTGGCTAATGGTGGTGAGTTCTGGTTAGACTAGCAGTTGTGCATCGTGCACAACATTGAATGACAAATTTGTTTGCTCCTTCACCAAACTTTTCACCTTACATTTAGTCTGGAAGATTTAATAAATATTGCTTCCTTTAGAACTATACATAAACCTACAGCTCTCCGTTTGGGGGTCACAGTTGACATATTGATCAATTCACTTAGTCCATTCATCCACAAGAACAAAACACTACCTCAAATAATGCAGGCTTCTTTTCTTTGAAATGCCATGCCAAGTTCATCATACTACACCGTAGATCTGAACAGAACTGTCTTTCAGGAGCAGGTACTCATCCGTGAGGCAGTTATTAAGGACTGGCATCCTCTAATTCTTTTTAGAAAGGGAAGTCAGCAAATGGAGTACTTTGTTGATGACTTCATGGAGCTGAAACATCTGAGCATATGAGCCATTAATTAGAAAATGCTGTGCAGCCCATTGGTCTGCCACACCTTGATTGCCACGTGGTTTCACCTTTTAAGGCTGGTGTTTCAGGAAAGTGGGGGCTTCCTTGAGAGTGAGTGCTTGCCTGCAGGCAGAGCTACAATGGTTGGGAGTCCTTGGTGCTTGGTGAAGCACCCAGGCCTGAGGGGAACTCTTTTTTGTTGTTGTTTTTGTTGTTGTTTTTTGGTTTTTGTTTTTGTTTTTGTTTTCATAGAGAGAGAGATTTTCTGTGTAACAGTCCTGGCTGTCTTGGAACTCACTTGGTAGACCAGGCTGGCCTCAAACTCACTGAGATCTGCCTGCCTCTGCCTTCCAAGTGCTGGGATTAACAGTATGTACCATCATTCCCCATGGGCTATTATACATTTAAGTTGGGGAAAAAGGTGATTTTTTTTTAAAAGAACACACAGAACAACTAAATAATGGCAAAGGATGATTGTTGCAACATAAAAAATAACATTTAATAAAAATGGGGTTTTGAATGTGTCTCCTTGTTGAGGTGCACATGTAGGAACCCAGGTTGCAGCGGGAGATTCCTGTTTGATTATGATGGGCTTCCAAAGAGGAGCTGGGTGGAACTGGAGCGACAGACTCGGAGTGAGCATCCTAAGAGCCCTGCTTCCCCTTCGTCTTTCCCTGTGCTTCCACGTCCTGGGCTTCTGCATGCCAAATCATATGCCTAAACTTATCTTTCCTCCGCACCCTCTGCACACTTCTCAAGCAGATCTCAGCTGTGCTGCCTCCATTCCCGTCTCCAGGGAGGGAAGTCACAGCAGATGGGGTTAGGGCAGAGGGCTGACGCATCTGACAGCAAACGACTAGGCTGCTGAGTAGAAGCTGTGAGCATCAGGAAGCTCCTTCTCCCGGGAGACCCAACTAACCACTGAAGAAAGTTGAAAATGAGCCCTTTGAGAAACGCTATTAAAAGTAGTAAAAAATTGCAATTGTGCAGATGACGTGCTGCTGTGTGCTTATTCTGATGCTAATGAGTTTGACATTAGGGAACTCGGAGGCTTTACAGCTACTCCCTTATGTGATTCAGTTCTTTATTGGCAATCTTTGAGAAAATAAATGGAAAATGTATTGCTAATAAATACATAACACGATAGGGCATTAGACAGAAAGCCATTACTTTCAGGATTTAGAAAGAGCTTTGTTCACCAGTGTGACTGCTTCCAGGATCTTTTGTTTTAGGTTGGTGTGTGGCACACAAAGGGAACTAGGCAGGTGGAAAGCTCCAGAACTCTTTCTGAACCAAGTGTGCAGCAGAATGAGCCAAAAACCTTTTTTTTAAAAAAGAAAAATTTTAAGTTGTGCTCAAATACAAAGTAAGAATTCTCAAGCTGCAGTACTTTTCCATTCTTCCACATGGGCAATAGTCTGTCCTATGTGGGAATTTGCTGCCTGTTTCTCCTACACAGCCACAGTTGCTGACTTGAGTTGAAAAAGCTTCTGATCCATGCCTGGTCGAAGGCTGCAAGGAGCAGGCCCCTGTGACTCTGAAGCCGCTGCTTCAGCTCACTGTCCAAGGTGAAAGGCCAGCAGCAGAAGTCCCCTGCAAGGAAGGTTGGGAGCTCCTATCTTAAAACGTCAGACCTGCTGGCTGTAAACCTGGAACCATGGGCACATGCACATGGCGTTAGTAGAGCAGCACCCTCTCTAGGATGCAGAGTGCATCACACTGGCTTTCAGTATTGGGTGTTTGTTGGTTGTTTTCACCCTGGAACCTAATAGAGGTGATGCACTCTTGTGCATGGTGACTCACCAGTAAAGTAAGCCAAAAGCAAGTTGTTTCCTTGAAAAGGAAGTTCCAACACAGGCCCTGGGATTGATAGCATCTTTACTGGATTCTTTCGGTACAACTCCGAGTAACAGTGAGTTCATTCTGTCTTTTGCAGCTTCATCACTAGAGTTCATTGCAAACCATGATCTAAGTTTTTCTTTTGATGGCCAAGATTAATAATAATAATAATAATAATAACATCAACAATAATAATAGTAATAATAGGACTGGGGATGTAGGAAAGTTCATATCTACCATGCATAAGGTCCTTGCTTTGGGGCTGGGGAGATGGCTCAGAGGTTAAGAGCATTGCCTGCTCTTTCAAAGGTCCTGAGTTCAATTCCCAGCAACCACATGGTGGCTCACAACCATCTGTAATGAGGTCTGGTGCCCTCTTCTGGCCTTCAGGCATACATGCAGAAAGAATATTGTATACATAATAAATAAAGGTTTAAAAAAATAAGGTCCTTGCTTTAATACTTAACGCCACCAAAAGAATCAGAAAATTATTAATAACAATACAATTTGTAGTATAACAATTTCATTGTGACCAACTAAATTACAGGCAAAGGATGCCAACATGTCTTCTGTTGTTCACTGAAGGTCATTTAAATAAGCATTTTTCTTGTCCAGCCTGATATGCTTTCTTTTTTTTCTTTTTTTTTTTAACTTTTTTCTTTCCATTAGGATGAATTCCAAGATTTTCCACTAAATTGAACAAAAATATTGCCATACAGTTACCTGAAGAAAGAGTGGTGTGGTCTCATTTTTATTATTAAAAATAGGATATATTGAAAGAAAAACAACTTAAAGAATTTATATAAAGGCTGTCCTGTCAGCAGTGGTCACCCATGTGGATTTGTCTTGAAATATATTGTTGCTTCTGAGTTTAAAATTGTGACTGTTTCAGTATCCAGTGAGCTCCCTGTTTTAAACTACTTAGCAGCTGACAACCTCAGAGGCCACAAAGCTTTGCACATTTGTGTCTGCCTTTACAGAAAGGTTCATGGTTAAAAAAGATTTAAGAATTTAATGTGAGTTCATTTGTATTAAAGATTAGTTAGCTTGAAGATATTTTAAAAACATGTTCTTAAAAGTATTTTAGATGACTTCCAGGCATAGTTTCTATAAACACTGAAAAGTGAAGATTTGATTGTCCTTGGGAAAAAAGTCTATTTGTAATAATATATGTCTTCCAAAGTAATTATTTTCTAAAATTTGTATATTTTGCAACAGATATATCTCAAACTATGAGCAAGAAAAGCTGCTGAAGGCCTCTTATGTATTGCCTGCCTTAAGTTATGTTTAAATGGGGCGTTTTTTTTTTAAAAAATACACAAAACTCCAAAAGCCTAAACCTGGCAATGCCCTTGTCCCTCTTCCCCTGTCACAAAACCGTGCCTCTGAGGCCACGGCACAGCAGCTAATAGAAATCTTCGCCATACGTCCATTACCTATGGGAATAAGAGAACTGTTTGGCAGAAAGATGTAGACATATGGCCTTGGTTTGCATTCAGCGTTGCCTGTTGTGTAAAGTTTCTGGATAGACTCTACAAGAGTGGCAGGGACTGGAGATCAGAAAGACAAGGTAATAAAGTCTCCCCTATAACATTTCCCGAGCTTCTCTCAGGTCGAGGCTATTTCCTCTTGTTGATGCAACATTTCTCAGGGAGCCTAGAAAGTTTCCTCTGAGTAATGTGCACAAGTGTGGTCCTTGGATAGAGCTGTTGCCTAGAGAACTCTACGGATAGCAGTGTGAATCTCCTTCCTCCTTCAGGTTTGCTGTTTGCAAGGGGATTAAGAGGGGCTAAGGGAGACACGAGGAACCATAAATCTGAAATGGAAATGCCATTCAACACCTCAGCCTTCTGTACAGAATCAAAGAACACATAGAAATAGGTATGCAGATTGGAGAACTAGAATCGAGAACGGGGGCCTTAAATAAGTGAGAATTAGAAAAAGCCTGTAAATATGTCGCCATGGGGGATATAAGAAAGCATTGTGTTAAAGTTTACATGTTTGAAACGGTTGCCACTGGATATGCTTCTATTATTCCTAAGTCATCAATAAGTGCATTAAAAGCTAGACAAACAGGAGGGCAAGAATGGAAAAAGCAAATATTCTAGCCCAGCATTTCCTACACATCAGCATTCTCCTCTGCTCTGTATCACTGCTCAGTTTTTCAAGACTCTCCTTACATAAAGTGGATATCTAGGCCACTGCTTTGGACTGATCCACAGCTTTGTTTAGAAGAGGCCAACAGCACTGAAAGAAAGGACACTTAATTTTGGCCTCTTTGTCCTCGAGCTTGACAGATTTCATTCTGATAGACTGGCATCATCTAGTTTTCATTTTTCTTGACTTTCAGGCCTTTTCTAGTTTCTTAGATTTCTCTTCATTGTTTTTGTAAATTTTACTTCTGGTAAGGAGCTATCCATTAGGGATATATAGGATCTCAGTGTGAGAATTCCAGGACCTTCCAGTACAGCAACTAAACGGCCTCCCCGTTCTGCCATGAATTTCTCAGGGTCCAAAGAACATTTCATGAGCTGGGGATACAGGTCATAAGAAAGGCACTTGCTTAGCAAATGCAAGGTCCTGAGTTCAGTCCTTACCACCATCATAAATAATTAAATCAGAGAGAGTAGCTCACAAGAATAATGTAATATAATCACATAATATAATTTAATAAAGTATTGCTATTTCAAACATGCCAGGAAAGGAACACAATAAACCCTGCTAAAGAAGTAAAAAGAAATTAAAGCATGGCTTGATTGATAAAAATCTTTTAGCCCAAGTATGAGGACTTGAGTTCAGTTCCCAGTATCGGTGTAAAAAGTCAGATATAGTGGTGTGTACTATAAATCCAGTACTGGACAGGTGAAGACAGGAAGGTTTTTGGAACTCATTAGTCTGCTCGTCTGCCTGAATCTGTGTGTCCCAGATCACTGTCTCAAAAATAAGATAGCTAGCTACTGAGGAATGACACCCAATGTTGACCCTGGCCATGTACATGTGTGCATGCACAGCCACATACCCAAGTACCCTCCTCCACATGCAATGACTTCTCCCCCATAAACAAAGCACACAAATAAAAAGAAAAACTTTAAAAGAAGGGAAATGATTGGACATTGGGTATATTGGAAGAATTTCTCAAATTAAAAGTCCCCATTTGAGGTAGATATCAATACAATATTAGCTGAGTATGAGTTTTCAGAAATTGCCTAAAAACAGAATTATTACCATGACTTTTCCATGTATTATGAACCTTCCCTTCCCCTAAGAACCAGACTTTATGTATCTGTCCTACTGTTATTGCATAGATCTTTTTTTGAAGAAAAAAAACAAAATACAAGTGAGTTTGCATTTGTGAATTCTGTATGGTGTTCCTTGAACCCTGACTCTAAGAAGACACTCTTGAGCTTCTTTTCAAACCCAAAGTATGTTTCAGATCTCTGCACTGCAGCATTGAGGTAGCAACCTGTTTTTTGCCCTTGATGTAATAAGTACCAGTTAGAAGAGATTGTCAGGTACAATAGCTAGGAAGTTGTTCACACATCTCTGTGTGAGTCTGTGAGTAAAGACACTAAGTAGCATCTTCCAACAGTCAACTCTGATTTCATTCTGTGCTTATTTTTCCTCTTCATTGTGTATCTGTTATTTCTACTCCTGATTCTTATATATCCTCTACAAAGAGTTTATTGAGTTTCTTCATTTTATTAATTTTTCCCAGCTTGCAGTTTGTTCTTACTTTTGCTTGACTACTCAGAACAATATATCAGGAAGCCTTTTGCAAAAAGTCTCCCATGTTGCTATATTATAAGCTAGATTTTGAACAGGAACTACCTTTTTATTTCTGCTGTAATAGTGTACGTGTTACATGTGAGCTATATGTTACACTGAACTCTTCCCAGTTTGTTTGCTGAAATTGGCTCTCACTGTGTAGCCATGCTGACCTGGAACTCGCTCTGGAATCCAGGCTAGCTGGCCTCAAACTCACAAGATTTGCCTGTTTCTACTTCCCATGTGCTAGAATTAAAGGTGTGTGCCATCATGTCTAGCAAATTTTCTTAATGTAGTTTTATATAAAGAAAAATAAGAATGGTAAATTAGAATTACTTGTAGGCAGCTCCGAAATAGTTTCATTTTCCGCATAAATAATGAAGTGGGCTATGAGAAAATGCACAAAATCCATAGGACAGGTTTTTTTACAATAAATTCCTGTTTTGAATTTTTTTATATAAGTTTTACAATGTTAACTAAAATTGGTTCAATAACATTTTGGTGCCTAAACAGAAAGATAACAAAATAACACATTCCAGTAAAGGGAAATACTGTTTCTAAGAATTGTAATTTTCAAGATTGCATTATATGTTATTTAGGTCATTTTTCCTGACTCATGTAACAATCAGATGTCTACTTTATAATTCAAGAGGAACTGGACAGGATGGTAACCTCTCCTACCCCAAGTTTTCAAACATGCGCAGCACAGTGGTCTCTGCACCTTGAATTATGGGACTAGAACAAGACACCTATCCTAGTAAGAGGTTTGACTCTCGAAAAACCACCTGCGTTCTTTGCAGTTTATCAAGGCCCCTGGGAATAATACAAATGAAGAACATTTAGAAGTTCCTGCTCCCAGATATAAAGTGCTAGAGAGTAAAGACCTGATGTGTGTGTGTGTGTGTGTGTGTGTGTGTGTGTGTGTGTTTTCATAGTGCTTTGGGCTACTGAGCTCTGCCATGGTCCAATAAGATATGGTTTTGAATTAGAATGGAAGAGAAGAGAAAGACATCTCACAGATGTTAAAATTCTCTATCAAAAAGAAATGTTTATGTATTTTCAGTTTCTGATATTGTTACTCCCCACATGACAGACACTGAATTTAACACTGCTCTTGAGGGTGAAGGAGATAAAGACCATGAGATAGACAGCCTATAAATTTATAGCTTTGTTCCATTGCTTGTCTGTTATTAGGCCCAAAAGTTCAACTTCAAAACTTACTAACACTTACAGTGGATATATAAGTTACACCAAATAGAAAGGAAGGAAGAAAGGAAGGAAGAAAGGGAAGGAGGGAGGGAAGGAGGAAGGGAGGGAGGAAGGGAGGGAGAGAAGGAAGTAGGGAAGGAGAAATGGAGGGAAAGAAGATAGCTCAGCAAAATGGTTATGAGATGAGATTTTAAGAGCAGTTAAGGAGTATTTATGCATTCCCCCTGTGGCTATGGTGAAGAGGTGGCCACGTAAGGTGGTCACAAAGCCCAAATCCACGGCTCTGACTCCTCAAAGCTCCTAAAAAGAATACTGCATTTTAGTTTGTTTCTGAAAGTTTACTGTATGCCTTCTGGAACTCTTGGCAGTCTGTGTTCCAGTTTTGGTAAAGAAAGTCATGGAGCTCAACCATCCTTCGTGTTGGGGGCATTTTTAAGAGTGTCTAGGGAAGGTTAATAGCACCTGTGTTGCAGAATAATAGTCTTGCTTTATGTGAATTCCTGCCCATGGGAATAGCTTCCTCAGAAATATGTGATGTGTTTCATCATTTTAACCCTCACATGCTACTGATCTCCCTTAATCTAGTTATTTGTGTAGCACACAGAGCTACGTTTGCATGAGCTGAGCCACTTTATATGCAGCAGAGATCCTCCAGGGAGGAGGGGGACTTCACAACGCAGTACTTGCCATCCTGAGTAAACCAAGCCTTTTAATCCTAGGCATCTGCCATAAACTCATATGGTTTCAAAAGAAAGAAAATCAACAGGAAAAAAACCACCTCTGTTTTATTGTTGTTTTCTCTTATTGTGTACTTTTAAAATATTTATAACAATGAACCATTTTATTTAGACTAAAGCGGCTGCTGTTCAGTCAAAGCCGTGAACACTTTTTGTTTGCTAATTTAAAAAGCAGTTCAACGATTGGTTTATTATTATGAAGCAATGACAAAAGAGTTCTGGTGGGTTTAATAGTTTTAGCTTACGAGAGCTGTTGTTAATTTCATCTGTAGTGTTGCAGGTGAAAAAATGCACAATGGATAAATAGTCTATATTGGTTTAACTGAACATAATATATAGTGTGTTCTCGAGTTGTTTGTCTCAATAGACTATAGTAATCAAAAGTAATGAACCTATTATGTGCAGGACCTTGGAGAGCGTCGAATGGCAGTAAAAGTGTGGCACATAAAAGGTTTATTAAAGGAAATTAAAGTCCATCATTGCCACACCTGCTCCCCTATTATAAGTCCATGGCAGGTCAGTGCCTTCAATCACAACCTAGCCTCTGAGAGTGGAGCCTAGCTTCTATTACCATGGCAGTCACATTGCCACGGCTCATGTCGGGCTTTAAGGATGGGAGCCACAGAGCATTTCTGCTGCCTGTCTCTCGATTTCCGCAGGCACAGCACCTTACTTACGTTTAAGAATCCTGAAAATGTGCAAAAGTGAATTAAACTGAGAGGTTATTTGTGGGTTCTAGCAAAATGGATAGATATCTTGGGGTCAGAGTATATGAAAACAGAAGGCTTTGGACGCCTTTGTATCCCTTTGATCATTTGTTTGATTACATTTAAAATATTCAGTAATGATGGGAATTTGGTACTTCCATGAACCTCACTTGGATTTTACGTTTCTTCTACATTTGAGTGATATCATGACTGTAATTTTTCTGGAATTCAGAGAGTAAATGTAGTTCACTGTGGATAGTTATAACTCCTAATGGTATTTTTTGGAGGGAGGCACTACAAGCGTTTGTCTTTGGGTTGCATTTTTTACATAGGCTTTAGTTTTTCCTAACTTAGAAGATGTATAATCAGAAAGCATCTAGAAAGCTGAAGGCATTTGAAATCAGTAAATAAGTCTGGATCTTTTGTCTTCCTGTTTGGAGTTCTCATTTCACAAGCGCTGTGGAAGAGACGACCCTTTTTCAGTCTTTGGAATTCTATAAGTATGCAAATCATTAGCAAACACTTGTGGCCAAGGCCATCTGCACTCTTGCTGTTAGCATCTCTGGTTTCCAGCGTCTGTAGATGTGTCTCTGAATTCAGTGGTACTCTCCAACGGTCAGCCAGATTCCATAGAGCCAGAAGCGGAGGCAGGACCATGGAAGGCTATCCTCTGCTCTTCATAAAGATCTTCAGAATGTCTAATTACATGTTTTCACAGTCTCATCAGTGACAAAATAATGATCTCCGTGCTTTGTGTTCACATTACAGATGGATGCAGAGGTTGACGATAAATCATTGCCTACTCTCTCCAAAGGAACTGAAGGTGAGTTAGTGAGCAGGCTCCCTGACACTGCCTACCACACCGTGAAGGATGGGAGTGCCTGTGCTTGTCCCTTGTGTGTAGTAAGAGTAAGTGAGGAATGCTCCACAGAAACCTTTGGGTAGCAAGAGTGATGCTCTCTAGTGACAGGAACAAAAACTGGATTGCCAGTTTACTGCTCAAGCTGAATTTTATTTTCATGCTGTCTGGCTTAGTAGTCCCAATCCTTACTTAGTTCAAGTGAAACGGTAACATTTGTTTTTTGATTCTTCCTGCTGGGAGTTCCAGGCAGCTCCAGAAAGTAATGTTTGGAAGGTTCAACTTGCTGGCTACCCCTCTTTTTTTTTTTTTTTTTGTAACCAACAGATGGTAATGTAATATTGAAATATAAACAGGCCCTTGATGATCTAAACAGCTGGAAAACAGGATTGACTGGCAATTACTCCCCTCAAGGAAAATAACTTTTATTATAATTAGCTATATTTTTGTGACCCTGAATTCTAAGTGGAAAACTTGTTCGCCATGGCTCTGAAAACATCCCTGAGAGCTGTCCTTCACACTCCCCTCTGGTGTTCATGCCGATGCGGGAGAGCTGAGCCATGCGACCCTGTCTTCCTGGGAAGGTTTAGGTAGTGTAGTTAAGAGTGGCTACTCAAATGCAGTGTGCTTGTTAGCTGTGTGTTTACATATGCAGTCAACGTAGTTAATTCCTATTTTACCAAAATCCAGAGTACCAGCATTTTTCAGTCAGTCAAGGATGAATTTTTTAGTTAAAATGTGTGCAGTTGTTGCCATTGACCGATGCATCCCAAATGCAAAGTAATCCTGTGTGCAGTATAGACTTTTGTCCACTGAAACAGAGCGTTCACCCTGTACTAGCATTTAGTTTTACTTTAAATGACATCTGAAGTAATCATATCCTGTGTCTTTAAATTTGACATAATGTGTTTCTAGGGCTTTAAATTTTTGTGCAGCAAACTTCTCAATGGGATATATACTTAAGAAAAATAGCCAATTTCTTTTTTATCTCTTTAATTAGAATAAGCTCGTGCTTGCTCTAGATAGCAGGATTCTAGAGATTGGACTGTGTGGCTCTTATTTGGAGCTTTCAGAGCATGCCACTCTACCACACTTTCAAGATGTGGGTCTTTTAATTTGCAAATATTTTTGGTCTTTATTTTTATTTTATTTTACTTTTGGCAATGCACACACAGCCTTAAACAGAGCCAACATGTTCTTTTCAAAGTGAACTACTGGTTCTTGTGAAGCGTGAGTAATTTGGGAAACCACCTGTTGTCTCCCTCCATATGCTGCTTACCCCTGTGTAGGCAGGTATTTACCAACACGACTTCCTTTAGCTCCCAGCCTTTCCAGCAGAAATTCAAAGCTCCTTCTTGTGAAAGGCTGTTGATGTCAACAGTGCTGAAGCTCGCTCCTGACTCCCGTATGGAGGAACTGTTTGGGATCAGCTTGAAGCACTTACTAGTGAAGTTAACATTTCCCTCCGGAAGCTTGCTTACTGGTACTAAATATGGATGCACAGAGCTGTGGTGTAGCACACAAGTAGACGCTTGCGTAGAATCCCTGAGCCACCAGATCGATCCCCAGAACCACAAAAATAGTAAACAAACAAACAAACAAACAAATAAATAAATAAATAAATAAAAGCGGTAATCTTAAAATTCTTTTAAATAGTTTCTCACTGGGTGGGGGTGGTGCACACCTTTGATCCTAGCAATTGGGAGGCAGAGGCAGGTAGAAGTCTGTGAAATCAAGGCCAGTCTGGTCTATAGAGTGAGTAACAGGACAGCTAGGACTCTTTCTCAGAGAAACCCTGTCTTAAAAATCCCAAAAGAAAAGAAAGGAAGAAAAAGAAAGAAAGAAAACATTTAATCGAGAAAAAAAATCAAGGTGTTCTTGTTTCTGACTTTTTTTCAAAATCCTTCTAACTTCAGGTCATTGGACTGTCTCACCAAAAAGGAGCCAAGGCCACCCAGTGTACCAAATCTAGAACGAGTCTGTTTGGGGGCTGTGTTGTGTGCTTTCTTAGTTCCAAAACAACCATAGTGAAAGAAAACTCGTTCCATTCAGTGAGAAGCCAGGTGGTGTCTGTCCCAGCCAGTCACTAGTGTTATCTCTAGGTAGGGGAAAAGTTTCAGTCATACAGTTTAAAAAATAAACTCAATTGAGACTCTTTCTTTTCTTTTCCTATCTTTTTTTCCTTTCTTTCTTTACTCTTTCCTTCTTTCTTTCCTTCACTTTTGTTTTTGTGAACAGTACCAATGGATTCTCTGATCCAAGAGCTCAGGTAAGATCTCCCTTTTGTGAGTCTTTCAAATATGAATTGCTTAGATTGGTTTAGAATGAACTGTCTTTCTCCAGCCTCTTAGCTTTAGAATGAGGATCAAGCCCAAGTGGAACTTCACCTCCACTCTTTCTAACCCTCGGGGAGGCAGAGAAGAGCAGCAGCTGTACTGATAATGGGGCTGAAAATATTTTATCTAATGTCCTTATTAAAAAAAAAAAACATTTTGTACAATGTCAGTGATTACCCGCTTTTCTTCACTGGCCATGTCTTTTCCATATGCCTGTGTATCGAGTGTGACTGGACTTTTGCACTGATGGTCCCGGAGACTGAGGAGTGAATTACCTAGATTCTAAGTTTTTCAGTTTTTTTTAAAAAATGATTAGCCATTTCCATCAGCTGCTACTTTCAACTTTTAACTTACATAGTAGACAATATTTGACTTGTTTTTTAGCAGGTCCTTCTATTTCCGTTTTAGGTATTCTAACTTGGACAGACAGTGTTTGGAAAATGCTACCTTACTGAGTAATGCAGAAATTCGTTGGGGTTTCATTCACAGAATTATTGTCAAAGTATAAACTTTACAAGTAAAATACAAAGAGAAAAAAAAGGACTTTTGGTGGGGGAAAAACACAGTATGAAAATACTTGCTTTGAGGAGCACGATTGCTCTTGCAAATCCAGTAAGCGCTCCCCTACCCCATGAACTGGCCTGGCTTTCCCAACTCAGAAACCTCTGTTTGTGTTCTCATGGGAATGTTAGACAAAGGAGTGTGAACGTGTTTGACCTACTTGCACTGCAGAGGGACGTACTAACAGGTCGCACACCTTATTCCAGGCCCTGCGCTTAGGAATTCCCTGAAATCTAGGCTCTCATTTGCTTCCTCTGTTATGCGATTGAATTTGCCCCAGCATCAGTTGATTTGCTTGTTTGGAATTCTGGTGTACTTCTTTATGAAAAAATGCTAGCAGGAAATCTATAGGTTTGCCTGGGTTAATGATATCATCATTAAGAATTTAAAAGCTGGAATAATAAAAGCAGGACATATGCCCATACACCTGGGCCAGGTTACAGTATGGAACCATCACGTGTAAAGCATGAAATTGCTTGGCTCATTTAAAATTTTGCCTGTTAAACCTTCTCTTGTTTAAAATTCCTGAGTTGGGAGGCGGATGTTGAAATGATCCAGGGGGAGGAGATCACTCGATGCTTATGGTACCATCTTTTTGACCACGTGGCTGGCCTACCTATGGCAGCAACCACAATACTTTTAAGGACCCAAACCATTCACAGAAAGGAAAGGGACATTTAAGTGATAGGCCTTAAAAAAAAATACCTTTAAAGTGAGAGAAATGTGAAGGAATAATATGCATGCATTAACCTAGTCAGAGTGTTCACCTCAGATGAAGATGCAGGTGGAATTAAAGAGAGAAGCAAAATGCGGGACATGTGTTATGTAACGTTGTGGAGAAATTACTTTTTACATATGCTATTAGTATTAATGACTATAGTAATAAAAGTATTTTTTGAGGTCTTATATACCAGATGCTGCTAATTTTATCATCCAAATACTTCATTTAATCCACAGTAACCTTATAAGATATAAAATATTATGGCTGCAGTTTTCAGAAAAGTACACGGAAATTAAGAGCTTATGCAAATATCCCATGGATACACGGCTAGTACATCATCCTAACTCCTGGCTCACAGGTCTGTTTCTCTTCTGGGCTGTGTTCTCTCTCACCCACAACCAATCCAGCCTAGTGTGGAAATCACAGAGGTATTGTCCCATCGCCTGGCACTTCAAGATGCTAAATCTCAGAGCATGGCACTCAGCCTTTGACAAAGTCTATTTCTGGATAAAGAATTCCTTGTTTCCTATTTCTATTAAAATTATTCATATCAAATATTCCATTTTACCTAATCTGTTAATAGAGGAATTCAGAAAGAAGGCAATTGTGGCTGGGGGAAATTCACACATTTTCTGGCCTTTTTAATGAGAATGATTTCAACAAAGTACTTCCTTAAATTTGGTCAGAGTTTATACTCAGCAGGATGGCCCTGCTTGGGCTTTCTTGATCCCCAACTTTCTCACAGGTTAACTTGACCCAGACATAGACCCTATCTGCCATTCTGCATGTATCTTATGGAGGAGAGTAAAGTAACAATCTTAATGAATACATATGTTGTTGGTGTCCTTTTAATCTTTGTGTCCAGTTCCCTACACTCACTTCTAACTGACTCCATGGGTTTTTTGCAATTGAGCATCACAGCCATGTGTCTGAATTGTAAATGTTGATAAGAAATGTGGAAGGCTTCCCCCAGACTAGAAGTTATGATTATAGAGAATGCTGGTAGGTTTATATAGTTCTTGTTCAAATGAACTGCACACATTCTTGCTTTCAGAGTGATGACTTACAAGAAGAAGATACTAATTCAAATGAAGCTAATTTCAATATAGTATTTATTGTTCATGGTGCTAAGAAAAGTTGATACTGACATTTCATCTTCTTATTTTTCTGTATGTCAGCTATTGTCATCACCATTACAAAAGCAGTTCATAACCACAGGTCCACCTTTAATAATCACCCTTATTAGCATTTCCAGTTTTCCTCCCACACCTTCATGTTACAGGTGGCACAGAGAAAGTTTTGCTGTCTTCCTCAGTCACAACCACTGAGTTATCGCTGCTCTCATCTTACTACCGTTTCCTTATTCTGGAATTGTCTCTACTGATACTGCTAACTGGCTAGCATTGGCAGCCAGTCCACCCCTTCCTCTAATTAGGAGAGCACACTTTTACCTCTAAAATGACTTTCTTAAGGACTCCTTAGAGAGACAAATGAAGACAAGGCTTTACTGTCCTTCTGCGCTTTGCTGCTACTTACCAATTTGTTGGCTTATGTATTATGATGGAGTGTCTAGTTTGATGTCTCTTCTTACTTTATTTTCTCCACTATTTTATTTTTGTTAAAACCCCATGTTTGACATTTTAAGTTTTAAGTTGCTGAGTACCTTATAAACTCTAATGAACAAGCTAAAAAATGCTTTGAATATAAGTGAAATTTTTCTAACTTACAAAGTTAGATGGTATCCTTTTTTGTTCTGTTTTAAAAATTTTTAGGTACAGTCTCATTTTAATACTTTATGCATTCAATTTTAATAAAATAACACTTCCATTGATAGTCAAGATTATATTAAAACTGCATAAATATTTCTAAACACTAGGTAACAACTAGGAAATATTAACAGAAACTTATTTACTTGATAGAAAAGCATCTTAATATCTATCAGAGGAGCCTTTTACAGGAAGATGAACTTTGCTGCTTAATAAGAAAGCATAGTAAACTATTTCAATACTATCCTGTATTTGTGAACTTTATAAAACCCGATAGCATTTGGCACTGAACTTGTTACTGAGTGACCCTGAATCAGTCCATGTTGAATCAGCTCTTGAAACAGTATATACGGTATCTAGTTAAATCCGCACAATAAACTTGTAAAGCAGTCAGAACAAATGATATTAGCTGCATTTAGCTTTTGAGCTGAGGACAGGGTCAGGACTTGCTTAAAGCACACTCTGACTGAGCAGAGGGTTCCGAGGCAGAGCACAGGCTCTGTTTGCCCATCCCCTCCTGTAGCCACTGTGTACTATTCGCTGTGGAGGCAGTCCTTCATGTCCCGGCTGCATTAGCTTAAGCTTTATCAGTATATCCTGGCTTAAAAACCAGCTGCTGCAATGCCTTTACTCATGGAATATCAGCTACAAGGAAAGCACCACCTTTTGCTTGTTTTCATGTGTTGGCTGTGACTTTAAATCTAAATGAAAATGTCAAGAAATGACGCAAAGCCCTGTCTTCTGTATTTTTTGATTTATTTACTGGTGAGATATCAAGTGCACTGTGAGAGAGGTGTTGGGCTAGACATGAAATTCTAGCCCATCTAGTACCCTTAAACCAAAGACAAGTGACCCATGAGTTCAATGTCCCCTATTCCCTCACCCATGTTTGCAAAGTGTTTTCGAGCCTGCCAGGGACTGAAGCTCTACAGACTTTATTCTCTTGTTCACCCAGAGCCATACAACAGCCAGTCACTTAACATTTACAGTGTTAGGCATTATAAGTAATCAAGACATGTTGTACACCGTCCAGGGGGGCATGTACAGGACATGTGGTATCACTCTGCCATTTTAGACCAAACTCTTAAGAATTGCAGGCTTTGGTCTCTGAGAAGAGGTTATGGAAATTGTATCCCAAGGATACTGAGGCTTGTGTGTGTGTGTGTGTGTGTGTGTGTGTGTGTGTGTGTGTGTGTGTAGTGATTACATTGATAATCATGGTATGTTCTATGTCACATATATCTCTTACAAGAAAATACTAGGGAGCTAAAACGTAAAATGCTTATAAAAATTAAGAAACTTCAAAACAAATTGTGAACTAAAAGTGTGTTATGCCGTCCTTATCTCTTCCTTTCATGTTCACGTACCATCCTAGGGAAAGTGGTGGCCTCTGCCAACCCACTGTTACATAGTTAGAGTCCATGCGATTAACATGAAACCAGGACTGTTTTAGAATTCCACTACCAGACTGTATTCAGTTTAACCGTGCAGATTCATTTGCAATTTACTAGGATGTTTTTTAGAACATTGTTAAATTTCCTGCTCGTAACCAAAGGAGGAATGTGTTTTGATATTTATCTTCCACTCCTTCTTCTGCACCCATGTAGTGTTGATACAGTGGACTTATAATGGACAACATAGTAAACCCATGAGATCAGGTCATAGCATCAAGTGCTCCCATAGGCAGTGAACAATGTCACTCTACTGCCTTCAAGCCATTTCACAGCAGATATAAGATGTAGACGTTCAGAT
Source organism: Arvicola amphibius (assembly GCF_903992535.2). Taxonomy (NCBI): domain Eukaryota; kingdom Metazoa; phylum Chordata; class Mammalia; order Rodentia; family Cricetidae; genus Arvicola; species Arvicola amphibius. The sequence continues at coordinate 110,710,320 of NC_052057.2, read as the reverse complement.
TTTTTATTCTAAGGATTGCCTCCAATTTGTATTTCAATCAGATCCCCACTACTTCCTGCTAAGAAAAGTCTCCTCCCCAAGTTGCTTAATTGTAAACATTCTTTGCAGGGGAATGGGTGAAAATGGAGGTAATGATATTTGTAGTTGCTGTTTATTTTTGAGATTGTAATTTAATTATGAACAGTGCTGCAATCAACAATAAGTGCAAGTGTATCTGTGAGAGAAAAAGCAAAATACTCTTTGTATCTCCATCCTGTCACAGGTTAGGGCTAACAGAACTCGCCCCTTTGTCTTTGCCTGTGTGGGATTTGTGCTTACTCTTTGCAGCCTTGTACTCACAGCATCTCGTCTTTGTCGTGCCCCGTGACCTGCCCGCTAAGGACTAATACTTCCTTCCTGTGTTCCCAGAGCTTTTCTACTTCTCTCTTTTAAAGCACCAGCTACTTTGACTCATCGCCCTTTTGTTATGTTCTTCCATTTGTCTACACACTGAAAAGGAAGCAGTTTCTAGGCCTTCAAATGCACAGTTAGATGGGAAAGACAAGAGGAAGGGAACAAAGTAAATAAAAATCCTATCAGCCTTATGTAACGCTGTCTCTTTATATAACAGGCACTTCTTTAAGTATAGGGAAATACATTCTTCTGTGTATCCATGTGCTGTTTAGAAATAAAACACTCGCCGGGCGGTGGTGGCGCACGCCTTTAATCCCAGCACTCGGGAGGCAGAGGCAGGCGGATCTCTGTGAGTTCGAGGCCAGCCTGGTCTACAAGAGCTAGTTCCAGGACAGGCTCTAAAAAAGCTACAGAGAAACCCTGTCTCGAAAAAAAAAACAAAAAACAAAAAACAAAAAAGAAATAAAACACTCTTACATCATTAACCTCTATTCGTCTTTAGAATATAAATCATATTAGCGGTTTATTGATAAAACTTTTACTTAGCCTGTTACTTCTTTCCAACTGTTTTAGAAGTAGATGGGGGGAAAATCACACAAGACCACATTCCTTGAGGAAGAGCAATAGTCAGTTAATAGTTGCTGAGGGAGGGAGAATCATTCTTCTCTATGATAAACTCCTTTATAGGCTATCAAGTTCCAAGTGGTCACCCTCCTCTCTGTTTCTGTCTCTGCCTCTCTCTCTCTCTCTCTCTCTCTCTCTCTCTCTCTCTCTCTCTCTCTCTCTCTCTCTCTCTCTCTCTCTCTCTCTCTCTCTTTCTCTGTCTGTCTGTCTGTCTGTCTCTCCCTCTCTGTCTCTCTCTGTCTCTCTCTCTGTGTGTTTGTGTGTGTGTGTGTGTGTGAGTAACACTAAATGGACTCAGTTTGCTGTACCTTTCTCTCTCCCCCCCTCTGTCACACACACACACACACACACAAATATACACATGCATGTAAAAAACAATTAATTTAAAATGAGGTCATGAATTTGAGAGGGTGTAGGGACATGGGAGGATTTAGAGGGGAAAGGAGCTAGAAATAATTAAAGCATAGTCACAGCATACAGAGGTGAATCCCACATCAATTATGTAACTACAGTACTTATGTATGAGATTCTCCAAAAATTCAGTTTAAAATAGGGCCTGCCATGCTTCTTCTTCCAAATTCTTAAAGTCTTTCCACTGCCTTGTACCTTTACTTAATTTTTTGAGAAAAATTTATTAAATTGTGTTAAGACAGCTACCATATTAATCTAGCCATGACTCAAAGTCAAGACTACTTAGACAGCAAGACTTCCACTAGCCTCTCAGTTATAATCCAGCCAGTGTATATTTGTCTCTAATTTACTTTTATACCATCAATGACAACTTTTATCTATCTTTTAATGTATTGTGGTGTCAAATGTAAAAGTGAAGTACTTTTTTTTTCTTTTTGTCAATACCTACTGTGGTCTGATTTGGTCATTTTCAGTTAAGAAGAGAAGACAAAATGGACAGAAATAAAGACCACTAGTTCTGAGCGAAGGGATCTTTGGACAGGTAGTTCACGCACAAGCCAATGCTCCACGAAAGTCTGTGAACACACAGAAGTCAAGGGCTTAGGCTGGCAGGTGCTGCAGAGCACAGGAACAGAACTCCGCCTGAGCATTAGCTGCGCTGCTGTCCTCCTGGTGAATCCAAACGGCAAACAAACTCCCACCTGCCAAAGATCCACTGAGGGATGATTCTCAGAGGTGGGATTTGAAAGGCACCTCTGGGACTCATGCCAAATCAAGTGCAGACTGAGTCTCTGAGCCTTCCTGATGTGGGAGCCACAGAGTCGACTCTTATTCCAGGTTCTCACGACTAAGGGAGGCCTGCAATTTCCTCAGTGTCCATGGTGATAGCTATAGAGCCCCACTCCACCCCCTCCACACACACACCATCACAGACCCTGAGCCCTTCTTGCATGAAGATTCCACAACATAGCCAGGGGTCTGTGTGCGGGTGGATCACGGAGCTTAAAGTAAGAGTTGGAAGGCCACTTTTCTACGTTCATTCTCAAAAACACACGTTGTCTCAACATGGCAGGTATGTTGATTTTCTTCTACCATGTATGGCTAGCTTTTCTTTGATTCTCTAGTCTCAGGGCACTGGGTTCCTTGAGGTATATCATTTTCTATACCCGTGCTTCTCTGAAGATCTCATTTGGGCTTTAATTACACCTGTATGAAAATAAATCCACATCTCCTGCTCTCCCTACTTTCTTGAACTTCAGCTGCACAATCATCTCCAAGTGAGTTCCTTGGGAGGTTCCTTTGTATACGCAAACTTGCAACCAGATCCTTCCTTACCAATCCAGGATCCACCTACATACATGGGGGAAAATGTAATCTATGAGTTGGCCCATCTCTTCTAATGATGCATCCTCTCTGTCCAAAACTATGTGCAATCTTTGCTCTGGCCATTCTATCTGCACTTGTATCCTTGGCCTTCCCAGCTCCCCTGTCCTGGAGCTTGCAATGGTCTCCGACCTTCCTGTGCCTCCAAGTCCATGGGATGCTGTTTCCCACTTGACTATGTGGCTTCTTCCCTTACTTATTCCAAAACCTAACTCTGCCTCCCTGTTGCCAAGACTTTCCCTGATGTAACCTTTGCATCTACAAGTCCCTACTCCACAGCTTTTCCTATCCTTCACTTTTATGTTTTGTGGGAAAAAAAAGTCACAATCTGTCCTGCAGTCTAGGTGTGTTTTGACACTATTTCTAGTATGCTACTTTTATGACATTCACTTGGTGACAGTGAAAATTGTCATCTACCACCCCACTAATAATAAACACCTCATACAGGATAGAGTCTGGCATATACTAGATACTAGTAAAAATACAGAATAAAGAAAGGGATTCTGAGAACTTCAGAAAATATTATGAGAGATAGCAATGGTTTTAAAAAGTAACAGCCTTTAGTGCTTGAAGATTCCTATAAAACTGGCTGTTATGAACAACAACGTGGCTTAAGCAACCCATTCTCTCTGGAGTGTGACTAAGTTACAAGTTCAGAACCCAGAGCAGGCCCTGCTTAGTGATGGGCTAAGTTAGACTATAAGACACAAGCTTGTTTTGAATCTTCTGCATGGACGGGCTTTGTGGGAGCCTTGTCTGTTTGGATGCTCACCTTCCTGGACCTGGGGGGAGCGGGGAGGACCTTGGACTTCCCATAGAGTAGGGAACCCTGACTGCTTTTTGGCCTGGAGAGGGAGGGGGAGGAGGAGGAGTAGGGGAAGGGGAAGGAAGTGGAGGAGGGGAGGAGGTGGAAATTTTTAATAAAAAATATTAAAAAAAAGATACAAGCTCCCAGCAGCCTTTATCTTGGTTGGTACGTGTTCAGATGCTTGAAAGCTGGTTACAAAGGAAGGATATGTAAGAACAGATGCGGAGTCTTGAATCCCTGTGAAGCCCAGTTCTTGTCATTACTTTGGATGTAGTTCTACTGGCTATGTTTGACATGATACTTCAAGGATTTAAGAGCAATAGGAAAATAGTATTCAAGAGAAAGGCTCAGTGGGTAAAGGTACCTTTAACCAAGCATGGTGACCTGAATTTGATCCCCGGAACCCATGGTGGAAGAGGAGAACTGACTGCGACAATGTGGTATGGCACATGCATGCACATGCAAAAGATAACTAAGATTTTCTTAAACTGTATTAGCTAAGAACTAGATTTGCCTTTTATAGTTTTGTGCTTTTGTCACGTAAGCCTTGATTTTCAACTCATTGCCTTGTCTAAAACAGGTGCAGAGCAGTTGCCGGGCAGACGAGTAGATAAAGGTTGCAGACATTGTAATCTCACCATTTTAATTCAGGAATCCTTACAAACAGTGATTTACAGACTAGCTTTCAGAAGTCTACCCAATGAGTTTGTAAGTCAGAGGATACAGGGAGACTCTGGAGCTCCCCCTCCACCCAGACCCATAGCGCCACCTGTGCTCAGGAACTGTAAACACGCCTCAGCACAGCCTGCTCACTGGATTCTGAGCACCATGAAGTGGATGCTGCTACCCACACCCGTTAGACAAATAAACACCAGCTCAGAAGTCTATGAGGCACTAGCTGCAGTATTCAAAGGAGTACTGCAAAGGTTGTTGGAGTCCCGTGCTTTGCTTCCCTGACAGAATAGTGTGGGTCTGAGTGAACTATAGGTGCATTTGTTTGGTGCACAAGGAAAATCAAGATCTAGGGTTACAAAGTTGCAGTAAGAGCCTTGTACTCCACCATACCTGGGCAGAAGATATCGCATGCCAAGAAAGATGAAAGGGACACAAAATTCTCTTTATCACTCTCCTATACCTGTGGAGACAGAGTCCTTAGGTCCCAACTACCCCTTAAAGGCCCCACTTTTCCATACTTTGCAAGGATATTTCACTTTTTATCTGAGTCTTGGAGTAAGTAACCTTGAAACCACAAGTTTCAAGACTTGAACAGTTGTATAGTGATCTGAATAAAATAAACTGGGAGAAGTCATTTTATGAAATATTAAGCAAGAATAGTTAATGACAACATGGTTTCTATGACTGCCACTGATGAATAGAAATAGCAAGGTACAGCCTGAGTATTAAGGCCAGGGAAGCAGACGAAGAATCGGCATAATCTGTCTTGGCCCCCAGAAAAGGAAGGAAGTAGCCAAGGAGGGGTAGCTTCAAGAGCTCATGCATGGGGTGTGAGGGCAGATCTAGACACCCAAAGGTGCTATAAAAGCCGTGAACAACGCGTGCAGACACCATGCACCAATGTCATTTTTTGTTGGAGTTCTTCTAAATCAAAGACAGGTTTTATTATTATATTTTTTTTTAGCTCATTTGTTATTTACTTCCTTATTTTGGTTTTTCTAGGCAGAGTCTTACTCTGGAGCCCAGGATGATCTGGAATTCCCTATATAGTCCAGACTATTAGTCTCAAACTTGAGGTAATTCCCCGTTGCAGTCTCAAGTGGTACAATTACAGGAACAAGTTATAAAACTGAGTTTAGAGACAGCACGTTGTTTCTAGTTCAGTGGTATTACTTGGCTGCTAAAGTATTTCACAATTTGGCATGTGTGCATTTATCTTCACATACCCACAATTCTATCTGCAGGGTTTAGCAATGTGTCAGAGGAGATGGCCCATACAGAGTGAGTACTCGCCTGTTTCTGCACGCAATTCCTCCTTTGAAATTCCACTCAGATGTGATGAAGACTGAAAAATTACTTAGGATGTGCACTGGGGAAGATGAGGATAAATGGGAGCATTACAATTGGGAAACATCCATTTAAAAAGACCTTGTGCATATCTCTAGGTTCCAAAGATTTTTAGTGCAGGAATAATGACAAAAACAAAGGGTGTATTTATGGATAAAATCTCTACATTCAGATAAATGTCAGCAAATAAATCGATATTTTTGTTGCAGGTGTGAAGTAGACATGTGGTCTTGAAAAAGTACTTTATCTGAGTTTCTAAATTGCATTAGTGGAATAAAGGATGCAGTTTGTTTGGTTTATTTTTTTCTCCCTCAGTTGTTGGGATGCTGTTTCTGCCAGGCAGTTTACTTACTGTGTGGCGTACATGTGTGTGCCCATGGACTAAGTGGCCACTTTTTTCCTTTCCACCTCACATTTTACATCCTTGCTCCTCTGCATTCTCATCTCTTCTCCACATTCCTGGTCTTGGAGAACAAGAAGACATCTGTACTTTAATCACTGATGATTGTAATATGTCCTGGTCTTAAAGCCCTTCTACAGTATTCCATGGAGTTTGAGTTTTTTCTTCACAAAGCAAAAGTCAACAACTGGCAAGCTTTTTAGAACATGTTGACTTCTTCTTTGTCAAGTAGAATCATCTTAATAGTAAGGGAGTACCTGCCTTCCATTCACACAGGAATCTGTAATGTGGTTTTAATGATAATAAATATTTTAAATAATATTTTATTAATTACTTGAGAATTTCATACAGCATAATTTGACCTCCAGATCCATCCAACTTTGTGTTCCTTTCTATTGCATTTTGTTTTGTTTTACACCATCAGATTCAATTGTAGATGTGAGCATGATCACAAACTTTCAAGAGAAATTCCAGTAAATCATCTCAGGAGTTGTAGGGATTGCCCTGGTACAGTGAACCATAGCTCTCCAGCCATCAAGGCAGAAGAGTGAATTTGTCATTCTCAGTGATCCATTAATTCACAGGACTTTAGCTTTCTCTTGGGCCTTGTTGCAAGGAAGGCCACTTTTTTGTTTCCTGACCACCCGACAGTTCAGACCTGAAATAACCACACATAAACTATATTATTTAAATCACTGCTTGGCCCATTAGCTATAGCTTCTTACTGGTTAACACTTATATCTTAATTTAACCCATCTCCACTAATCTGTGCATCACTATAAGGTCATGGCCTACCAGTAAAGTTTCAGCATGTCTGTTTCCAGTGGCAGCTCCATGGCTTCGCCCTCTGACCCCGCCTTCTTCCTCCCAGTATTCAGTTTAGTTTTGCCTGCCTAGCTCTGTTCTGCCTTGCTCTGCTATAGGCTCTAAGCAGTTGCTTTATTAGCCAATGGTATTTATGGCATTCGGAAGGGAATCTCACATCAGGGCCCTGTTTCCAGTTATCGTGACTATGTAGGACAAATAGACATGCTTCACTATCACACAGCAGTGCACCCACAGGGAAGTAACCAGGAAATGACTAGCTCTTCAAGTTAAAAATCAGTGCAGAGAACATAGTATTTTACCAGATGTGACTTTGGGTGTTGACAAAAAGTGGATCTATGATTATCTCATAAATTTTAGCAGAAATTTAGGATAACCTGCTCCTCATACAAAATGTACGCTATTAGAACTGCACCTTGTTTGACAGTTCTGCAAGTTGTTCCTTAGATCACTATAAATAAGCATGCATATTAGAAGTATATCCTGTTAGGACAGGAAGAAATTTGCCCACCCTGTGTGCCTCCTTACCACTTCCTCTACAACTTACTGCCCGCTCCACTTGTTTTAAAGTTAACTGCATTATTTCTCATCATGTTTATACTTTCTTTTTTACTAGAAGTTCATCATTTAATACCATTGTTTTTAGTTTATATGTATTGATGTTTTGATTGCATGTATGTCTGTACAACATGCATGCCTAGTGCCCACAGAGACCAGAGGAGAGCATTTTTCCCTTTGGATAGGAGTTTACAGATTCTTTCTAGTGGCCATATATGTGCTGGAAATCTAGCTCAGGTCCTTTGCAAAGAGCAGCCAATGTTTTTAACCAAAGATCATCTCTTTAGCCATTGGTTAGAAGTTCTTGATAAATAAATGCCTCACACTTGGCTGCTATTACAATGATCCAAGGATGTCACTGTAATATAAATGTCATAAATTTTAAGCCAAGTACATAATATTCAAGGCTCAAAATGAATGAATGTCCTGATAGAACAAGATGACCAACATATATTAAAGAAACCTACCGTGTTGGCATATAGATGATCATGTCTTTAGCCATGTTGAATCAGTAACTATTGTCTTTCTAAATGGCCCATCCACTTTGAACTCAGCTCATGGTCTCCCCTGACAAATGTTGTGTCTACTCAGGCTTTCATGATAGCAGTGTGTAATTCTCTGCTGTTGACATATCCTTGCTCCAGTACTCTGTGAGTTTTCAATGCAATTCTCCCACTATTTTTTGCCTTAAGGTCCAGAAGCATCACTTCCTATCAAAGCTATCTCTGAACCAATAATCGGTTCTACCAAGTTGTATGTCCAACAGGGCTGATCATGCTGCAGCCTAACATATAGTGTAGCCACTCATAGCAGGTTCTAGAACACCCTGTCTCTCAGGAGTATTCCCAAGTGTGGAATGTGCTATCCCCAGAACCTAAGTGGGCTAATTTTGCATTGTATTTCCTTGTCAGTGGTCAGAAATGCAAAATGCAATAATTTAGCATTTTAAAGAAATGAGCCTGTGTAGGAATGTTCTGGATCACTAAGCCTCTAAACATTTCCCCTCATACTCTAAATCATTGTTGGCTTCATGTTCTACCTTCTTTCTACAAAGGCCTCTGTTATACTTGCTCTTTCTTGTTCATCTGCTCTCATTAGCATGGTGTAATCAGCATACCACATTAATTCAGTTATTCAGATCCTTTCAGATGGCGCCATGGCAGAGGACAGCACAGATCTTGGTATATTTGCATATGCATAACAAGTCACATTGGACATGAGATGCAAGTCTAAACACAAAATTCACTTAGGCTTTCTTTTACTTACACACAGTTCAGAAAGGTGATTTTACACAAAATTTTGACTGCATCTGTGTTTTGATTATGACATGTAGCATGAGGACAGCTATAATGTCTGTCATGTTCATGCTTAAAGTCTTTCTGGTTTGGATGCATTTTAGTTGTTTTTTTCAAATTTGTTAATTTGCTACAGCAAGTATCCTGCACTGTTATCAAACATGCAGTTCAAATGACTACTTGTTTGAGTTTGTTCTGGACCATTACTGTAGAGTCCACTTTGGAGAATTAATTTAAAAAGTCGGGAGCACCAACTGGGAAAATAGTCCAGTTGGAGTTGTCAGCACTGCATAAACTCAATGTGATAGTGCACACCTACCATCTTAGCATTTGAAGTGAGATGGTGGGAAATCAGAAGTTTAAGGTCATTCTCAAACACATAGTGAGTTCGAAGAGTTTGAGACCAACTGGAGCTACATGAGACCTTGTCCCCAAAGAAACAAATAACAAAGCAAAAGCAAAATCAAGGATCAACCATTTACTAAGTTTTAAGAGTGGTACTAATTGGCCCTTCCCACAATATTTCATATAAGATCTGCTGCTTTGTGATTCTTGAGGATCCCACCTTTTGCTCACAGACAATCAACTGCTACTCCACTGGTTCAGAAGTCCATATTTATCCCTTCCAATATGCACACAGATGCTAGACATTTGGCCATGAAGCAGGGCATTTCTAAGGCTGTATTTGTGATCTGCCTCCATCTTTCCTTCCTAATCAGGGTCTTTTCTTTCTTCTGTTTTTATTCAAATTTTTCAAATAACAAATTATGATTATGTTTTCCCATCTCCACCTCCTCCCAGATCCTTCCCACCTACAGAAATTCATGTTCTCTATCTCTGTCTCTTTCTCTCCATCTCTATCTCTCTATCTTTGTCTCTCTTCTGTTTCCTTCTCCCTCCCTCTCTCTCTCCCTCTCTCCCCCCCTCTCTCCCTCCCTCCCTCTCTCTCTCTCTCTCTCTCTCTCTCTCTCTCTCTCTCTCTCTCTCTCTCTCTCTCAAATGAAAATCAAAATAAACAAACAAAACCAGCAAGGCAAAAATATCAAAACCAAAGAAAAAGTCCCTTCAAACACTAAAACAAGGAATCTGTTTTGTGTTGATGGACTCTGTTTTTTGTTGACCAACTACTATTGTCCTGAAGTGTGTTCGATATACCCAGTTCATTCCATTCAAGAAAACTGATTTGTCCACTTCTCTGCAGTCATTGATTGCAAGTGACTTATTAAGGATGGGATTGTGTTCACTTCCCCTTTTCAGCACGGGATTTCTGACTGCTAACCTTGTTCTTGACATAGCTTCATCCCCTGGGCATCAACGTGAACACTGCAATAGTTCTTGAAATGTTTGTGCAGTCTTTCCTCATCAGAGTAATTGTTCTCCGAGTACATTGTCATAGATCATCAGGGTGGCAGGTAAAGGGAACAATAGCCATAAAGACATCACCATGGTAAGGACCTTCCTCCCAGGGAATCACGACACTTAGGTTCTAAAAAGGGCCTCAGGCCTGCAAACTTGGCAAGGGATAATGGGTTTTTACACAGTGGGTTTCCAGGCTTATGTATCCATTCCAAAAATGGCCATGCCCCTCTCCTCTTTTCTTCTATTGTTTGCAGTGGCAGTTCTAGAATTTCTAAATTAGAATTAGATGCTGCTTCCCTAGCCTTCCAAGATCCAGTTTATCAGTTTGCAAGTACCATCCCAGACTTATTAACAGGGTGTTAAATCCTGTTACATGAGAGATGGCTTCCACACCAACTTCTCCTTCTCCAAGTTGATGTTCCATACCTTTGATCCAGCACCCCTGGGATCTGGCCCATATGTACTCCTCTAGCTCCTGCCATGAATAGTAGCTAGGTCCTGCAGCTCGCTTGGCATAAGGGCCCTTTCTGCTCTTAGCAGGCCAGATGATGTCATGTATTGACCTTGGTTTCTGTCCAGAATACAAGGAGAGAAGATAAAAGCATGCATTCTCTTACAAAATAAAAATCTCTGCATCATCTTCTGCATGGTATAAGGAGAGGGGACTTCATGGGATCAGAGAGTCAAGGCACTCTTCAGATACAGTATTTCTGAGTAGATCTTATTTCTAGTCAGTGATCATGCCAATTTAACATGCTCCAGATTTTGCTGCTCTCAAATCTTGCTTCTCAGTCATGGCAACAACCCAGTTACAAGTCTTCAACTCAAAGCCACTTAAATCAGTCTCCACTCCTGTCCGTATCCCGCATCTACTCTGGCAGTGATTCCATTTAGCTCCCTCCTCCAAATATGTTCAGAATCTGCCACCACCACTTAGGTACCGTCGTAGTCCAAATCATGTACCAATTCTTACAGGCATGATTAGTCAACTTATTTTTCTACTTGTTTCTAAGCTCATAATCTGCTGTCTTTTCTGAATAGACCAGTATAATATTACTAACACGAAAATCATGATATGCCATCTCTAAAAATAGTAAACACTCTTTATATCTCATTAGAGTCAAAAGACCTAAAATAGTCTGTAATTCTCAGCACTATCTGGGCCCATAGTTATTCTGATCTCGTTTTCTATTACTTCCCCTCCACTTGTTGTACATGAGCCTCTGTGCTCTCATGGAACGTTCCATACACAGTACCTTTAGGTTTGCATCTACTGTTCCCTGTCTAAAATTCTGGCCACTTTTTTACTGTTTTATGTTTCCTGTATCCACTTCAATTTTTTTCCTTTTTATAAATACAATATTTTTTATTAATTCTTCAATGGCATACATGCTTACAGTATTATATGGTCACATCTTACTCCACTCCTCCCCCAACTCCTCCCAGACTCTCCTGACACCTCCCCATCCCGTTTTTATCTTTTTTTGACAACTCACATTCACCTACATTCAGTTTGTGATGTTTATATACTCATGAGTGTGGTTCCATCTACCAGAGGGTGGTTGACTGACCAGAGGTGATATCTATAAAGAAAACTCAGTTTCCCTCCTCCAGAAGCCACCAGCTACCAATAGTTCCTCAGCTAGGAGTAGAAGCTCATGAGACATCCCCCCGTCACACACACATAAAAACTTAGGAGTTCTTTTTGTAATTTTTTTAATAGCTTTTGAGATGATTAGATAATAGTGTAATTACCTCTTATCTTTCTTCCCCCCAGACCCAAACCCTTTCATAAGCCCCTTCTTGCTCACTTTCAAATTCATGGCTTATTTTTTCATCAATTATTGTTACATAATTAATACACTTACAGGAGCAAGTGTGTTCATAGATACATAAGTATAACCTGCTCGGTCTATATAGTGTTACTTGTGTGTACATTTCAGGGCCGACCATTTGGTACTGGATAACCAAATGGTGTGCTCTTCCCTGAGGAAGACTATTTCTCCCACTCACAGCATTCCTTAGTCATGTGCAGCTTTTTGTGCAAGGCTGAAGCCTCTTGCTTTTCTGCAGGAACACACACTCATCGATACTTGTACATGTATTGGTGTCCTATTTGTTCAACTCATGGTTGGGCAGCCGTGGAGGTGAGACTTTATGGGTGTAGCTTCTGACATTTCTATGAGACACAATCTCACAGACTCCTCCCTGATCTTCTGGCTCTTGCCATCTTTCAACCCGTTCTTCTGAAATGATCTCCATGCCTTACATGTTGAAGGACTGGAGGTGTAGAGATATCTGTTGGGATGGAAGTTATGTTCTTCTGTGATGTTCTCAGACAGTCACAGAGAGAAGTTTCATTGATGCGTGGAAGGTATCTTATCTTATCTGTGGGTGTACTATGGACCAACACTTTGAATGTAGTTAGAGATTATGTTGTGTCAGTAGAGCGGTGCTGTAGGTTTTCTTTCCCAATTCATGACTGTACTGGCCCTGGTAGTTAGCTCAGTTTTGTCTACCAAATGTGATTTCCCTCTTGCTGAGAAGGAAAATCTAATTTTCTTAGTGCGGATTTTCCTGATCACCCAGTCTGCTAGAGATTTTATCTGGACGTCTCCCAAAAACTCAAGTAGTAAAGACTTGATGCTCAGCCTGACTCCTTAAGATGGGAGGTCAGGAGGATGTATCCTGAGGGGGGTGGAGTGGCCCTGGCCCTGTTCTCCTCTTGCATGCAGCTCTGAAGTGAAGAATTTTGACATGTTTTGTTGCGACAGTGTAGGCAGCAGGGCCAGCCACTCATGGACTGAGTCATAGTGAACGTTTCTCTTCCTCTAAGCTGGTGATCACAGGTATTTTGTTACAGGAGCCTGAAGCTGGCAAGCTCTCTGAAAGTCTGACCTTTACCTTCTGGTCTTTCCCAAAGTATTTATCCTCAGATATATGATATATCCAGTGTAGAAATTTTTTTTACAGGAATATTACAATTTTATGTCTCTTTTCTCTTTAATAAAAACTCAGAAGAGAGATTTTTTCCCTTTTCATTCAATGCTTTATCTTTATTGGTATATTTATATATATATATTTATTGAAATATTCCCTTGTGGCTATAAACTGAGCTATAATATTGCCCATATCAGTTAAAATTACTGAAAAGAAACATGCAAAGAGCCTCAGAAATGAACTGATTATTGTTCTAAGTATAGACTGAATTTGTTTTATAATTTTGTTATGTAATACAAATGGACTCAAGCATAGTTTCTCTCTTTGGTTAATTTGCACTGGGTAATCAGATTAACGTGCACATGAATAGCATGTGTACATACAGATAGCACGTGCTCATATGGATAACACATGCACCCGCAGATAGTGGAAATATTTGCAAAATAAGCCTCTCTGTGATCATGCTAAGCTCTGTTCTTAGTCTATAAGAAAATACTTTCCTTTTTGCATAAAAAAATGTTCTTCCCCAGTAGTTCAAAATAATTGTGTCACCTTTTAAGAAAAAGTTGAGTGTTATAATTGCAGGCTAACTGGTTTTCGTCAGTTGGCTATATTTCTGGCCTACAAAGGAAGACTGACATTTGCAAAGCCTCCCGGGGTTTTCCATGATTGATTGTCCCCATTCACTGGATTAAGCCCTGCCTGTTGATTAAACTACAGAACCAATGCTGGAAGGCTCACTACCCCCTGAAATTCCAGCTTCAAGGAACCAATCTCACTTCCCCTGGAAGAACAGGAAGCATTCTAACCACTGAGCAACCTCCAGTCCCTGAGCCTTGTGCCCAGCAATAGCCTATGGTTTACATTGCTAGTCTGTCTTTTTCTTATTGGGAAGAAATCTTTATGTAGTCTACATCCTGCTTTATAAAACATATGTGTCAAGTCCCTTCTGCTCTGTGGTTTTCTTCTTCATTCTTGTCTTTTGAAAACACTGTTGAAGCAGGTGAGGTCTGTGAAGAAGAACGGGCACATTCCGAGGCCACAGCTCAGTGGCCATTTCCCACTTGAGCATGCCATGGGAACTGATCGAGACCCAGCGCATGGATGGAATGGTCTTCATCCCACCTGCTACCTTCTGACACCAGACCTTTTACAGTTAAATAAGATATCATGTACTAGCCTTGTCCTTGGGCAAACCTTTGCTTTCCTTAAGGTCCTGAAAATGTTACATCACATTTTTTTACAGAGTAAGTTTTACACTGTAACTCTTCCTGAATTCTTTAATAGAGTCATCCACCATTACCCACAGACATGGATGACATCAACCCTGTTCAAGCTGTATTTTTCTCAGTTGAAAGCTTCTCTACTTTCCCTTACATTGCCTGTCTTGTCTGTTAATCTGTCATTTGGTATTTTTTTACATTACTATTCTGGTCTAAATGGAATTACTTATTATTGGTTTATAGATTTGTCACTACCTTTCAAATAGCAGCCTCAGTATATTTATTGCCTTATCACCAAGTTTTATTTATAGGGTCTTTTGGATTTTCTTCCGATACAACTCCAAGGCTGGGGAGATAGCTCCATGTATAAAGTACTTGCCTTCAAGTGTAAATATTTGCCTGTGAATCTTAGAACCCATATAAAACCAAGCACAACAGTATCTATGATCTCAGTGCTCCTATATTGAAATAAGAGATGAAGATAGAGAATCCTGGAAAACTCATGGGGCTGATAGCAAGAAAGAGACCCTGCTTCTCAAACAAGTTAAAAGACAAGGAATGATACTGCTCATCCACACACAGCTGTTGCAGTGTATATGCACCCACACATGCATAAGAATATAAATATGATATATATGCAGATCACATACTCACACTTACACACACACACACACACACACACAGAGAGAGAGAGAGAGAGAGAGAGAGAGAGAGAGAGAGAGAGAGAGAGAAAGAGAGAGAGAGAGTTAAAACTATAACCCCATTTCTGTAAAAGATCTGCCTCCAGGCTGTAGCCCCACCCCCACCATGCCCAGGACTCTGCCCCTCCAAGACCCACTCTGCTGCCTAACCCTATGCACCTGAACATGTTCCCTGTGGCCAGCCTCCCCCCCACAATTTCACCAGACTACATAGACACAGGCACAAGCCACACCAGTTGGAAAACCAGCAGACTACACAGGCACGGGTGTAAAGCACAATAGTTGGGAGAACAGGCACAGGCATAAATCACACCAGTTGGAAGAAAAGATGAGTAGATGCTGCTGTAAGGATACATTCAACAACTGGAAGAGCAATATGGCCTCACCAGGACCCCGTGATCCTACAACAGCAAGACCTGAACATTTCAATGCAGCTGAAACACAAGAAAATGAACTTAAAATTGCTTCATGACGATGATAGAGGTTCTTAAAGAAGAAATAAAAAAATTACCTTAAAGAAGTTGAGGAAAAGACAAATAAAAATTGGAAGCGATCAATAAATCCTGTACAGAAAGCCAAGAAAAAACAAACAGGTGAAGGAAATGGTTCAGGAGTTGAAAACCAAAATAGAAACAATTTTAAAAAAAAAACACAAACTAAGGCAATTCTGGAAATGGAAAATTTGGGGAAGTGAACAGGAACTACAGAGAGAAGGGTCACCAACATAATACAAGAGATGGAAGAGAGAATCTCAAGTGTTGGAGATACAATAGAGGAAATAGATTCATCAGTCAAAGAAAATGTTAAATCCAACAAATACCTAACACAGAACTTCCAGGAAATCTGGTAAACCATAAAAAGATCAAATATAAGAATAATAGGGACAAAAGGAGAAGAATCCCAGTTCAAAGGACAGAAACTATATTCAACAAAATCATAGAAGAAAACTTTCCCAACATAAAGAAGGTATGCATATAAAGATACAAGAAGCTTAGAAACTGAAAGGAAATTTATGCCCCGGCAATGCTGAAGCATGCATAGGCAGCCGTATATGGTGGTTTTGTTGAACTTGTCCATATTGGGTTCCATGGTCTAAGTTGATGAGGATGACTGACCAGGTCTCTTCCTCAACAAGAAGCTCACAGAACACCAAACAGGCTAGACTAAAGCTGTCCTTTTCAAACAGCATGCCTTCATTTTTATATCAATCTGCTTAACCTTAATACAAATTTCTATCTCTCTGCCCTGGTTAGTGGATTTGTGGAGTTCTGACCAGTTACAAGAAATTGTAGGAAGTCTTGCCTTGAATTTTCCAAGTAAATGGTTTCCATGGATGCAGCATTTAAAAATTCCCAGCTATTTTTCTATTTCATTTATTTGTGAGGGCTCAGGACAAATGCATGTCTGGATCTATGGTTTTAATTGGCTTAAATCTCCTTGCTTACAGCGAGAAGAGTCTACTATTGAAAATAGACTAGAAAACACATTTAGCAGTTTCTGTGAATTCAGCGTTTCCCATGCGCTGTATTTTTTTTTTTCTGATGCCTGAAGTTTTCACAAATTTAACTTAGAGCAAACATCCTGAGGTGATCCTCTTGTGAACTTTCTCTGTGTGGTTTATCTGAGAGAGTTAAAATCTCAGGTATATGTCACACAGACACTAACATTTCAAATTGGAATTCCAGTATCTAAATGGTGTCTTCTCTGTATTATAACCCAGAAAGTTCTCATGGGTAAATAGCTATCCTATGAAGTTAGTTTAATAAAATCAAAGCCCAAACTATGATGTTTAACGTGTTTGGTGCATTGATTAAGCCTCCTGGGGGCTCCTGGTGTTTAAAGCAACAGTTTGAATAGGACAATAAATGTGGAGCTTGACTGTATTTTTTCTGTTTCTTTCTCATCTGCTAGAAAAATATAGATAATAGAGCTCATTTATTTTCTTTACATTTCTGAGCTCTGCAGATGGGAAAACACAGCCCAGTGGAAATGATTTCTGGCAACCTTGAGAAGATATGTTAGCATTTTGTGGCATTTCTCTCCATGACATGTAAAGCATGGCTCTCCCTCATTGCAGTGTCACAGCGAAGTGTCACAATAAAGCCAAAATAGTGTGCCCTCAGGGAAAACTAGAAAGGCACCATTTTCTATGCACACACAAAGGGTAATATTTATTATAAAGCCTTTCATTTTAGCTCCAAATGCTGTCTGGGCTGTGAGTACTTTGCAGCAGAGAAATGCACAGAACGTGAGCTTTAAAGCAAATGTTATGCCTAAACCTAATTTTGGTAAATGTAAATAAAAAGTGAAAAATAGAATGCTGTCCTGGACATGTGGGCATTCATAGTCTGCAGAGTGCTGGGCAGAGGCACTGCTGGTGGAGCCCAGGAACACTAAATTGCCAACCATGCAGCTCTGTCTTGACCTGGTTTGACAGCACGGATACTCTTTCCTTCATCCTTAACGCATAATATAGAAATTATTCTCCCATTTGCTAGATGGGAAATTTAATGTTCCAAAGATCCAACAGTTTGTGACAGGTTACACAGCCAGGATTACTGTATCTGCCTCAGTACCCTTAATAGAAGGCAAATCGAAACCTGTACTTTTTAATTGATAAAATATGTTCTTCAGTAGTTTCATGCTTGTTTGTATGTATCTGATCAGTCTTACTCCACCCTCTTTTCTTATGTCTCCCTCCCATCCCTGTCATTCCAACTCTCCCTAAAAGTCTCTTTTCCACATCCACGTCTTTTTGTTTTGTGACCCACTGAGTTTAACCAGGGCTGTCTACCGCGGGTCTGGAACTATCACTAAAGTCTGGTAGTCTCACCTGTGGGAACAATGAATCCACTGTTGTGAGAATAGCTTCCAATGGCTGTCCTGCCCAGAAGGTAGCATTTACTAGTCCTTCACCTTATAATCCAGCTTGTGCAGTCTTCCTATCCCCATCTGGTATAGTGTTCTGTGAGGCTGACGGGCCCGGGTGAGTGATGTAAATGTCCTGTTTAGAACTGAGTGCTCACCGATTCTCAACACTCTGAATAACCTTGAGTCTGTATTTGCCGCTGCCCAAAGAGAAGCTTCTCTGATCAAAACGGTAAATGGTATTTGTCAATGGGCATAACTAACATTTAGAAAGCATAAATTTCTACTTTTGATTTTAAAATCATTTGCAGAGCTCTTCCTCATACACTTGCAAAATTATCATTTGCTCCAAATATTGAGCTTGATTTTCATCACCATTGACAGCCGTCTCTTAAGGGCCAAGTTACTTCTTCAATTTAATCAGATTTTATCTTTTTAAATATTTGTGTTAGCTGAATTATGTTTCTATGTCTATGTCTGGGTGTGAGTGTGTGCACATGAGAAAGCAAGGGCCAGTGTGATGCAGAAGCAAGTCTCTGACCCCTTGGAGCTGGTGCTATTTGCTGTTGTAAACAGTCCAATGTGGGTGCTAGGTGCTAAATTTGGGTCCTGAGCAGCACCTGCTCAGAGCCAAGGAGAGGTCTCCCCAACCTTTGCAATGCTGTTGTTTTTTTCAGTCGCTGCAGCTCAGTATCATCTCTAGATAAAACAGCTGCCGCGTAAGCACACCTGAAAATCACCAGCAAAGCCCTGAGTCAACGCCTTCCCTTCAGTTAGGGAATTCTGTTCCTTTATATTGTCACACGCACACAGAATTTGTCCAAATCTATTGTTCTGGTCTGGCAATATGGAGGATAAAACAAGCTGTGAGACTCTGCACATCTGTCAGTACCACCAGTTAGCAGTTTGCTTGTTCGTTTGTGGACTGCCACTTTCTGCGTAAATGAGTAATGGTATATGATAATATTTAAAAGGCTAAAGTCTGGAGGACTAGTTAACATGTGTGCATCCCCCCCATCATTAAAGAAAGATTTTCTTGGATGATTAGCCCTTCCTAACTAGAACATGATGAAGGGCTGCTGGTGCCAGTAAATCTCTTCCTCCACCACCTTCGTCTCAGTATTACGACAGCAATGCCGCTTTGCATGCGCTCGCCTTTGAAAACACAGGTGTAAATGAGGGATGCGTATTGTTGACCTGAGAAAGGCTTCTTAAATTTTTTCAATTAATGTTTTGTATCTGCTTATTAGTAATTCTTCACTTCTTTCCTTCAACACAAACCAACCACTATTCTTTTTTAAGTTTTATTTATTCTTTATAATCTTCATACATCTTGTATAATATATTTTGATAATGCGTATTCACCATTACCTCTTGCCAACTTCTCCTAATGCCCTGATGCTGTCTTACAACTTCAAGTCCTTTTCTTCTTCTTCTTCTTCTTCTTCTTCTTCTTCTTCTTCTTCTTCTTCTTCTTCTTCTTCTTCTTCTTCTTCTTCTTCTCCTTCTCCTTCTCCTTCTCCTTCTCCTTCTCCTTCTCCTTCTCCTTCTTCTTTTTATTGTTATTAATGATCCCAAGTCCAGTTAGTGGTTCCCAAGTATGTATGAGTGGAGCCATCCACTGGGACATTGACTACCTTTTAGCAGTGATGTCTTCCTCTCTCAGCAACCATTAGCTTCCAATGACTACTTCCACAAGATGCTTCTTTGGCACTTCCTCACATTCAAATAGGAATTTTGACTGATTTCATATTGTACAGGTCTTGTGGGAGGAACCACAGCTGCTATAAGCCGATATGTGTAACAGCCTTGTCCAGTGTAGAAGTCAATATTACACAACTTTCTTCCTCACCCACCAGCTCTTACCTTCTTTCCATTCATTCTTCAGCGATGCTCCCTGGACCTTGGAAAGGGAAGGATATAGGTTATTCATCCACAGCTAAGCTCTTTCAGTTACTTATGCTTCAATATTTGATGAATTTTAAGTTCCTTCTTTAACTGTTACCCACTGAGAGTGGGACTTCCCTGATCAGAGTTGGGTACAGCAAATCTATGGGTATAAGGAGGCAATTTAACAGCACAACTATTTAACATAGTAACAATGGCAGTTTCCCCACTAGGGCCTGTGATCTCCCAAGTCATGAGATTTTGACCAAATTTTTAGTACCAGGCATGAAATCTCTTCTGCAGGCCAGATATCATATCAAATCAGGAAGTGGTTGTTTGTTCCTATTACATCCCCACCACTACTGCAACCTGAACACACCATGGCAGGCAGGGACTAGGACAGAGCAATGGTGTCTTCCAGCCCCACCCCCAGCAGCCTACATAGAACTTTTGGCACTATAAAAGCTAGCTAGTGAGGGAATAATTCCCTGGTCAGTTAAGACAACCACTATTTCTTTGATTTTAAAGTTTAACTCTCTTTGTTCCTCATTTCTAAAAGAAATTATGGACATTTTTCTTCCTGTGTCTATGAATTATTTTACATAGTATAATACACATCTTCAAAGTATATCCGTGTTGATAAAGATAACATTTCTTTCTTGTTTGAAGTTGAATTGTACATACTGTATTATAAACACTTTCTTTGTCCATTCATCTGCCATGGTGCTGAGGTGTTTCCACATATTGGTCACTATAAATAGTGACACACAACATTCAAATCAATACCACAATTACTCAAAAATAGAGTTATCATTACTTCACCAATCCAATTTCTGGGAATTTCTACAAAAGAATTAAATCTGGAGCCTTCCTGATCAAATCTTCATATTAATATGTTTTGTTAGTTTCTTCTCCATTGCTAACTTAATTCTTAAAATCCACTTTCTGTCACATAAATGGCAGAAGAGTCTCTCCTACTTTCTACAAATTGCCCTGGTTACTGAGAAGGCCTTAACAACTTTACCTGAATGTGTTCTCAGATCTTTCAAAGAGACAGATGTTGAGAATTTTTTTGAACTCTCTTCACATACCTGTTACCCCTTACCTCTTCTTCATGTCTTTGACCTGCCTTCCAAAGTGAGCTCCTTGCTAGGACAGTGAGTGTCAGGGCAGTTCTGTCTGTCTGTATGTCTGTCTGTCTGTCTGTCTGTCCCCATTCTCTTTCCATCAGCATAGTTCACATCAGCTTCAGTCCACATAGTTCTCCACCTTCTGCAGGTCCTGTTACCAGGCTGTCTGCGGCTGTCCTTACCATCTGGTCAGATTTCCTTTCCTTTCCTGCATTTCCTCTACTCCGTCCCTTTACATCTGGGTTCAAATATGTGTAAAACTCACTAGTTTATTTAGGAGAACTTACTCCTTTCTTCCTAGCTGAATAATTTTTAGTTTTTCTAGTTTGTACCTTTTCTGAGATATTTGTAACTATTATTCCTCTCTCCTTCCAGGTTCTTCTTTTCTATTTTTCTCTTTCCTCCCTTGGATGTTTTTGTATCTACTTTTTTATATTAAGAATGTGTATCTGACTTCCATGACCTCTTTTTCTGAATGTGTCATCATCTCTGTATAGTGTTCAGGTTAGGACGGAGCAAGGGCTTCTGGCCAGTTGTTAGTATTACCAGTTCCTTTTTCAGAGCTGGGGTTAGTAAATTGTTCCTCTGCCTCCAGGATTCTTCCTCTTGGAATTTTTTCATGTGGCGCTCGCTCATTCATCTTCAAAGAGCATTTAACAATATCTGCCGTAGATGCACTATTGTCAGAATCCTCTGATCTTCACAGATCATGCCAGGAGAGTGATTCTCTTAACTTCACACAGTACTCTGCATTAATTCTAAGTGAGGTGTGTGGAGGAAATCTGTGTTGAAAGGGCCTCCCTCGGGAGCGTTTCCAAACAGAACCATGTGAGACCAGGAATGAGGATAAACTGTTGGCCATTTTTCTGAAATCAAATCTTATTTTATCCTCCTTTTGTTAGTTATATGCACCAAATGAGTGAGAATCCAAAGACACATTTCTATGTAACAGCCCTCCACATTTC
Organism: Arvicola amphibius; assembly: GCF_903992535.2. Taxonomy (NCBI): domain Eukaryota; kingdom Metazoa; phylum Chordata; class Mammalia; order Rodentia; family Cricetidae; genus Arvicola; species Arvicola amphibius. Next base: position 110,688,528 of record NC_052057.2, on the reverse strand, counting down.
TGGGTCACTGGAGATGGGCTGATGAAATGTCCACAGCTCGTTCCCTTGCTTGATTGCTCTTTCAGTCAAATCAGGGCCTAAGACTCATGGTATCTCAAATTTGAGGCATGAGAGTGGTAGAAATGAGCAATTTTAGTGTTGTGTTACTATTGGAGAACCCACGGTTTTACAAACTGCACGTTCTTTGTACCTGGGGCTATGTGTTTTTGCATTAGCTGTTTCTTGGGGCTTACAAGCTGGTTCAAGTCTTATTTCACTTCCTGGGTATGTGATAAAGTAAAGCCCAGATTGGCATATGCATACGCAGTGTCAAGGACAAGTCTTAAAACACTCCCGATGTAAAGAGGAATTCCCAGCAGACTGTTAGCACTAATGATGAGAACCTTAACTCCTAACTCCTGGTCCTAGTGCTTTGGGTGAGACTTGGGGAAAGTCAAATGTTAAGCAGTAGCGAGTGCATTTTATCGTGTCTTAATCTGCCCTGCTCTGCTCAACCCAGGGCTGCATATGACTGCTCTATGGCGAAGAAGAGGAGAGCTGAAAAGCAGGCACTGGGGGTGCCCGTTAACAAGCGGAAATCCCTGTTAATGAAACCACGGCACTACAGCCCAGATGTGGATTGCAAGGGAAACCCGGACAACAGAAATGAGGATGATGGCCGATTAGAGACGAATGATCACTCCACTGCAGGTAGCAAAAAGGCATGGCCCAAACTTTATATATTCCTGTCACCTGACATCATTCTTAGTCTGTAGACAATATACAGTTACTAGGGCTGTTACGTATATTTGGATTTGGGAACTAAAATCCAAACGCTTGTTTCATTCAATATTCACTTATTAAGGCTTACTTTTTAAGGTCTGGAGACAAAGCTTGATGATGGCCTGAGCTCACTTCAAGACATGTTTAGGTTATGCCTCTTTGTGTAGAAAGTAGAAGATACTAAGCCTTAAAGCTAAAGAGTATGCTAAGTAGATGTTAATTTCTAGAAGAACCCTTCAAATTGCAGGACATATTTAAGCTTTAAGATAACTTTTCAATGACAAAGGTAAATGTAATGTTCATTAATGATATATATATATACATATTTATTGCCTATGTATAAAGCTAAACCATTAATACATAATTTGTTTTATCATTATGTAAAATGTTATTTAGCCCCAAAATATAATAGTAATAATATGACTCAATGTAGGTGTTTTGTGACATCCATATTTTTATAATCTTCACATTATAAAAATTATAATACTTAGAATAATAGATTGTAGAAGTGATCTAAGGTGGTTATCCTTGAGGCTTCTTCAGTGGGAGAGAAATATAGAGAAGATATCTCTGTGCTTGTTTTCTAAAATAAGTCATTTAAGCTTATCTTTATAATAGCTTGATTCAATCCTTGGCTCACTCTTCAGACATCTTTTTCAGGATGAATAAAATGTAGCTACTACTCTAAGGACTTAGAGTTTGTGCCTTCCTAGATCTCAGTTGCTGGCAATCACCTGCATCCACAAGTTGAAGTGTCGTTGATTGGTTTGTGTGTGAGACTAAGGTGTCAGACATGAAAAAAAAAATCCTCAAAACCTATGAAAAGTTTAATTTATAAGGCTCGACTATTAAAAACTGGAATGGGACAAGCACATTAATATATTAAATATATACCCTTAAATATATTAAATATATACCTATTAAATATATATCCTTTACTGAATGTGACATTTAGGGAATCATAAATAAGTTAACTATTTACTTGAAAATGTAAACAAATAGAAGTAAAATTCTAGAAATAGTCCTGGACATTATTTTTAAAGATATAAAAACATATTGACTGAGGATGTTTCCAGTCAGAGAATCTTCATTATCTTGGCTAAGTATTGAAGATTCCGTGGCTAAAACTGGTGTCTTCTGATTGGTGGATGGATCATTATGTTTTTTAGGCTTCTCTCATATAGTATAAGATTTTCAGCATCAAGGCTCATATTTAAATTGTAATCATGTTTAACTTTTCAATTTCCTTGATCTGGCCACTTTTATGTATTGATTCTTGGACATAACAGATGAAATCTGATCTTAGGAGTCCTTGGACCACTGAGTAGTTGAGATCTTTCCTTGCAGCTTGTCCTTGAGCCAAAGACTTTATCAGGTCTGCGGACCTCCCACCTTCTGCTCTAACAATTTGATCATCATAAGTGTTTATTATCAGTTAAGAGAATATTGTTCAAATACATCCAGTAAAATACTTATTCATAAGCACTTATAGATATCTATTTATAGGCTTATGAGGGCTGATGGTTGCATTTAATATTAGAACTACTACTGATAGTGATGCTGAAATTACCATGGTGACAATTAATTTTTATCTCTTTATATGTTGCACATACATAAACGCTATCATTTAGTTCATTTTACAGTGTCACATAATATGTAGAACCATGATCTTGGTTTGGGAAATGAAATAATTAAACACCAAAAAGAGTTAATACTGAAAGTAGCACAGATTTCAGACTGGGGAGAAAGTACCTAGTAGACGATCTAAAGAGCAAGCAAAATAGCTCTATCCCAGTTTACTGGGCTCTGCAGGCTCAGTCCCCCTTGTCCATACTCCCCCTCAGAATGCATACTGTGTAGAGTTTCCACAATGTCTACATGAAGCTGCAATTTCTAAAAATGACAGGCCATAAATGTCCCTCTTTGAGTTCAACAGAGAAAAGTTTTTAACTTGCCTTCAGTTTTTGAGAAATTTTAAGCACAGCCACAGAAGGAGAGGATACCGAGCCTAGTGTTAAGTGCAACAGAAGTGCCCCTAACTCCAGTGCTCCTCTGCTCCAGGCTCCTCATTGTCTTTGCCTTAGCAGGAGTCTGTCTAGTTGTACTTTCAGCTGTATCGCTCAGATAATGAGAGTATAAAAGACTCGTGAAGGATAAGCTCATGCTCTTGGATTCTGTGTTTCATTCCTCTTAATGGCCCAAACTGCACCCCACACTCTAACCTGACTCAAAAAACTACATGTGGCCACTATTGTGGGTAGTTAGAAATCCCTTCCTCCCTGGGGAGGTGAACACCAGGAAGCAAGACAAACTTAGACTCCTGGAACAGACAGAAAATGAGTCATCATGGTTTAAAGTATACCCATTATGGAGTTCCCAGCACCATGACCATATGCTTCAGACCTGAGAATGCCTGCCTAAGACACAGAAGCTTCTAGGGGTTGAAATTACACTTATAATATGTCATCTTCAATAAAAAGTAAAGAACAAACCACTCCAGTCTCAGAATTTTAGATAAATTCATTTTTCTATGGCTTTTATTCCTGCCCAAATTTCATATTCAAAAGCTCTAATAAATGAATGTACCTGTAAAAGTGTCCTCCCTGGATAAAGAAGCAAAACTGAATCCAGTGTCCATAAAACCCAGTCACACTAAGGAGTTCATTCCAAACTCAGTGGCATTTTCAGAGGAGTTCAGAGAAAAGAGAGATAGATGATAGATAGACAGATATAGATAGATAGATAGATAGATAGATAGATAGATAGATAGATAGATAGATAGATAGATAGAAGATAGATAGATAGATAGATGATATATAGATAGATAGATAGATAGATAGATAGATAGATAGATAGATAGATAGAGATGATAGATAGATAGATAGATAGATAGATAGATAGATAGATAGATAGATAGATAGATAGATAGATAGATAGATAGATAGATAGATAGAGATAGATGATAGATAGATGATAGATAGATATAGATAGATAAATAAATAGGTAGATGATACATACATACACAGAGATGATAGATGATAGATACATATAGATATAGAAGATAGATAGATAGATAGATAGATAGATAGATAGATAGATAGATAGATAGATAGATAGATAGTTGTGAAAAATTATGAGCTAAGTATAGGAGTACCAATAACTCATCATGGAAAGCTTAGTCTACAATCAGAAACTAAATAACTGAACTTTCACATACCAGACAAAACTGTATTTTTTTAACTACACAAAGGAAAGTTCCTCAGCCCAAACTACTGCCACCCACACATGCTTAGACATTCACACAGGACAGAGAAAGGCTTAGGTCATTTCTGAAACTGCCAGCCTGTTACCTGCTGGAAGTTGACCTTAGTGTTTCCAAGTTGCCATCTTTGTAGTATTAGCAAAGTTAAGGTCTGTGTTAAATGAGAGTTTTGTGTTGTTTATATTTGCATTTTTTGACCAATAACTTAAGGATCATTGTTCTTTTTAACCCAAATTAACTTGAAGTACATTCAAGTGTCTTCCTATAAATTTATTATGAAAAGGGTTTCAATTTAGAAAAGCATTTGGCTATTAACATTCTTAGTACCATCTCCTAAGAATGGCTGTTACATGAGACATCTTCTTTAGTAAGGCTTGCTAGGCTGTGGGATACTTGGATTAGGTAACAGAAACAAGGACACAGGCTTCAAACCATGTGACCCTTGGTCTGTACTCAGCCCTCTCCTGAATAGCTGTGTGGTCTTAAGCAAGCCTTGGCAGACCTGGAACGGCAGTTTCTCTGTGAGATGGACTGGAAAGCACTTTGTAGTATTGTAAAATAGATAATGGCGCACTGTGCTAGGCACATTAGTTCATTGTCCTAGGAAGGGTCACGGGATCATCTAGTCACTGGCCCGTCCTCATTCTGAAGACGAAAACTCCGGCTCCAGAGAGCAAGAGCTAACTAGAGTCATGCAAGCAGATGGTCTTTGCCAATGACATATGTAGTCTCTAGACCTCACATGCTTGTGTATTGTGCCCCAGCTTCCAGTTCTGAGGGCAGATGCCAGTCTGTGCTGCAGTCCTCAAAGGCTTATATGGAAAGCCCACCTTGCTGAGCTTTCCTCTGTGCGGCCTCTAATGTTACTTAGGAATGACTTCTACTGATGAAAGTAGACCTAGCATGTTCGTGTTGAGGAGTCCGCTAGTCCCCTGATGTTACAGTCTTTTAAATAGCACCCTAGGAAAGGGGGCGGGAGCCATCACATACTGAGTTGTGGGCTCCTGTGATCTCTGCAGTGATGCACAGGCTGTGCTGCTGTCCCCACAGTGCAAATGAAAACCCCAGGCTTAAACAAACGGAACAGCCTGCTCAGCAAGCGTAGATACTAACAACAGAGCTCAAGCTCCTCCCCTCTGCAACAGACCTTATTACTCTTTCGGAAAACAATATTGCAAAATAAGAGAAGAGGGGGCCAGTGGCAAAACTGGGAGAACCAGCACCTTGTCACCAGTCCGTCATGTCCAATGCTAACTTAGGGTTTTTCTCCTGCCCACAGTAAGATCTAGGAAGGCTTTTCAGAAAAAGGAATGTTGATTTGTGGCTTGGACTATACCTAGAAACCAATGCATGTGACAGTGTGGACAGCCCTGGCTTGGGGCTTCTATCTTTCTAAGGAATAATTAATAAATATTTTCTTTTAGCATATAACAAACAGTTGAACCAAACAATGATGTAAACTGGAAATGACCCAAAATGAAGTAGTTGGCAGTCACTCAGTGAAGTGCATTGTCGTGCACATGTGCGAGTTTGTCACTCCGCCTCTCTGGTGATCTGCACTTAATAGGAATATTTTAAACTATGTAGCTAAGCAACAGAGGTAATTGTTGCTTTCTAGAGCTTTTGTTAGCACTCTAACACAGCCCAAATATGCATAATTAGGTATAATGTCTATAAATCATTATTGTACACATGTGGGTAGTTAAGTGGAGTGAGAGAATAGTTCAATGAATTGAGCATATTCACTGAAAATGCTTTTTATTTGTTTTCTGTAGTTCATAATACTTTAAAATTATCATAACCCTTTACACTTTCTCTTAATAGCCAACTGTGATATTGAGAAAAACTTCATTTGCATTTTAGACTATGTTTAATATATTATTTAAAGCTGGAGTTGCTCTGATGTAGGCTCGGGAGAGGATAGGCTCATCCTATCAACGTTATGTGCTTGTTTCTACAGCCTCTTTTCTAGGAACTGGAATGTTAAATTTTTCAGTTTGTGTTGAATAGATCCCAACAAAAGACTGCACCCTATAATCAGCATTATTTACAGGGGCGAGTGTTGTGACTGAATTCTTCTCTGCATCCAAAAATGCTTTTAGTTACTATGGCAATATTTACTTGATCCTGGCAGTCCAGTGTTGATTTAGGGAGATAATTACCAGAAAGGAAGATGATGGAGATGTATTTTTGAGTGTCCTTGTCAGAGACAATGTTTATAAAAAATTGAATGAGACAAAAAAAAATGCACATTGTCTTCCAGGCAGCTGACGGCCATACTTTCCTCCAAAGATGTTTATCAGCCGGGGGGCTCTTCACTTGGTGTCTTTACCAGTGTTTAAGGGGGCTTATCGTTTTATGTTCCCCATCCCCCACCTGTCTTGTTGGATTCTGTTGCTGTTGTTCTGGCGGATATTAGCAGACTCGTGGTGGGCTGTTTAGTACATTTCACAGCCTGGTGGGCACGGAGAATGCATGTAGTTTGGATTCTCCTTTGGATAGTTTGCATGGGGGCAGCTTTGATGAACTGACCAAACATGCATACAAACATATATACATACATACATACATACATACATACATACATACATACATACAACAAGAAAAGGAAGTGAGTGGTACTGACAGCTGCTGTGGAATGGACTGGACCCTTGGAGGTCTGCTCTTGGTCACAGGACCCACGTCGCTCATATCTGACACCCTCAAACCAACTCTCCCTCTCGTTTCCTTTTCGTTATAACACAGACACATGCGCATGTCAGACAAGAACATGTATTACTATTTAAAGTACCAAAGCCCAATGATTATCCCATTTATGTTTCCCTAAATCTAGAATTGTAATCGGACATTGAAAAAAGACTTGAGAGCTTCCGAGTTCCTCGGTTATAATCCAGATAGAAGTGTGGATCTTAGTTAACGTTGCAAAAACACTGAGACCACTTCTGAGAAACTACAAAGAATAAAATTCAAATAAGCCCCCAAAATACATTGCCATGATCCAGAGAAATTTTATGAGCATTCTCCTACAGGGGGTAGCATGCGTATTCAAGGTCCCTCTGGCTAACATGTAGCAGTGTAAGGGGGTGTAACAGTAGGAACCTCATTGTGGCGCTGTTGCGGAAGTACCAACTTCTGTCATAAGATTACCCTAAAAGGACTTAGCTCTTCATATGCAGAAGATTAGCAAACTACTAAGCTTATTTTATTTCATTTGTATTTTTCTCACCAATGTTTGCAAAATTAATAGGCATTACATATTATGCATATTTTATAGGCATACCAGGATCCATGCATGTATACATACAGATTTATACATATACACAAGTATATATGGTCATATGTATGCAAATAGTTATGGAAGCTCCTTAAAATATTTTTGCTTTCTTGTTTGGTTGACCGACTACATTTTAAAGGTAGGATCTCACTTGGGGTCAAGACTAGCCTTGAGCTTGCTAGTCTCCTTCCTCAGATTCCTAAATATTGGGATTACAGGTTCCCGTCACTATGCCCAGGCCCTTTAAATATTTTTGTTCTGCTTTCTGTTTGCTTTTCTTGTAGAGGAAAGCATGGTAAAGCCTGTAGAGGAGACCCTTCATTCACCTGCGGGAGAAAACTCACTCCGGACGGAAGACCAATACGCGTGTTATCCAGAGCTCATGGGTAAATCTCTAATGCACCTAGGCAAATACGAAGAAAGTGTGTCTGTGCCGACCGTAAGAGAAAACTTAAACGACAGTGGCATCCAGTCTTTAAAAGCAGAGAGTGACGAGGCAGATGGGTGCTGTACGAGCCACTCAGACGATGGAAGGGACAAAGTCCACAGCTCCCAGCCACCTTTCTGCTCCTCTGGCGACAGTGAAAGTGACTCTGACAGCGCAGAGAATGGATGGGGCAGTGGCTCCGTTTCCTCAGAAGACACGGACCCTCACAGAGCCCACAAACACAAGCCGGCATACGCTGCTAAAAAGGACCTGCTGGAAGTTCCTGAGATAAAAGCTGAAGGTGACAAATTTGCCCCGTGTGAGAACAGGTCTGATTCCGACGCCGAAGGGAGAGACCTACAGAACTCCCACACGGAACCGCTGGCTGTCAAAGCCCGGCCTTCCTTCCCAGAGGCTGAAGACGGCGAGAGCCTGGTCCCCGTTACAGAGGAGCCTGGAGAAGTGGATAAAGCGAAGGGGAACCTGAGTTTGTTGGAGCAGGCTATTGCTCTGCAGGCTGAACGAGGTTCTGTCTTCCACCACACCTACAAGGAGCTGGACTGCTTTCTCCTGGACCACCTGGTGAGGGAGCGGAGGCAACCCAAGGTTACAGACACGGGTGGAAGACAAATCTTTAACAATAAACGTAAGCACATTTTTATATCCGTTGCAGGAAGTAAGGCGATTTAGAATTTGAAAATGTTAAATGTGCCTATTCCTTCTAAATTAGCCCTTTGACGACTTAATGTAATTTAAAAATCAATTCATCATCATGAAACTTTGCAGCCACTCTTTTGGTTGCTGTCAGCTCAGGCTGCTGTGGTGTCTTAACACCTGACACCTTTATCCTCTCTGATTTTCTCATTGAATTAGCTCTTCAGAATCGCACCAGACCTTTTATTGACTGAATATTTTTATTTAAGACTTTAACTTATTTCATTAGGCAAATCGAGTCTAGAATTTAATTTTTCTTTCGATATTTTGTTCTGGGATTATGGGGCTGCTTCCAGGTTTCAAAATGAAAAACATCATGTCGCTGGTAAGCCAGGCAGGATGTTCTGAGGCTCCTTACAGTTAAGCCAGGTGTTAATCTACTTGTAAGATGATGTTTTCCCAGCTCTCCAGTGGCAGCCCATAGATACCTGATCAGACTTCAATTGACAGGGGGAATGTGCTTGGAGAAGACCTTAGATTGCTCTCCCGACATCAGGGGAATGATCTATCTTTCCTGCTGGAGGACTATGCCTGTTCTCACACTCGATGCCTGTAATGTTTGTTAGTGGCCACTCCCAGTAGTCCACAGGTGCCCAGAGGAACACTTAACATGGCTATGCCCAGGGCCCAATCAGATTCAGACCTCCAAAGAGTGTGGTTGTTGTTCTTGTTGTTTTCAGGAGATTGTTGGACCCCTGGAATCTGATGACCACAGAATCAGAGAAACATATAAGGGAATACCATGCTCCTTGATCTTGAGGGCTTAGAGGAATAACATCTGTGTGGTCAGAAGTTTTAACTGGGGAAAGTGATCTACAAGGGAATTGTTTGATAATCTGAAGTCCCTGTTGGTACCTAGCTACCACTTAACAAGCAATGCCTTGCGACTCTGAGAAAGTAGAAAGACTAAGTATAGTACGGAAGATGTTGCTATTACACAAACATGCAGCACAGGTGTGAGTGGGATGTAGCAGGTGCTAACGAGGAATGTGTAGTTGCAGAGAGGGCTTTGTTTATATCAGTAATTTATTTCTTAATTTTTCCTTATTTATCTTTTTTAAAAGATATACTACAAAATCTGTAAAAAGGGTGCACTTCAATCTAAGTCAAATTTTGTTGGTTTTGAGGTCTGTATTTAGGGCATGCAACAGTTTAACCTTCAACTTTTTAAATCACATATAAAATAATGTTATAGCTTTCAACTGATGATATTTTTCAGGCAGTGAAATCCCATATTTGTAGAAATTTATTTTAACCTTAAGTTCAAATGCTTGATGGTTTTTTCCTTTGGTTATTTTATAACATTTTAAAATCATCTTATATTTTCAAAATTAGTAAGACAATAGGGTGTGTATAGCAACCGTTGGTAGTGTAGTGGCTTGGGGCACTACTGGGGAGAGTAGATGATTGACAGGATGTCCTGTGGCAGAGGCCTGGCATTGCTTTAGGTTTCAAAGCCCCTGAAAGGTGACCAGGCTCAGCTGAGGCAAGCATGGAAGGTGGGATCCGGGTTGCTGTCTGTGCATGGGTACTGGTACCCGCAGAGTATGCACTCAGCATTCATACACCCTCTGCTTGACGCTCCTGGAATCGGGAATCTGGGGCATTGTTCTTGGACCTGCATTCTCTGTTTGTAAGTGATCATTCACGCTGTCATTTGCTGCCTTCTTTAAAATACTGTTCCGATTTGGCGGACACCTCGCTCATGGACTCTGCTGTTAAGGACAGAACACTAAGATTTTAACATGCCGTCCTACCCAAGTCCATAGAGTAGTCAGCAAGGCTCCAGTAAGTTTGTTAAACTCTGCCCTGGAACATTCGGAGATGAGGCTGTGGTGTGGGCGCTGTGCTACCTATCATGTGGCCCTTGTCGAGTAAGAAGAGCAAGGGGAACAATGGGGCAAGGCTGCTGGGGATGAAGGAGGATGGTCCCAGGCAAACCAGGACACAGCAGCACTGGAGGATGAAGGCCCCTCATTGTGTAGCACTATACAAAGAAAATGAAAGAAGAGGCAGGCTGAGCGGCTGCCCTGAGCCGGTGCTCAGGTTTCTTATCATGCAAACAGGTTCTGCCCTCCAGAGCATTTTCATCTGCAGCTTTGTGTTAGGAGGCTCAGGAGAGAGCCGCAGACAAAGGGGCATGGTGGACTGTCAGTGGGCCCCACCTGGGCAGGTGCCAGCCCTGTTATCTCCAACACCCTTCCTGGCTTCCCTCAGACGCACAGTGTGCCGAAGAGGGGAAGTGTTCCCCGCCAGCCCTGTCAGTGCTTAGAAATGTGGTGTCATGTGGACAAGATCCAAGAGAGGAAGCACATCAAAACAGACTCTGTAGTTTCTCTCCTCTCCGTGAGTGGCACTTTGCAATGGTGTCAAACCCCTCGGTTCATTTCTATCGAACTTCAAAGACTTTGACCGACAGGGTTTACACGCCTAGAAGGACTTGAAATTGTTAAGTAAAGCTTGTTTGTACCAAGTCCTAGAACATCACAATCTTAATATCCTTCTTTTCTCTTACAGAGTACAGAAAGGAGCATCCTTCCACATTCATCATTTTAGTTAAATTTTTCTTTAGTGAACCACGCTGTTTCCCAGCATCCCTGCCCTTGGTCGTTCTCTGTGCATTTGCAGTACTCTGATTTCAGCCTCCTGACTGGTCCTAAACTGTCAGTGCTGGCTACAACTTGGGGGATCCTCAGCCCCTCCTTCTTTTCTGAAACCATGCCCCCATGTAATTGGATTACACACAGCCTGCTGTGCCCCATCTGCCTAGAACTGCTTGTAATCTAACAACTGGAATGACTTGGTTTCACAGAGATAGCGCTGTTCATGCGGTGTAGAGCCATAGAGATGTCTGACACATCCCATGTCCGTGACCTGCTCTGGGTGGTTTCCTTAGAGCAGGAGGGTATGAGCTTCCCATCCCCACATGACAGGACAGCAGCTTCGTGAGCAGGGTCTTATAGATTACTTATTGTCACGGTGGGCCTCACATCTGCTCAGTATTCTTGTTGGTCCACATTGAGAGTTGCACATCCCTCCTGAAAGCTGTTTTGGTTCTTTCTCTGAGTACTCAATGCTTCTAATTTTCTGACCACACACACACACACACACACACACACACACGCACACGCACGCACATACATACACATACACACACACACACACACACACACACACACATATACACGAACATACAATTTCTCCCGATCAGTATCATCCTGAGCTCAAATTGGGTTAGTTTGGATCATAAGATTGCATTTCTGTGTCATTTACTTACCAGCTTGGTCATATGTGTGTACATGCATATGCATGTGCATGCATTATATGATCGTACATGTATGCTTGTGTGTGTGAGTCATGTGTGCACATGGATGTAAATGTGTGTGCATGTGTGAATTTGCATGTGCATTTGTCTGTGTTCATACATGCACGTGTGTGTGTTTGCACAGATGCATGTGTGTACACATGTTCATGTGTATGTACTCCTATACAAATATATGCAGATGTCTCTGCATGTCAATGCCAACCTCATCCATATTCCTATTCTGCACTCATGTTATGCATTTATTTATAAGCCTCTCTCTCAACACCCTGAGTACCAGGAAATCAAACTCCTGGCATTTTCTTCGTCCTTTCCATCTTGGGCTTCTATCCTGTGGCAACTGTCACTCCTGGGAGCCCCATCCTCACAGGTTCTTAGTCCTTGTAACATGAAGGGGCCAGGCCTGTTTGTTTGGTTTCTTTCCTGCCTGGTACCCCACAACTGTTTAGTCCCAAAGAAAATCACACATAGGTCTCTAAAGTTATAAAGCTGATTGCCCCATTAGCTCTAGCCTCTCACTGGCTAACTCTCACATCTTGATTAACCCATTTTTCTGATCTATGTTAGCCATGAGGCTCAGTACCTTTTTTCAGTGGTGCAGATCACATCCTGCTGCTTCAGTGGTCTGGGCAGGAGTGGGAGGAATCAACTTTTTCTTTCCCAGAGTTCTCCTGTTCTCATTACATCATTTCTACTTCCTGTCTGGTTTTCCCACCTTTACCTCCTGCCTGGCCAATCAGCGTTTATTTAAAACATGATTGACAGATTACAGACAATTCTCCTGCACCAAGTCCTCCCATAGCTGGGAAACCCCACTCTCTGTTTTCCCTATTCTTAGATGCCATACTCGAACACTTCCCTCCAAAGGCCTCTCTATCATCTCAACTCCGAATTTCTGCAGCTGTGACCACAGCATCCCTCTGTGGTCACCTCACGTACTCCTGAGAGATTGTCCCCAGGGGACACAGATTCTTGGAGATATTTTTTTCCACTTGGTTGTGTAGGACACAGCCTATTAATTCCCATCAGCTGCTCTGCAGAAAGCCAGCTCAACTTGTATGTGAGTAGCTAGCCTACTCTCCCAACTTCACCTGCTGCCAGGGACCCACAAGGACAAAGCCAGAGAGGCCATCTGCCTATATGGTGGGCTCTTTGTCTTGTAATTTTAAATCTGTCTTTCTCTAAACTCTTTCAAAAGAGAATGGCTTGAGGTTAAATAAATTCTCCTTTCTTGCTTTTCTTTTTTCTATTTTTTTTTTCCAGGAGCATGGTCACCTTCTGGCACAGGATGACTTTTCATAATAAAGACTTAACTACATTATGTGACATGACAACTTAAAACCATCTCTGTATTTTAACAGTGCCCTGTGTCAGCCTTTGCTTAGGAATCCAAGAAAATTAAAAATGTGTTTTGCTTCCACGGGTCTTAGTTGAGGGTTTTATTCAAGGCAACGTAGGAAGAATGTTTATGATGGTGAACCTGAATAGAGTGTGAGTGACCCCACAAGGCCACCCTATTGAGTGATGAGGAGGAAGCTCCATGTGAGTGTCTCAATTCAATTTCTCTATAGATTCGCCAAGGCCTGAAAGGAGGGAGGCCAAGTGCCCCATCCCTGGCTGTGACGGCACGGGGCACGTAACTGGGCTCTATCCCCACCATCGCAGCCTTTCCGGGTGCCCCCACAAAGTGCGAGTTCCTCTGGAAAGTGAGTATCCCTCATTCTAAGGCCACACCTACGCCATCGTACACACAGTGCGGCTTCATGCGGCTGTCCTTCCTTCCTTTTGGTTAGAATTAGAATGGAAACATAATCTCATCCTCATGTGTTAAACAGAGGTGGTTGTGTGTTTATTTGTTTCTGATTTTGAGACCAGGCCCGGCTTATGCAGCCCTCGGACCTCTTCCTCTTCTGTGCCCATTTTAGCTATTGTTCTAAAACATAGTATATTAGAAAAGTTCAAGAGCAGTAATTTCAGCCGCGGTGACCTCCTGACCTGCCCTCGCAGTGAGATCACATGCTCCTTAGAGTTCTCTCCGGAGGCTCTGTCCCATCTGAGTCCCCTGGAGCAACAGCAGCCTGTTCTCTCTCATCCCCGCTGTAGTTATTTAGTGCTTTGGGCTGTAGAAGAGAAGGGACAGATTAGCTGGAAACACTGGAATCTTACACAGTTTCTCAACTTGTTACTGGGACAGTTCTTGGGCTACCCCATAAGTAAAAGTGGGGATACCTTGACATCCCCAGCTGTCAGGATTTGGAGTCGCTAGTTTTCCCCCACCTGATCTAACTGCGGTAAAACAGTTCCTTGGTCCAACTCTCTGACGCTTCATTCAGCCTTACTCTTACCAGTGGTCACATGGCAGGGGAGGGTGGATGGACAGAAGCAAAAGAGACCACTTAAGAAGTGAAAAGCTGCTCCATATGCAGATGTCCAGGTTATGGTGAAAGGGCTGAAAGAGCTTTGGGACTTGTGGAAAAACAAGATCTCTGCTGCTGTAGAGAAATGTTCTTAGTGGGTAACTGACGAGCTTCTCATGTCAGATTAGAGAGGCAGCAGGCTCTGTCCCAGCACCCGCATGCATGGGGTGAATCACAGAAGACAGTTCCTCAATTGACTGTGAGCAGAACCATTTGGGGAAGGAGGATCTGGGGCTAAAACTGTTTGGCAGTCAGAGGAACTTAGACATGAACTAACTTTCTGGGTTTTCTTCCTGACGTTATGAGGCACTTTTGTTCAGTGTGAATACATTCCAGGAAGAATCATGAGGAACTGCCTATGTGGAATCATTTGAATGTAAAATGGAGAAGTAAATTTGATGCTGTCTTATGTATGTATGTATGTATGTATGTATGTATTATGGTAAATTGTTCTTACCTTTAACATGATATTTTATGCTTAGTTCTTGCCATGCATGAGAATGTGCTCAAGTGCCCCACCCCAGGATGCACAGGAAGGGGACATGTGAACAGCAATCGCAACACTCACAGAAGGTATTCTGATAACTTGCCAATAATTTACATTGCAAAATGCAAAAGAAACGTTCCACAAATGAAGTAATAGGCCATGGGTTGAGAAAACTGGTGTGTCATTGTTAAATGTTACCTCTTGAAACAGCTACCAACTAGCCTCAACCTCGGGAAAATTTACATTAGTGGTCAACTAAATAATGAAACAGTTGTGTTGGAAGATGTTCAGGCTCCATGTCCATAGAGAAATATGCACAACGCATTCTTTTCCTCCCTTGATCTCACCAGCACGTGTGGATATTGGAGGCTGGCATCAGTGCTCCCTATGGGTTATCCCACTCAGTAGACATTTAGAAGGGTTTTATATTTGTAAAGTATAGGACTTTGAATGTAAACCATGCAAGGCATATATGCCAATTTTATTAAAATTTAAACTAAAATTAAACTAAACTAAAAGCACATTGTATATATATTTACATACAAATATATGGTGTATACATGTGGATATTTTAAGCAAAATTTTATTTTATTTGCCATGCATTTTTAATGTTTATGTGTTTTTTGCCTGCATCTATATCTCTGTACCACCTGTGTGCAGTGCCCACAGAGTATAGAAGAGGGTGTGAAGTTTCCTAAAACTGGAGTTATAGGTAGTTATGAACTGCCATGTAGGTGCTGGGAATCAAACCCAGGTTCTCTGTGAAAGTAGCCAGTGTTCTTAACCACAGAGTCCTCTTTCCAGTCCTGAATTATTTTAATTTTATGCACACATTTTATATTATACATGGAGCGTGTGGTTATGAGCTATGGTTTGGCTTTCAATAATATTGCCAAAAAGTTTCATATTTGTGCTTTCAATTTATTTACGATATAAAATCTAGTGTCTAAAATTTTGCTAAAATTCCTAAGATAGTCACGGAGTTTTCATGCTCACTTCTGTAGTCAGACAATTGTCTGTGGGGATGAGCACTTCGGTTTTAAAAGACTGGGTTTCAGAATTTTTTTGGTATTTCCCCATTACATAACATGTTGATTTTTTTTTTTAAATGTATTCACTAGTTGTCACCTCTGAGATGGAGCTTGGGAACAAATGTAGACACTGCATCTGTAAACCCTTTGGGATCTTTTGTATGACAGTGGTGCTAAGCGAACTATTAATATGACTTAACATTTGCTGTACGCCAAGGGTGCTGTGTGTCTGTGCCAAGGCAGACCTCGTTGTCACGCTCACTCACATCCTCCAACGCTTCTTCTTTTGAAACAGTCTTTCGGGTTGTCCCATTGCTGCGGCTGAAAAGTTGGCAATGACCCAGGACAAAGGTCAACTTGATTCTTCCCAAACTGGAAACTGTCCTGAGCAAGCTCACAGGTATGAGCCCTCCTGTTCATGTTGGATCCCACCCAGCAGAGCCTCTCTTTCGCGTGGGTCCATTTCACAAATGTCTGCTTGTCGTGTTCAGTCATCAGTAGATTGATGTGGGCAGCCAGTTTGCAAGACCAGTGAATGATAACATCATTCAAATGATCTAGGGGATATTTCAGAAGTTTAACTTAAATTCCCTATCTTTACAAGGCCAGCATAATACTGGTGTACCCAAAAGAATGAAATATACAACCACATACATTAATCAAATTTCTCTGGCACTAATATAACACCAGGTAGCCTCCCATTTGTGATGGAGTTCTTTCCTGCCTGGAGGAAACGTCATCAGGAACATTTCAAAGTATATGATTATTATGTGCTGTCTTTAGGTCCACATATACACAGGGCTTCCATGGTAGGTAGCCAGTAACAAAGTGTCTCCCATGGTCCCCTGAGTGCCCAGGTTCCTCATAACATCTAGTAGTTTCAAAGAAATATTACATAAAATGAGGTAATAGAAAGCTTATTCTGCAACAATCATGTATATAGTAAAAGTTATTTGAGAAGAAATAAAGGTATCAAATAACTGTTGTCACTGAGCTAGTAAAACTGCAAAAACAACTAGTAGGTACTTTAGTATTTCCAGGGTATTTTACTTAACATGGGGTTCTTCATTAGTACTGGAACGTTCTCTTGATTCTCCATAAGTATGTTTATGAAAAGCTACAATTGAGTTTCTTGTTTACCATTGCTTTAGACACTAATGTCACTTTAGATAAGATTACTTCCACAATTTCAGGGTGACATACCAGCTTACAGTAACATCTGCTCATCCCTCAAGTATTTCTCTATTCAAAATCAAATTTTGCATACAACATATTTTGATCATATCATTTCCCTTCCCCAGCTTCTCCCCACCCAACTTCATGTGTGCTCACTTACTCTCTCCCAACTCTAAAAAACCAAAAACAAAAGTTAGAATCAAAATAGACAAACAAAAATACCCCAGTAAGACAAAAAGTAACAAAATGTTTGCACACGCACACACACACACACACACACACACACACACACACACACACATGCACTATGAAATTGGTTTTGTGTTAGGCAATTACTTGTGGGCGTTGGCCTGCCCTGGACTGTAGTTGATATACCCAGTGACACTTCAGTAGAGAAAATTGAACTTCCCTTTCCCAGCGAGAATCAGGTCCGAAGACCTTCTCCACTGGGGGTGGGACTTCCTGTTCATTCCCCTTCTTTATGCTGCAATTGTGTCTAATTTGAACTTGCTCAGATCCTATGCATGCTGTCACAGTCTCTGTGAATTCATATGTGCATCAGTCCTGTTGTGTCTGGAAGACACTGTTTTCAGAGAGTTATCCTCCTCCTCTAGCTCATAAGATCTTTTCACCTCTTCTTCTTGAGAAGAAGGGTTTGGTGAAGACATCACACTTAGTACTGAGTGCCCAAAAGTCTCTCACTCTCTAAACATAGATGTGTGGGTCTTTGTGTTAATTCCAACCTACTACAAAAAGAAACCTCTCTGATCAGGGTTGAGCAATACTCTTACCTATGGATATACCAGTATAACACTAGCAGTCATTTTAGAGTTATGTTTTTTATGGTAACAGTATTATTAGATTTTCTCATAGGTACATGACCAATCTAGTCTCATGTTCTTGATCATTTTACCAGAGTCAGAAATGGGTTTCATCTCATGGAATGGTCCTTAAAGTCAAAATGCGATTGGTTATTCCCATAACATTTGTGCCACTATTTACTAGTATCCTTCATGCAGGTCACTGATGTAAGTTGCAGGGTTATAGCTGGTGGTATTATTTCTTTTATTCTCTGGTAGTGTGCAGAATATCTTGCACCATGAATGCTAGTCAGTAGGGGTGACTACTGGTTAGGCACCAGGTTGAGTTTTTAAAGACAGAAGTTTTGTATTCAACAACAGTCCTTATAATCAGGTTGTAGAGAGTAACCAAAAACCTTAGAAATCACCTATTATTTCTAGAGGGTAAGTTTATAGTAAACCTTTGGCGCATTGGGTCAACAAAATGTGAACCATTTCTAGCATTGAAGATTTTACTTGGTGGCATGAAATGTTTAATTGGGTCATTGTCTCCCACACTATATAGCAACTCCATTAAATTTCTTTCTTATATTCACATATGTTTTAGGAAGCCCCTATAGTAGTAGGTTTCCTTACGACTTTACAAATGGCTCATATTTCCTCCTTTGCCCTGACCTCCCAACCCCCTCTCACTTTAATCCTCACATTCTACTTTGCTCTGTATCCCTTTATGACACTAAATTATGTTTCTCCTTCCTTGGGAGATCACCTTCTCCTCCTTAGTCCTAACCTAACTTCTGTCATTATTCTAATTAAAGCACATATAACCATGTATAAGAGAAAAGACAATATTTGTCTTTTAAGGTCTAGGTTATCTCACTCAGAGTAATTGTTTCCAACTCTATCTATTTATCTGCAAATTTCATTCTTCTCCACAGGTGAAGAGTAGTCTATTGTATAAATGTACCACATTTTTATTATACATCTTCAGTTTTGGACATCTAGACTATTTCCAATTTCTGGCTCTCGTGAATCAATGCACATGAGTGAGCACATATCTCTGTAGTAGGGTATAGAGTCCTTTGGATGCATACCTCAAAGTGGTATAGTTGGAACTTGAGGAAGAATATTTTGCTTTTTCAGAAACCTCTGCAAAGATTTTCATAGATGCTGTACCAGTTTGCACTTGTACCAGTAATGAATATATGCTCCTCTTTTCCTGCTTTTTCACCAGAATGTGATGTTATTTGCTTTATTGATCTTGGCCATTCTGACTGGGGTAAGATGAAGTCTTAAAATAGTTTTGATTTGCATTTCCCTAATGTCTAAAGATCTTTAAAGTTCTCTGAAGAGTTTCCCCATCATTTGAGTTTTATCTTTTGAGAAATCTCTTAGTTTTGTACTTTATTTTAGCTGAGTTATTTGTTTCCTTGGTGTCCAAATTTTAGTCCATATATTTTAGATATTGACCCTTGTTTAGTTGTAAGTTGCGTAATTTTTTTATATTCTGTTAGCTGACACTTTACTTGAGTTATCAATTCCTTTGCTGTACAGAAGCCTTTTAGCTTTATGAGATTCCATTTATTAATTGTTGATCTCTGTGCCTGCACTCTCAGTATCCTGTTGAAAAATCCCTTCCTCTGCCAGTAAGTTCAGTCCTAGTCCCCACTTTCTCTTCTGTCAGACTCATAGTATCTGGTCTTACATAGAGGTCTTTGATCTAACCGGGGTTGAGTGATGTGAGGGGTGTGATCTACTTTCATTCTTCTACATAGAGCCATCCTGTTTGACCAATATAACTTGTTGAAGACGTTGTCTTTTCTTCAGGGTCTATCTTCAGCTTCTTTGTCAAAAATTTGGTGTCTGTAGGTATGTAGAATTATGTCTGGGTCTTCAGTTCTATCCCATGATTCAATGTGTCTATTGTTATGCCAACCTCATTAGTTGTTTTTTTAGTACTGTAGCTCCGTAGTACAACTTGAAATCTGAGTGATACCTCCATCAGTTCTTTTATTAGTCAGAATTGTTTTAGCTCTCCAGAGATTTTTGTGTTTCCAATTAAAGTTGAAGGTGATTTTTTTCAATTTCTGTGAAGAATGCGTTGGAAATTTTTTAGGCTTTAATCTTTTTTAATTAAATTTATTCGTTGATTTTACACCCCAGTAGCAGTTTCTCCTCCCTCCTATCCTCCTAGTCCCCCCCACCCCAATCCACTCCTCCTTTATTTCCCTGCTAAAGGGGCAGGCCTCCCATGGGTATAAACAAAGCATGTTCTATGAAGTTGAGGCACAACTAAGCTCCTTCACTTGTATTAAAGCTGGGCAAGACAACCTAGGATGAGGAATAGGTTCCCAAAAGCCAACCAAAATTATAGGGACATGCCCTGTTTCCACTACTAGGTGTCCCACAATTAGGCATAGTCACATAATTGTCACATGTATGTACAGGACATAGGTTGGTCCCATGCAGGCTCCCTGGCTGTTGGCCCAGACTCTGTGAGCTCCTATGAACCAGGTTTCTGTGAGTTCCCTTGTGATGTCTTTGACTCCCCCTCACCCCCAGCTCGTACCCCCTTCCTTCCTTTCTTTATCAGGATTCCCTGAGCTTGACCCAGTGCTTGGCTGTGAATCTCTGCATCTGTTTCCATCAATTCCTGGATGAAGGCTTTCTGATGACAATTGGGGTAGTTACCAATTCCCCATACTTCCCGTAAGCAGGACAGACTGTAGGTCTAAGGTTGTTTGGTTGAGCCAGCGTCCCAGTCCACCTGCTGGAAGTCCTGCCTGGTAATGTGTTGGAATTTTGATGAGGATTGAATTAAATCTGTAAAGAACTTTTAGCAGGATGCCCATTTTCACTATACTAATCCTACTGATTCATGAGCATGAGGGAACTTTCCATCTTCTGATATCTTCTTCAATTTTTTCCTGCAGTATCTTAAAGGTTTTTTTTTATCACTTTTACTTGCTTAATTAGCCCCAAGATTTTTTTTTTTTTGAGGCCATTGTGAAAGGTTTTGTTTCCCTGATTTCTTTCTCAGCCTTTCATTTGTATATAGGTAGGCTACTAATTTTTGTGAGCAAATTTTATGTTTTGCTATTGTTTCCTGGTGGAGTTTTTAGGATCATTTATGTATAAAATTGTATCTTCAGCAAGAAAAGATACTTTGACTTCTTCCTTTCCTACTTGAAACCCCTTGATCTTCTTCAGTTGTCTTACGCTAGTGAAGACTTGAAGAACTGTATCAAATAAGTGTGGAAAGAGTGATTTTAGTTGAAATACTTTGAATTTCTCCCCATTTAGAGTGATGTTAACTGTGGATTTGCTGTACATTGTCTTTGTTATGTTGAGGTATGTTCCTTGTATCCTTAGTCTCCTTAGGACTTAAAGTGTTAGATTTAGCCAAAGGCCATTTCTGCATGTGCATTTTCTTTCCTAGTCATATTGGATTATGTTGATTGGTTTACTTATATTAAATTATCCCTACATCTCTGGGATAAAGTCAACTTGCTCATGGTGGATAATCTTTTTTATGTTTTTGAACTCGATTTGCTAGTATTTTATTGAGATTTGCATATATGTTTATAGTGTATATTGTTTTATAACTTTCTTTATGATGGGTCTTTGTGAGGGTTTTGTTTATTAGTTTTGTTTTTTCAACACGGGGTTTCTCTGTGTGATAACTCTGATTGTCCTGGAATTTATTCTGTAGACTAGGCTTGCCTTGAAATCACAAAGATCTGCCTGCCTCTGCCTCCTGAGTGCTGGAATTAAAGGTGTATGCCAACACCACCTGGCTGTATACTTTTGATATCATGATAATAGTGACTTTGTAAAAAAAAAAACTGGAAAATATTCTCTCAGTTTCTATTTTGAAGAATTATTTGAGGATTATTGGCATTAGATTTTCTGTGAAGGTCTGGAATAATTCTGTGATGAATCTATTTGGCTCTGGGCTTTTGGGGGAGTTGGGAAATTTAGGTAGGGACCAGATTTTTAGTTACTGATTCTATTTCACTAGGAGCTATGGGTATGCTTAGATTATTTAACTTAACTTTGGTAGGTCATATATATCAAGAAGTTCATCCATTTCTTTTAGGTTTACAGTTTGGTTGAATATAACTTTTTAAAATAAATCCTTTTAATTCTCTGAATTTTTTTCAGTATATATTGTAATACCTCCCCTTTCATATATAATTTTATTAATTTTTATTTTTTCTGTATATTTTAGTTAATTTTGGTAAGATTTTGTCAACCTTACTAATTTCCTTGTATCAATTTTTTGTTTCATTGATTCTTTGTATTGTTGTGTTGCTGTTTCTATTTTATAGATTTCATAATTTGTGAGTTTGATTATTTCTTCTCATCTACTCTTTTATGGGTATTATTTATTCTTATTTTTCTGGAGCTCTGATGTGTATTACTAAGTTACTAACGTGAAATCTTTCCATTTTTTATGTAGATACTTAGTGCTATGAACTAGTCTCTTAGAACTGTCTTCATTATATCCCATAGCTTTGAGTGTGTTGGTTTTTATTTTCATACAATTATAAAAATGTTTTAATTTCCTTATGGATTTTTGTCTTGATCCAGTTTTAATTAAGTAATAAGTTGTTAGTTCCTATGAATTTGTATACTTTCTGCTATTCTGTTTTTGTTAATATCCTGCTTTAATCCTTGGTACTCAGATGCAGGGCAATATTTCAGTTTTCTTATATATTTTGACATTTGCTTTTTGTCATAAAATGGGGGATTATATTTGGAGAAAGTTTCGTGAATGCAGAGAGGAAAGTATATTCTTTTGTGTTTTCGTGAAATGGACTGTAGACGTCTGTTAGGTCCATTTGATTTATCATGTTTCTTTTTATTCTGGAATTTTTTGTTTAGTTTTTGTGTGCATTTCCTGTCTATTGGTGAGGCTTGGAGACTGAAGTCATCTACCATCACTGTGTGAGGGTAAATGTAATAAGGTGAATGTATTTCTTTTAAGATCTTGAGTGCCCTTGTGTTTAGTGCATAAAAAATTAGAATTGTAGTATACTCTTGGTAGATTTTTTCTTTAATGACTATGTAACATCCTTCCCTATCTCTGCTAATTAGTTTTTTTGTCTGCTGTGTCAGATATTATAAAAGCTACACCTGCATAGTTCTTGGTTTCATTTCCTTGGAAAACCTTAAGGTTGTGTCTATCATTGATGAGAAGATATGTTTCTTATTATACAGCATATATCTTAAGATATAGTAAAAAAGATGAATCCTGTTTCTTAACCAATCTATTAGTCTATGTCTTTTTATTAAAGAATAGAGACCATCAATCCTGAGAGTTATTAATGAGCAGTGTTTATTAATTCCCATTATTTTGTTGTATAGATTTCTTTTCTTCTCTTTGAATTAACTCTTCTTAATTTACTTATTCCTTATGTCTTCTTGTGTGTAGTTAACCTTCTCATCAGACCAAAGCATTCCTTCTAGTGCCTTCTTACAAGTGGATTGAAGAAAGAAATTCCTTAAATTTGACTTTAATCATTAAGTGTTTTTCTTTCTCTGTCTATTGTGATTGTTAGTTTTGCTGGGTATAGTAGTCTGGCTGTCATCTGTGTTCTCTCAGATCTTGTCCAGGCCCTTCTAGGTTTCAGAGTTTCCACTGTGAAGTCAGTTGATATTCTAATAGGTGTGCCTTATATGTTACTTTATCCTTTTTCCCTTACAGCTTGAAATATCCTTTTATCATTCTGTACGTTTAGTGTTTTGATTACTATGTGTTGTGGGGGAGTTTCTTTTCTGATCCTTTCTCCTTGATGTTTGTTGTGTTTCTTATACTTTTAAGACTTCATATATAGATATATATATATACATATATATATATCATAGAGAGAGAGAATATATTATCAAAGATAACACAAGAAAATATCCCATATATATATATATATATATATATATATATATATATATATATATATATATATAAAATATTTATGGGACATTTTCTTGTATGATCTTTGTTAAAAATATTTTCTGTGATATTACTTGGGTTTCTCTTCCTTCCTCTATACCCATTATTCATGGGCTTGTCTTTTTATGGTTTCCTGGATTTCCTGAATGTTGTGCCCACTTTTTGTTTGTTTTAAAGATTTAACATTTTCTTTGACTGAGATACCCACTTTTACTACTCTGCCATCAAGATCTTAAAATTCTGTTTTCCATGCTTTTAATCTGTTGGTGAGGGTTAGTTCTAAGGGCTATATTTTGATTTGTTTTGAAATCCTACTTGTTTCATTTCCAATATTATTTTAGTTTGTTTCCTTTAGTGATTCTGGTTTTTTGTTAAATTCTACTTTCTTAAATTATTTTTATTCAACAGTTTGTTAATGTTTTTATAATCTTCGTTAAGGCATTTATTCATATCCTCATTAATGTCTTTAAAATTATTTATAATTGCTATTTTGGAGCCCTTATATTGTTTCTTAGCTAAATTGAATTTGTATGAGCCTATTACAATATGGTTTCTGGCTTCAGGAAGAGGCACATCTTCATGGTTGTTCATGATTGTGGTTTTGTGCTGGAATCTAAGCATCTGGAGTTAGGACTTTTGAGTATTCCTTAGTGTAGCTATCTGGCCTCATCCTTTTTCTAGTGGGTGTTTCAGTCATTGTTTTCTCTTGCTTAATCTGTGTCCTAATCAAGTGTGGTGGCTCCAGAATCCCTGGTAGGCAGTGGCAATTCCAGCTACTTTGAACCCTGACAAAAGTTTCTTTCTATTTTCTTCAAACTACTTCTTGCCTTTTACAAGGACGAATTTGGTGAAGCAAATTGAATTTAACTTCCGCTCGCAAGCCATCGCCTCTTCAAGAGCCACTGCATCAAAAGAACAAGAGAAGTTTGGGAAAGTACCGTTCGATTATGCCAGTTTCGATGCACAAGTTTTTGGTAAACGTCCTCTTCTACAAACAGGGCAAGGACAAAAAACACCACCATTTCCTGAATGTAAGCTTCAAATTTTAATTCTAACACTCATTACCCTATAATGCATCTTGTGTAGAGGGGCTTATTTATTCAGATATATAATGTGTTCTCTAGAGATAACAGGAAAGAATATCGAAATAAGTAAGTTAACTATCCTTACAAATTTTATATCAAAGTTACACTGAATATTGTAAGTCACTAATTATTTCCCAGATAGTGCCATTATTGAATCTAAATATAACAGTGCTAAGGAGATAATTAGGATTGTGATTAATGTATTTAAAACTATGATAGCTGTTATACTACATTATTTTAATTCATGTTGTGATCATGGCAATCTAATAATATGAAATATGTAATACTATTTAAACCACTTAAATCATCAAAAGCCATCAGACTGAAGGTAGGGAAAGCTGAAAAAAATCCAAGAAACTCACTTAAGGAATCTGAAATTTACTAGGATGAAAACATGACTGAAAACATTGACTAATAAATTTAAGGATTTGTTGATATGGAAACCGTCAAAATAGGCTAAATAGTAGTCGCATCAGTTCTGACATGAGTGGAGAAGACTGAACTGAGCGGCTGCATGGTAAAGAAGACTTGGTGGTCTTGCGTATAACATTTCTTTTAAGCATGCTAATGAAAAGATGGAGAAGTAAGTGTCAGGACCAAAGGCAGAAAATTGATTTGCAACACACCTTCAGTAAGAAACACCCACCCACCCGGAGTCCTCTGTGGACCATACATTTACTGCAGCCTTAAAAACTGATGACTCTCTCGGATCTTACACCTGAATGGACCGAGCATCCTGTGAGTTCAGTGTTTGCTTTATTATGTCTTGTTGACCCATGCTTGCAGGAGCCTCGAAGGCTACTAAGAACCTGGCAATGAGGATCGCAGGGATTGAGCAATTGCTTACATGTATAAAGTCTGGGTTTTCCCCCTTGATCCCCCTCCAGATAGGTCAGAAACTTGAAAAGAGTTTACCCATCATTGATGAGCACATAATAATAATAAAAAAGATATACTTAGTCTTAATCAAAAGTGGTCCCAACAAACCTGGGTCGCAATGTACACACATAATGGTTTTATCTAGCATCCTAATTTGCACAAATATTTTTATTATATGTGTACAATGAATATATGTACATATTTACTTAATTCACATGCAGGGGGATGAAGAGTGCACTAATGACTCATATTGTTTGGTTTTTAGTTATAAAAAACCATAATAGAGTTAGTAACATTAATATTCTTGTAGTTACAGGAATAATATTCAGCAATATCTTTTAGAAAACAATTAGCAAATCTTTAAAATAAGCAACACTTAATCCAAAACTAATAGCTAAGTGTTTTCATATTGTTATACCCTGGGTGTTTCTTCCATTACCTTGAGTGGAGCTCACACACAGCCCACAGTGAAGAGAAATTTGCATAGCTATCCCTCAGAAAAGCTGTGACACCCACAACAAAACAGAGAAAGTCAGCCTTAGTAACTAAATGGCCTTCCTCTTCACCTTGAGAACAGGCCCTCTATGTTAAGGATGGAGCAAGCATTCATTGCAAGTAATCAAAGTACATCCCGTATCTAAGCAGAAACCTCAGTGAGAGCAGCCCCTGAAAGGTGCCTGCTCTACCAAGTCAGGGTCTTCAGCCTGTTCACCTTGTGTACACACCTGTCCTGGACTGTTTGCAATATATGATGGGTTTTGCTCATTTTTTTAAACCTACAATTTTGCATACATGTTGCTAATACACCTGCCCTGTAACATTGGTGATGGAGTCTCTGTTACCTATAAAGAAAATGCAAGAACTCTTTAAGAGAATGGGCATCTTTGAAGGATTGTCTCATCGAGTCTGGGCACCTTGGTGAAACCTGGCTGTGTAACCTTCATTTAACGTACCAACAGATAATGGTTCTGCTTTAATTTATTTTAATGAAAGATGTTTTGTTTTAAAAAAAAATCTTTGATGATTGAAGCCGAGTACATGCAATTGCTAATCAAATCTCTCTTCAACAGCAAAGCATTTTTCAAATCCAGTGAAATTTCCTAATGGGCTGCCTAGTGCTGGCGCCCACACACAGAGCACAATCCGTGCCAGCTCTTATGGCCATGGTCAGTGCAGTGAAGACACCCACATAGCAGCAGCTGCTGCCATCCTGAACCTTTCCACCCGCTGCAGGGAAGCCACAGACATCCTCTCCAACAAACCACAGAGCCTGCGTGCCAAGGTAAGCCAGGCCAAGAGCGTGGAAGGTGGGCCAGCGCGTGAGACTCGAGAATCAAGCGCCTTTCATGTTCCTTACTGCATCCACTCGCTTCCTCTACTTCCCACCCAGGCAGGGATGAGCTCTCTGTGTGCTTATCTTGGTGGTCTAGTAGTCTGCGGAGCAGTGCCTTGTGAGGACGGTTGAGGAAAATGTCATCACTGTTTCTGTTAGGATGCATTTGGTGAGCAAGAAAAGAGAGCTGCTATTCCAGTATCTCTACAATGGAAGCTGTTTGCCGTCTGCAGGTCAGAGCCACTTAGAAACAGCGACTGGTGGAACACTCTTGAAACTGACCTTGAAGCTATGTTGTACATGTCACCCCTGCACAGCGTGAGGACATCTAGGTTGTCCTGTTCTCATAAGACCCACAGTACAGTGACTTATCAGACTGAGGAGAGTAGAGGCTTTACTATTCAATCCAGAACCACATTCTGGGATTTTGTGAACATAGTGCATTTCCTAAGAGATTAATCATATTTTCTGTAGCCTTCCTTTCTAACTGTGGGAAATACATATTCACACATACGGTGACCCAATGAATGCCCAAAGACCCTGCAGGCAGTGGGCCACAGCGGAGGCTGTAAGGGCTCAGTGTTTCCCCTGTTTATACAAACGGCCTCACTTAAAGAGCTTGTCACCTATTTAGATAGCTAGAAGCCTGCCGACATAGAACACCCAGACCTTCTCTTGCCACGGATTTTACCCTTGATTTCCTGAGTGACTCTCAGACCCTGAAGTCTGTGCAACGCAAGCTGAGACATTTCCCTTTAAGGGCAGCCTCATCCTTGCGTGGTCAGCTGCTTGCCTGTGCTGTGCCAGGCCTTCAGGAAAGCAGGTAGCACTGTGCCACCAAGCATTTGACAGAAGAATCAGAATTAGCTTCTGGAAGAAGCCAAGCCAAGTAAACCCCAGGAAGAAGTGGTTGCCAAAACCCACTCAAAAACAATCTTTAAACAAATGAGGTTCTTAAACAAAGAAAAAAAATATATCCTCTAAAAACATGGAGAAAATATGCGAGTCTCTGAATTCATGATGCCAGTCGCAAATTACTGGCACGGAAGAAAAATTTGAGGGATTGTATAAGGCAACTTTGTTTTCAAATTGACATTTTAAGGTCTGATTTATTTTCCCTTTTTAAGAATGTCATAGAGGTGCCCGGTTCCAGAAATACTCCAATGTCTGCCTTCCTACTGCTTTCTGCCTGACTTAGACGCTGTCTTAGAGGAGATGGGGTATGCCGCCACGCCCTGGTTATTCGAGGTGGAGCAGCGGGTGACACTGCCAGGACGAGCGCGTGTCCACTTGCAAGCACACGCATTTCCTGCTATCTGGTGTGCTTCTATCACCTGAGGTCTTCAGGTTCCATTCAGTGGCTGATGTCAAGCAAGTAACAGAGAGATGACTACCAGCTGAGTGGCATTTTCTTTTCAGTCGGCTCCCCTTTAAAGCCACGTTTCTGATTAGAAAAAAAAAAAAAAAACACCTGTGTAATCACCACATTTCCAAAAGCCATACAATCCCTTTCTAAAGTCTGCTTTGTCCCCTCCGTGTGTCAGCAGACCTGGCATTCCCAAGACAACGTCCTCTCCAACACAGCCTTTCCCACTTCCCACTGATGCCAGGATACGGACAGTGGAGACAGAAAGGGCTTAGGTCAGCTTCTAAAAAGAGCCACTTAGGCCAGCAATCTTTTTAAAAAGTTCTATAAGAAGTACAAACAGTGGTTGTTAACGTAGGATAAATCTGCTCCCCAGCATCCCTGTGAACACTACCGCTGAACTGCCGAGCCGACTTCTCCCATCCCCACGCAACTCTATCAATGTCTAGAACTCTGTCTTCAGTGGTGTTCCGAATATAGAACTGTGGCTCACAAATTTGCTGAAACAACTCTTTTAAGAAACACAACAAAACAAACACAGGTTCATTAACTCTTCAGACCTGCATCTAAGCAAACCGCGCTGGGTGTGGGGCTTTGCTGTTGCCAACAAACCCGGGATTAGCTGCCATCTTCCTCTGAGCATTGCGTGCCAGCCGAATTCTTCCTTTAGTAGTTTTGAGTTTTGCTCTCTATCACAGGTTGTTAGTGCCATTATCTCTCTAAGTTCACAGCCATAAGATTTTCTATGCTTCATATTTAGAAGCAAATGCAGAAAAATGTGTTTTCTTATTCTATCATTGTGTCAGTATATGAGACAAACGGGGCTAAGCACTGGGGTTGCCTTCACCACTGGTTAGACTACTGGTTGTCAACCTATGGGTTGCGACCCACTTGGGAATAAAATATCCTTTCCACAGGGGTCATCTAACAGCCTCAGGAAACTCCCCGCAATTTGTTTAACAGTAGGAAAATTACAGTTATGAAGTAGCAACGAAAATAATTTTATGGTTGGGGGGTCACCACAAAATGAGACTATATTAAAGGGTCGAAGCATTAGGGAGGTTGAGAACCACTCTTTTAGCCTGACTTCAGACCTTGAATTCAAGGAGCTTATAGATGAGCAGTAGGAAAGGAATGCCCTGCTCTTGGACCTTCAGAGGTAGAGGTGGGCCTGTGGCGGGTGGGGCTTGCACGGGTGGCTTCACGGTGCCTTCCATCTGAACTGGAGATGGATGGTTTCTTTCTTTCCTCTTGTTTCTATCCAGAAACATTTGCTGTGAGCATCTCTTTGGTTGCTCATAGCACAAATCAGAGAATTTATTAAAGAGAACACTGAGGTCTGAAGGCCAAACCCTGCAAAACTTAAAAGCATTGAAACCCCACCTCAGGTACATGTAGATTTTTCTGCAAGGGCACCACTGACCCCACACTAAGTAGGGTTCTGATCTGTAAAACACTCAGATTGTTTCTAGAGGGTCAAGGAAGCTCTGAGTCCTTAGGTAAATATAAAGACATGAAGGATGATGTTCAAGTTTCTATTGCTATGAAGAGACCCCATGACCACAGCAACTCT
The DNA here is from genome assembly GCF_903992535.2 of Arvicola amphibius. Classification (NCBI taxonomy): domain Eukaryota; kingdom Metazoa; phylum Chordata; class Mammalia; order Rodentia; family Cricetidae; genus Arvicola; species Arvicola amphibius. The sequence continues at coordinate 110,658,667 of NC_052057.2, read as the reverse complement.
TAGAAAGGAAAACATTTAACTTGGGCTGGCTTACAGTTCAGAGGTCTGGTTCATTGTCATCATGGTCAGAAGCGTATCAGCATGCAGCCAGACATGGTGCCTAGAGAAGTCTCAGCTACGTCTGAATCCTCAGGCAGCAGGACGAGTGAGTTACTGGGTCTGGCTTGAGCTTCTGAAACTTCAAAGCCCACCCTCTAGTGACACACTTCCTCCAGTAAGGCCACACCTACTTCTATAAGGCCACACCTCCTGATAGCGCCACTCCCTATGAATCTATTTTATTCAGACCACCACAGATGACATAGATAACTTATCCTGTTATGCACACTGTTGTCCATTTAATCAACCTGTGTTCTCTACACACCAGGTACACACCATAACTGTGCAAAGAACATCAAGCCATGTCTAACATGTCTGGTAACTTTCCAAACCAGAGCTCACTACATTTTATATTTTAGGAGAAACTATTTGCGTTAAAATCCCATTTCAGCTCTGAGTAACATAGTCATACCACCAGATCTCTTTCATGTGGCTGAAGAAATTAAGAAAGGAGAGAATAATTTGTACGATTAGTTCTTGTAAACATCATACAGGTTAAAAGGTCATTTTGTCTGAAATACTAGTATTTTTCTATTCTAGTACTTTTGTTGGTTCTAAGATAAGGAGAATGTCCTCCATCTTTATTTGACATAAATAGGAGTTTTGAAACATAAATTGGTCACACTCACACAACTGTGGTCCTTCTGCCTGGCAACTGTGACTCTAGGTAGGAGAGTCATGAGTGTAGATGGCCAGAGAGTGAGCATCCTGGAATCACTGAGGACTTTCTGTCAATGCCCCTCAGAGCCGTGCCAGCCTGTGGCAGATCTGGTCCACTTTTTCTACCCTCATTCTCATGCACAGAGGTAAAGCAGGCTTCAAACCCATCTTTATCCTCATCCCTGCTGCTTGCCAAGCGTTCTGTTATTTGTTTTGGTGTTTTCCCCACCTGTTTAGACAAAGTGACATATGCGCAGTTCCTTAAAAGAAAACAAAAATTTGACACTTACTTGAAGTGTTTAAAGTTCAAAGTCTGTTTTTGCTTGAACAAGGCCTAGACACAGCATGCCATTAGTGCCGCCTGCTCGCAGGGATACCCCAATGGCCCCTGGGTGGTTAGAACTCAAAGCCGCTTTTAACATCAGAGCACATTGTACCATACATTGTGAGTGAAAGGTGATGAGGGTCTCGAGGCAGGGATCGTAAAGAACTGAGTCTATAGGTGTATTATAACTAGACACCCATGGAGAGCTCCTTGCTGGGCCTGGTGGTGCAGCCTGGAACCTCGGCACCAGAGAGACTGAGATAGGATGTCAGGAGCTTGAGGCCATCCTGGGCTACGTAGCAAGATCCTGCCTCAAGACATGTAAACAAATGAAATATTGACTCTTTAGCCCTGTGAGCAGTACTTGAGGGTCTCGCTGGGGATAGATTTATAGAATACCTACTATGTGCTAGGTAGCATTTGTAGCTCTCTGACCATGTTAATCCTTCTAAAGCCTCCTAAAGCCAACGACATGCATAATAATTTTCCGTTTTGCCATGGAAGAAATGGTGGTACAGAAATACTGAATAATTTTCTGCGAGTGGCACGGCTGTAATTGCTGGAAATGAAATGTGAATTCACACATAGCCATAGTTATTTTCTAAAATACTTGATAGCTCATATACTGTCATATCAAGAGCCTGATAGAGCGTGGTTTCAAATTCAAAATGTGTGTTTTGCTTGAAGAAGGCCTAGAAATTTGGGGAAGTGGCTCTAAATTTCATTCCAATTTCACACCTTGGGTTAGTCACTTCTTCTCTGAACTGCATAATTCTATGTTATAAGCATATTTTACATGTTTGTCATCTTTACAGTGGAAGCAATTAGTTACTGCTGAGTAAGAGTGGAGAGGGCTTCCTTTTCGTCTTCAGTCGTGCAGGACTTTCTAACCTGCCGTTGGCTCCTCATCATTCCTGTCTCACTGAGCAGACGATGTTCTAGTTAACAGAGGTGCTGTGTTCACACTGCTGTTCGACATCCAGGCCACTACTTATCTTCTAGGAGAGACGAAGATGACAATCGCTATGTCTGTAACCTTCAGTTCCCCCATCATTCCTCATAAACTTGGTACCTTACATTAGAAGCCATTACTCATAAAGGACCCCCCCCCCTCCACCAAAAGTCAGAACAATCTGCTCTTTCAGTTTCTCTTCTCTGGACCCTGTCCTGTTATGATCATACTGTGCAGGTCCTCAGTAATGCAATGAACACACCCAGCGCCATAAGGTTGGCAACTCAAAGGCAGCATCAATCGATGGCCTATGTTCTTCTCCTAAGCTGAAAGGTATATAACCAGCCCAAGGACACTTAAAGTGTAAATACTTACACTAAAGATCCCAAATGGCACTGCAGAAACCTACGTGTTGGAAGGTGTGAGCGGGAAGTGCAGCCTCAGCTGCGGCTCTGGCCCTGCCTCTCCCACCACTCAGATTTCTGGGCTGACATTTGGAGTTCAAAGCATGGAAAAATAATGCTTGGTGGTGTCACTCTGAATAAAAACCCATGCTGTGAATGTGTGATCCCCATCGTGGGTAGAAGGGCCTTTCCTGCTGCACTGGAATTGTTGGATGCATCTGCGCACTTACTCAAAGCCCATCTGTACTCCTATCCCCAGCCCAGGACGTCCCCTTTCCCCAAGTCAGGTGCCCCGTGCAGCAAGCTGAGACGCCGCTTCCAAACATTAGGAATGAGATGTTTTGAATTATGCAGCACAAATAATTACAATGGCTCCTAGGATCTCTAAATTCTAAACAATATTTGAAATACTTCTATAGGAACTAATATATATGTGTATATGTGTACATATATATGAGACTATTCTTGGAATAGTTGGTATTTTTCAAAGCTTAAATCTGCACTATTTATGGGTTTTGCACTATAAAACTCTGCAGCCCAGTCACATGGCTTCTCTTTCCTAAGCCATCTGTCACAGAGGTCTGGAATTTTATGTGAATGTTGGTTGTGCAGCTTTAACCCAAGTTTTTTTTTTTATGAAAAATGTCAGCAACTACAATATTTAGCATTTTACTTTACGTTGGCCATTAAACTTGATTACTATTGCTCTGTTTCATTGCTAGAGTTACACATCAGCTACAAAGCAAAAATTGCTTTGATGCCCGACTGGCAGAATGTACTGTGAGCTCATGTAAGAAGCGGGGCTGGTGGCTCTGATATGGTTAATATCTTGGATTTTTTTATAACAGAGGTTTATTAATGCTAGCATAAAAATGTATTTGATATTATACAGATGGCATAAGATGCTGTGGTTACTATGTTATTATCCTGGATAAGCTGTAATGTCAAATTCAGGGCTTAAAACTATCACAGGAGATTAAACTATTTACTAAAACGGGACGGAAAAATATGGCCAAAGTATTTTAGCCTGCTGTATTAGAAGTGTATTTACCTCCCATAAATGCTGATGGACTGAAAGACTAGATAGGAACTTTGCAGGTAAAACAAACAAAAAAAGAAGAGGGCCTTTTATTTCTCAATCAGGGACCAATCCAGCCTGTGTGACTGCTGACCAGAGGGGCATGAGCAGGGCATTAAAACATGCTCTGGACAGTATCTGGTGACCACAAGATCTAAGGGTCTTGCTAACATAATCAAAGAGATGTCGCCTTTGCCGACTAAAATGGAAAAGTCAAGAAATGGACAAGAAGTTAACTATAAATTGATGGGTGATCTAGAAATAACAGCAAGGTTATTTGACTTATTTGGAGAGTTGATAGGCATGTTTTTCCATGCTTTGGAGAGATCTGGTAATGTTGGCAAAAAGCCTCCTACAGTGCAAATCTTGAAGAACTGGGCCACAGGAGTCATCCTGTGGTGGCTACTACCCAGGCAGAGAGGCTTCTCCTCAGAAACAATTAATAGCTTGGCTTAGAATTCCAAAGACCCTGGGCCTGGAAAGCCTCATCACTATTATGTCTCACAGGAAACACCAGGAAAAAAAAAAGACCTTCATCCTAAATCTTCATTACAGAACTGAACCTCTGAGACACAGAGTGAAGTCAGTTTCCACAAGCACTTTTCCCTTCCCACTTTACCTCACTTGAACAAAGCCTCTTGTCTTAGGGTTTCTGTTGCTGCAATTAAACACCATGACCAAAAAGCAAGTTGAGGAAGAAAGGGTTTATTTGGGTTATATTCCTACTTTGCTGTTTATCAGTGAAGGAAGTCAGGACAGGAACTCAAACAGGACACGGAGGTAGAACTGATGCAGCCGTCATGGAGAGATGCTGATTACTGGCTTCCTTCTGATGGCTTGTTCAGCCTGCTTTCTTATAGAACCCAGGACCAACAGCCCAACAAAAGCAATACCCACCATAGACTGGACCCTTGCCTATTGCTCACTAGTTGAGAAAATGTCTTCCAGCTGGATCTCATGGAGGCATTTCCTCTCTGATGACTCTAGCTTGTGTCAGGTTGACACACAATCAACGAGTACACTTCTCCAGTTCAGATGGTCTAAGAAGAATGTTGCTTTCCTACTCCTACAATAGTCTAAAAAATTCGTTTCTAGCTGATTAGACTTGCATGTTTATAATGTTAGATTATTATTATGGTTCAGGGAGTTGGGAAGTTATGTGCTACTTTTGCTAAATACAAATATTAATGTTAAAATGGTGAGTTTTAGAATGATATTTCCAGTGGGTGGAAAAGACTTTCGAAGCTAAACTTTAAAATATGCAAGTATGTAAAATTGTTTTAGTCAATGCATCTCATTTATATTAAGCTTACTTTGTTTAAACCCAGAAATATGAAGCACATTAATGGGCTGTTCTTTAAAGTCTTCCTAAGATTTGAACGTTAGCCAATGCAAATCAGAAAGCTGGATTTAAAAGCAGATATACTTCCATAAAAGCTTACATTTTAAATTATCCCTTAAAAGCCCCACATGGCTAGGCTCTAACTGCAAACTGCTGAGATGTTTTCTGTTTCTGTTCTCTATCAGGGAGCTGAGATAGAAGTGGACGAAAATGGCACATTGGACTTAAGCATGAAAAAAAACCGAATCCTGGACAAGTCTATACCCCCAACTTCCTCTCACACTATAATTACAACCCCATCTTCTTCCCCATTCAAAGCAAGCAGCCTTTTGGTCAATGCTGCTTTCTATCAGGCTCTCTGTGACCAAGAAGGCTGGGATGTGCCCATCAACTATAGCAAAACCCATGGAAAGACAGAGGAGGAGAAAGAGGTATTGTGTCAATGTGTCTGTCCACTAGACTACCTTTCTAATTTTTCTTTCACATTCCTATCGCCACAAACAAGTGTTATGCCTTGATTCAGATTTTCCATTGTATTTTTATGTATATGAATGATTTGCCTGCATTTATTTATGTATTCCACATGCATGCCTGGTGCCTATGAAGGTCACAAGAGGGGATCATATCCCAAGGAACAAGAATTATACGTGATTGTGAGCCAACATGTGTGTGCTGTGGACTGAACCCAGGTCCTCTTCTAGAGCAGCAAAAGCCATCTAATCAGGCCTTATGTTTCTGATCAAGATAAAGTAATGCTTTTAAATTTCAGATGAAATTTATTAATGAACTCAACTTTTCAGATCATTTGCATAAATTAGCATCATTATAGTGGGTTTTACTCACACAATGGTGACAGTTGTCCTCACAGTATCCTGTAAAGGTCCTTACTCAACACTAAAAGGTTGACTCAATAACACACTTGGAATCGGTGTCAAGGTGAAATCCAGTCAGGAACATTAAGAATCTTGAAAGCATGTCAGAGCCATGTCTTAGGTCTCTTGGAGGTCCCAAGACATAGGACATGTCTGTGGAGAGTTACGTGAGTAACTAAAAGGTCTCCGGACATCTAGGCTGAACGAGTCCAAAGACCAGGAGGCATACTTGTATACTTGATTATCCTGAGAGGGGTCAAAGTTGGTGGAAGGGTAGAAAGCATCTGGTCCTCCTCATTGATGTGGCCTCAACAGATACTTACATCCCACGCAGTTACAAAAGTAGCCCTGGTGATGAGCGTGGGTGATCTGACTGTGATGTTAATCAGAAATATCATTAAGGGGCTTTCCAGGTGGTGTATTTAAAGGACTAACATGCCTATTTGCTGCAGACATATGTATGAACAATAGTTCAGCTCCTTGTGTTTCAGACATGGGGAGTAATTTGATTTTTGCTTACTGTCTCAGTGAGTCAGCATGTGCAGTAGTGAGCATAGGTTTGCAGGATCGCCATTCCTTCCTGCCTTTCCCTTCCTTCTCTCCTCTATGCATCTCCTCTGGCATCTCCAAGGGTAAGCAGTGAGGGAGGTCCAGGAGACACACTAAGGGAAAAGGCCTCAATCTCCACCATGGTGCTCCCCTGGCCTCAGGCCTGTTCATAGTGGCATGGGGCACACGCCTGTAATTCTGTAATTCTGGCACTCAAGAAAGTAAGGCAGGGGGATTGTGAGTTCAAGATCAGTATAATCTATATCGTAAGACCCTTTCTTTTTTTGTTTGTTTGGTTTGGTTTTTTATTTTTTTATTGATTTTTATTGAGCTCTACATTTTTCTCTCTTCCCCTCCCTGCCTCTTCCCTTACCCCCTTCAACCCTTCCCCAAGGTCCCCATGCTCCGATTTACTCAGGAGATCTTGTCATTTTCTACTTTCCATGTAGATTAGATCTATGTAAGTCTCTCTTAGTGTGGGATTGTGGTTTGTAGGCTTTTATATTTTTGCTTTATGTTTAAAAACCACCTATGCGTGAGTGATAATTGTCTTTCTGGGTCTGGGTTACCTCACTCAAAATAACATTTTCTAGCTTCATCCATTTTCCTGCAAAATTCAAGATGTCGTTATTTTTTTCTGCTGTATAGTACTCCATTGTGTAAATGTACCACATTTTTCTTATCTATTCTTCGGTTGAGGGACATTTAGGTTGTTTTCAGGTTCTGGCTATGACAAACAAAGCTGCTATGAACATAGCTGAGCACATGTCCTTGTGGCACGATTGAGCATCCTTTGGATATATACCCAAAAGTGGTATTACTGGGTCTCGAGGAAGGTTGTTTCCTAATTTTCTAAGAAATCACCACACTGACATCCAAAGGGGTTGTACCAGCTTGCATTCTCACCAGCAATGCAGAAGTGTTCCCTTTTCCCCACAATCTCTCCAGCATAAGTTGTCATCAGTGTTTTTGATCTTGGCCATTCTTACAGGTGTAAGATGGAATCTCAGAGTTGTTTTGATTTGCATTTCTCTGATGACTAAGGATGTTGAACCTTTCCGTAAGTCCCTTTCAGCCATTTTAGATTACTCTGTTGAGAGTTCTCTGTTTAGGTCTGTACTCTAATTTTTAATTGGATTTTGTGTTATTTTGGTGACCAATTTCTTGAGTTCTTTGTATATTTTGGAGATCAGACCTCTGTCTGATGTGGGATTAGTGAAGATCTTTTCCCATTCTGTAGGCTGTCATTTTGTCTTATTGACCATGTCCTTTGCTTTGCAGAAACTTTTCAGTTTCAGGAGGCCCCATTTATTAATTGTTTCTCTCAGTGTCTGTGCTGCTGGGGTTGTATTTAGGAAGTGGTCTCCTGTGCCAATGCGTTCAAGTGTATTTCCCACTTTCTCTTCTATAAGGTTCAGTTTGACTGGCTTTATTTTGAGGTCTTTGATCCATTTAGACTTAAGTTTTGTGCATAGTGATAGATATGGAGACTCTTCCCTAAGAAGCAAATGAAAAGTAACATAAGCAGGTACCCACTGTGCTAATCAAAGACATCCTTGTACCAACATCATCCATGTCAATCCTCATCACCACCTGGAGGATGAATGGTCTTTAGCGCAGCAGCATTCAGTTAGACTGACTCTAATCTACCTAATTGGAGTTTTTCAGATCTTGCATAGACTTCATCGGTTAAATATCCCTAACTCAAAAACTCAAAAACTCAGATGAATAAACAGGCAGTTTATTCGTCTGCAGTAATGACTATAAACTTCTCCCATTGCCATCCTGTGTGCACACAGGATGCACCATGCTCCACCTCCTCGTGGAGCCAAGAAGGCAGCAGGCAGAGTGCTGAGAGATGATAGGTGCTAAAAAGAAGTCATTCTGTTTCAAGAGAAATAGCGCTTTACAGAGTAGCTCTCACGGCATCGCATTCTTGTAAGAGTAAGAATCCTGGCATGTACTGATGGCTCAACTCCATGTGATGAGAGGCTTTTAACCATCCTGTTCCTGACCACATGACTGTGTTGACTGAACCATGGTCAGTTTCTGTACCAGAAACCTTCCTAGAAGCTTGGTTCCCAGTGTCAGTCAGGAGTGTGTGAGTCTGCGCAGAAATGCAGCAATGAGTACTTGGGTATGTTGTCATCTCATATAGGATAGCCAGGGTTGTCTGGCTGTCACTACACTTGTATGTCATCTGTCACTTCTCCCACTCACTTCTTGTCTGTCCTTCCTAGAGTCCAGTGTGTCAGAAAATGAGTCTCCCAACAACATTTTACCTTTACTTCCAATCTTTTTAATAAAATTTTAAAAAAATTGAGTTCATTTTGGTACTTGTATGGATTCAAATGTTTGTTTCCCGCTACTTCAACATATGTTTGTGGCAGTATTTTATTTTATTTTTCTGTACACACACACACACACACACACGGGGGGGGGGGAAGGGGAGAAGGAGGGTCTTCTCCTGAAGTAAGATCTGACAGGGCAGTCTTACTCTACAGTTTTCAGCTGAAGTATTCTGAAATGGAATTTAGAAGCTATGTTGGAATTCATACCTCTGACATGGTCCAGGAAGACTGGGGGATGCTAAGGGTTTGTGGACTCACAGTGCTTACCCTGGGTGAGTTAACCACTTCTTTCATAGCTGTTCATAGTTGAGGGAGATTCACATAAAAGTGATACTCAATTGTTGGTACTCCCTGGTACAATTTCCTGCCTTTGTTCTTGTTCCCTCATCTGTACCAAGGTAGTCTATGAACAGAGTACTTTTCACATACTATTTTGAATCTTGAAGATAAACAAGTATGAGGCTTGAAAGATACCATTTCTGAAACGTAGCTTAAATTAAATTAATAACATCTAATTAGAATCCTTGTGTAGAAGACATTAGAGAAACACCACATGCAGTAAAAAATATATAAGTAAATAACTTTTTCTATACCATGTCCTATTATCCCAATAGTCCTGTGAAACAGTTTTTGGTAACATTTCCAGAAAAGAGAAAGCATAAGCAAGAAAGTATAGTAGTTGGTCCTTGTGTTACAGAAATTAGGTGAATAACTTGAGATTATCTAAGACAAAGGAAAAGTAAAGTGGAAGAAATGTATAAAAAAGAAAAAAAACATCACAACAGAGATTGCTAGGGAATATTAGGAAAAGTTTCAAAAGGGAAAATGAAATGGGGAGGGGAAGGACACGGAGAGGAAGAGGGAAGAGATAATGTGGACAAGGTGTGTGGAAGCTGTCCTTGCCTCAGGTGGGCCAAGGATGAGGACCAAGGGCTGATGCTCTGGCACATCTTCATGATGTGACTAAGGAACAAGGTCCCTTTCCTTGTGTTGCTTAGGGACACTGAGTCTACCCCAGCAGGAATGTTTGAAGATCTGAAAGCATTTCTTCCCATTTGCCCCTACATCACAGCACTCACACCACCGGAAACTGAGTGATTATTTCTAATTCATTGTTATCTAGTTCATATGCACAACAGTTGCTTAATTTTGGTGGTAATTTTCAGAAAATATTGTCTATCTCTCACAGAGAAATAGCCTGTCCAGATGCCCTCTAAAAAATATCCTGAATCTGGAAAAAATTCAAAATATTTCAAAAGGAAAGTGCTGAGAAATAACTAGGGCTGTCAGCTTCATTCAACTGTCAGTTATCCAAAGATTTCAGGGCTTAAAATTTTAAAAGTGCCAGATGCTATTATCTGTTATTCATGTTACCATTATGTTCTGGTCTTTACTGAAATCAATGTAACCTTCCATCTGTACATTGAAGAATCTGATTGCACACGTGTACTCTGTAAATGCACACATACATGTCTTTTTTGGGTGTTGTGCACAGAATAAAATTACTATTTTAGAAACTATACATTTTTAAGTTTTGAATAACAGTCTCAAAAATGTTCTTGAATTCTACATTGGGTGCTAATTAATATTTCATCCAGTATCATATATTTCGGTAACAGAATTAATCCTGAGAATTATTTTAGCTATGGACACATATGATGCATTCCCTGCAGATTTGCAGAGTAGAATGTGAAGGCAAAGGAACAGCAGAAAATGCAACCAATTTACAAAAAAATTAAAAGCACAAGAGTCTATAGTTTAAAAAGTCATGAAATGTTTAAAAGGTCTTTGCCAATAAAACCATGGTGTTAAAACCCTTTACAACACTTTATCATGCCAGATAAGTAGCATACATCCAGTCAACACTGTTTCATATGCCTCTTATCCATATAATAGTTTGAACTTTAATATAATCATTTCCTTTAAAATTCCTCCATAATCCCACACTCCATAATACACAGATTTTAACCCTCAACCAAAAGCATTCTCATGCTTATCTGTAAATGGACATGCCTTCAGAGAGAATCTTTGTTCTCAACTCCATGATAAAGAAAACAATAAAATGATTATTTTATGTCATGCCACTTGGTGAAAAATAAATATCTTAGTGGGAAAACAGGCCCTTCCACACTGAGACAGTATTGCACTTATTTAGCCTTCACATTGGCTTTCAAAAGGCCAAGGCAATTCTAGACTAGAATGGAGCTGCTCCGAAGCCAAATCCACATCAAGCTGAATGGCACAATGGGCAGGTATCAGGAATCTGGTGTGTGTGGGAGGGGTCATTGAGAAAACCCTTCTCTGCAGTTTGTACATGTTCATGTTTCCCTTCCAGTGCATATTGGTATAAGATTTTCTTAATCAGTAATGTAAAATACTTAGAAACACAAACCATATGAAGGATAATATGGTGCTATTCTCGAGTCCGTTAATTTGGTATAAAATAGCATCATATTGAGATAGTTCTACCAGTGCTCTTAGTATGGTACAATGTTCCTTCTGTTCTGCTGATGCTGCTATGACAGCTAGATATGTAAAAATGATTCATGGGCTCATTAGGACATGTTTATTTAATAAAAATATTTGAAATGTACCAATATATTAACAACCAAATAGTTGAAGAAATGTTTCCATATGAACAAAGATGTGAATTTTTAAAAGGTGTTCCTTCTCAGATACAATCCCTCTAATAATCAGGAAATGTCCTTTTACAGAGTATCGTTTTATATTTTCATATATATCCTTTGTGGGACTCAAGGCAAGTCTTCAAGCTAAACTCAGCTGACACCAATAATTTCCAATTCAGTTGTCTTTCATGGCTCCCTAACGTCTTCTACCTTTCTCCCTCAACTAACCACTTTTGGTTTTGGTTTTTATTTGTTTTCCAGAAAGACCCTGTGAACTCCCTAGAAAATTTAGAGGAAAAGAAGTTTGCTGGAGAAACCTCTATTCCAAGCCCAAAGCCCAAGCTCCATTCAAGAGATCTCAAGAAAGAACTAATTACGTAAGTACGGCTCAGCTACCTGCACTAAAGGATTGGCCATTAGGAGAGACAGATTTACAACTGTGAGTGATAGCACTCAGGTTTTTACAGTGAAAGTTCTAACTACCGTGGGGCATCTTAACTAGTGAGCAGATATGGTGTTCTGCACTGCACTAAGGCAGCTTCCAAAAGTACAAGATGTGGGAACCTCTGTTGTTTGCAGACAAGATAGCGATGCATACTCTTTGGTCACTGATACTCAACTAGAGATATCGCAACTCATGGTGTCTAAATCCTGACTTCAGGGAGGCAGCTAACCTTGTAATTACTCTGAAAATTATGGCTTGGGAAGAAAGGGTTTCCATTCCTCTTAAGTTTTTCCTAACTCAGAAGAGTTGAATGAGCAATTATTCTGATTTAGCCATTAATACAAAATATACATAAATCGAACAATCACATTTTACCCCTTTGTTACTCAGCTTTCTCTCATCAATTTATAAGAATGGTTTATTATGGCTTATGGATTTGAAGGTCTTTATCCAGAGCCACTTTGTTCTATTGCCTTTGCGTCTGTGGTGAAACAGGACTTTATGGCAGGAGCATATAATGCAGGAAACAGCTTACATCATTGTGTTTTGGAACAAGAAGGGGGATCCCAATATTCCCTTTGTGGCACAAGTACAATGACCTCCCACTAGGCCACACTCCTTGAGGTTTTCCAACTCTGAGCACTAAAACAGTCTAGTTACACATGGCATGGCCTTTGGGAAACATTTACGATATATCATAGCAATCCCATAAATAGAACAATTACTATGTATTTCTAAAAATAAAATAGAATACAAACAAACCTGGAGGAAGAAGTTTTGCTTAGCAATGTGAATTGGTGAATGAGGGAATAAGGGAAGAAAGAAAGGATATTCCTAATACTCATAGTTTTCTTTTCGTTGCCTAAAACATATGATAAGTGTTTAAAGGAAAACTACTTAGAAGGGGATTGTATCATCTTGTTGTTAATCCCAAAACATCTTTAGAAAGCCTCATTCTGAATTTCATTTACATGGAGAGAAAGGACTTTGCTTTGGGCAGGATGTCAGCAAAAACTCAGTGCCTTTCCCTCAGATCCTTATTACAACCACAGATAGTACTTCAGGATGGGGTCTGTTTGTGCTCTCCGGATGAGCACAGCATCCAGGAACTGAAGTAATTAAAAAAAAGACTCTCTTAATTGGAAAGGTACCTCTTAGGGGTCACAAAGTTGTTGGGATGTTTTTTAAATATGTGTAAGAAGCCTCAGACAGAAGTTTCTGAGAAACTTGAAAAGGCACAGATCCCAGTAGGCCCTTTGATAGACATCCTGGAATCTGTTTGTGGGCTAGCCGTGGATTTGGGGGTACTGCATTGCTACAGACCAAGTGAAGCTGCTATAGAGTTTTAGTAACTAAATATCTTGCCTATTTCTCTGTCATCCTTAAATTTCCCACCTAGAATATCAATTTACATTTCAGTCAAAGGTTTTCTTCTTTGTAATTTCTAAACTGTCAGAGTTGCTTAAAAGCCTACAGAAATTCCTTTCTATAACATATCATACAGCTGGTGCTGGGATTTCTGTTCTCATATTTCTGCATTATGGAGAGATAAATTTATCTTTTCAAAGAACAGAACAGCATGGGTTGTTGACTCACAAACTACAAGGCAGCATGTTAGCATCACTTCCCACATCATTTGAGTTGGAAATTTGGACATAACATTGAAAAGAGAAAAATTCTAAGGATGTGTCTGGACATGGCATGCTTACTTTTCTTCTACCTCTGAGTCCTCTATTTAACCTCTAAGTTCTTAGTGCTTTACCTTCTGCACTTCTAACCAGTGCAGTCTTGGAAGGAGAAAATGCTTTGCAATCTCTCTGGAAGAACAGTAATCTACGAAATGCCCTTGACACTCATGATGTGTTTTTCTGCTGACACAGCTGCCCAACGCCAGGATGTGATGGAAGTGGTCATGTCACAGGCAACTATGCATCTCACCGCATGGTACCAAATGTCCTTGTATGTGTTCAGGTTTTCATTCATCTTGGTCAGTTTCATGTCACCTATTAGAATAGCAAGCAGCTCTCTGGATTAAGAAATGGAGAGTGGTGGTTGCGTTGGATTAGGGGATTATTTTATTTTTCAGAGATTTAGATACGCTACATACCAACTCGGGACTCATGCCAGGCCCTTACCCCCACCTAGTATTAAACAAAGAAAGCACAGGGGCCTCTCACTAGTGGAAGTGGCATCTCTGATCCTGAATGAATAAATAAATAAATAAATAAATAATAAATAAATAAATAAATAAATAAACGGTTGCTGGTGAGGCTGAGCAGGTGAGAGGCTCTCTCTTTTTGTTTTCTTGCTGATTGCATTGCTGTCCTTAGCCAGTGCCTTAAAGCTGAAGCTCTTGTCACTGGTGCCGCAGTGACAGTGGACTGCTGGTCATTGCTGATCACCACAAATAACTGAAATCCCCATGAGTCCATGTTCATTAACAGTAAAGCCAGACCCTAATTCCAGTTAATTCTTTCAATTCTTCATCACCCAGAACTGGTGTGTCACAAGCCCAGGACCCCTGTGAGTCGGTTCATCTTTGTCAACGCTATACCTCTTTTCTTCCTCTCCCTCTGTAGTGTGTCCGGGTGTCCTCTAGCAGATAAGACTCTTAAGTCCCTCATGGCTGCCAACTCTCAGGAGCTTAAGTAAGTGTTGGGAGGCATGTCCTCTGTGCCCTTCTTCATCCTGGTGGAGCCTTTGTTGTTCGGGGTCCCTGTCGCCTTGCCAAGGGCACATAAAATGGTACCTGGCTAGGTAATAGCTAAATAAATAAATAAATAAATATATAAATAACCCTTATCAAATTTTGAAAGGGGCTGAAACTCAGCCCTTTAGACTTTGCCTGGATTGACTTGGGAGGGACTAGGGGAATGGAAGGTGGTGCTTGTGTTTTACACTGATTTGTAACAAATAGCATGAAAACACAATCCTTTTGCTCTTAATTTCAGAATTTATTTACTATACTAGTGACAGTGTAATAAACATTTTCACCATCAATTTTAAGAAATCATAAGAATTTAAAATCTCCTAACCACTTTTCCCTTTTGATAAACATTGTCCTGGCTCATTTCTACTTTGTTTACGGTCTCCAGGTTACATAGATATTAATACTTAGCTGAGGATTTTATGTTTTCTACTCTTTTTTATCCAAATTTGTCATTTGATGTATTATATAAAATATTTATATTAAGTATTATATAACTCCATATTCAAATATGTCTTATAGCCTTCATAATAAGCAACATAAAATATTTTATACCAAAAATAGTGAGAAGCTGGAAATGTGCAACTATGTTTTTCCTTTTCAAAGTGTTAAAGTATAATTTATTGTATCAAGGTAGAGTCTTGAATATTGATAACCACTTTTGCAAACTGAAATGTAGGGTTGTTTGGGATTAGTAGTCAATGGACTGAAATGTAAGGTACACTATAATATCCTCCTCAGTCTAAGTGTCTCCACTGCCACATCCCAATTATAGCGATCACTTCACATACTTCCTCTAAATTTCATTTAAAAAAAATAGAAAGACACTGGAAGTGAGTCAAGAGGCCCTATTGCAATGTCCAGTAATTAAATGTTTCATGTAGCCACATAATAAATGATTTATCTACTTTATCCATACAAGAAAAACATATTTCACTAACTTCTTGTTTAGATATTCAAGGAAAAATTCTAAAAAAGATATTTCTTGACTTAATAGATAACATAAAGCAAGATACATAGATAGATAGATAGATAAATATAGATATATATAACTATATAAGCTACTAAAGCAATATTTTAACAAAAATGTTAATAAAGGGCTAGAGAGATGATTCAGCAATTAAGAGTTGATACTGCTCTTGCAGAGGACCCAGTTTTACTTCCCAGTACCTATGTCAGGAAGGTCACCACCACATGGAACTCGAATTCCAGGGGGTCTAACACCCTTTTCTGGCCTCTGTAGCAGTACTGCATTTACCTGTACAAACCCACACAAAGACACACATGGATACCTAAATAAACAAAATTTTAAAGTTGCTTGAAGGACTGGAGAGATGGCTCAGCGGTTAAGAGCATTGCCTGCTCTCCCAAAGGTCCTGAGTTCAATTCCCAGCAAACACATGGTGGCTCACAACCATCTGTAATGGGGTCTGGTGCCCTCTTCTGGCCTGCAGACATACACACAGACAGAATATTGTATACATAATAAATAAATAAATATTTTTAAAAAGTTGCTTGAAAAGGGTAAGAAACATGTTTCTAGCAGCAAAGAATATGTTTCTGTATTTAGGTGATTAAATTCTCAATGCCCGTACTCTGACCTAACTGGGCATTTGCTATTTTATTTGAGTTACTATGTTACTCCATACTTTGTGGCTCAGGAACAACGTTCCTTGGTATAAAAGAATCCTATGAATGCTCACTGAGACAGAATTTAAGAAAATGTGTCTGTCGTGGTGGCACATGCTATTAATCCCAACACTCAGGAAGCAGAGACAGGCATATGTCTGTAAGTTCAAGGCCAGTCTGTTCTACGTAGAGTTCCAGACTACATACTGATACTGTGTCTCAAAAAAAAAATGAATGTATAATAAATAATAATATATTTGCAATCAAACATTACTCAGCAATTTTTCATGTCAAATTTTGTTTTCAGCATGGGTTCTTAACTGTAGGAGAATTGCTTAAACTGAAAGAGTCCTGACACGAGTCATGATGCCCATCTCTCCCCTCACCAGGCAGCTTACTGTGTTCCTGTGTTTTCCTAGGTGTCCGACGCCAGGTTGTGATGGTTCTGGGCATGTGACTGGAAACTATGCTTCCCATAGAAGGTAAGACCAATCCCATTTGTCAAATGCAAACTGGTGTACTGGCAATGATACCCCATCATAAATTCATAATCACAGTGCCTTGCACGGTTATTGGTTATTCATTTTAGCTTGTCTGGTTGCCCTCGTGCGAGGAAAGGTGGCATCAAAATGACCCCTACCAAGGAAGAGAAAGGAAGACTCCGACTTAAGTAAGTTACAGCTGATAAAGAACTGGGCTGGGCTATATCTTGTCGGCTAACTGGGAGGAGCTTCGGGATGCCTCTTGAGTTTCCACCGAATCCCTGAAGGGGATGAGTCATAAGAACCAGGATATCTGGCTAAGGAGTCCAGTGTTCAAGAATGTTTTCTCCCTTCATAACTTCATTTCTACACTTCTTTAGCAATGCAGAAGGGAGAGAGCTTTTTTCCTTACCCGTTTTTTTTTTTTTTTAAGGGAGAGCAACACTGTAAAAGTTATGCTTTTATAGGTTTTCTGTGTGTGACTGTGTTGTGTCTCTGTGTCTATGTGTTTCTTGAGTCTTTTCTTTGGCTCTTTTATTTGTTTATCCAATTCTGGTTTGTTAATTTTTATTTTATCTATTTTTATATTATTTATTTTTATATGCTTGTTGTATCCTAATGGCAGAGAGAAAGCAAAAGGTGTGGATTTGTTGTGGGGTGAATAGTTTAGAGGATCTGGGAGGAGTTGGGGGGGAGGAAGAAAAGAAACCATAATCAATCAAAACATATTTTATTTAAAATCCTATTTTCAATTTAAAAAGAAACGAACAACAAACAGTGGGTATGAATTTAATTACATCTCTTGCTGCCTAGTCAGCTAAGTTACTTACACAAACCTCACTTTTCCCTGCCTACAAAAATGAACAATCTCTCTAACCCAAAGACTCGGCTCTGAACAAAGGGGTGATACACAAAAATTTCTCGGATTGAAGCCTGGCCCCCTGTTACTGCTAACACAATGTTGGTTGTTAAGATACACAATTGCTGTTGTATGTCTTAAGGTTTCTATGCTGTGCTGAAATGCCAAGACCAGATCCAGATGACTCACACTTCCATCTCACTGGTTCCATCATTGGAGGAAAGCCAGGACAGGAACTCAAAAGGGCAGGAACATGGAGGCAGGAGCTAATGAAGAGAGCATGGAGGACAGATGCTTACTGGCTTGCTCAGTCTACCTTCTTAAAGTCTCCTGCACTGCCAGTCCAGGGTGACCCCGCCTGTGATGAGCTGGGCATTCCCATATCAATCACTAATTAAGAAAATGCCCTACAGGCTTGCCTGCAGCCTGATCTTATGGAGGCGTTTTTTTTCTCAGTTGAGATTTCCTCATCTCTAATGACTAGTGTGTGTCAAGTTGACATAAAATTAGCTGGCATATGATGGTATCCTTTGAAACTCTCTGCTGTTGGTTGTTTCTGTAGAGTATGGAGGTGTCAGTTCCTTTGTCCAAGCTGATAATGGCTCCACTGTGCTTCTCTAGGTGTCCTGTAATAGGGTGTGACGGTCAAGGTCACATATCGGGTAAATACACGTCACATCGCACAGCTTCTGGCTGTCCTCTGGCTGCCAAGCGACAGAAGGAGAATCCCCTCAATGGGTCCCCTCTCTCCTGGAAGCTGAACAAGCAAGAACTTCCCCACTGTCCTTTGCCAGGATGCAACGGGCTGGGGCATGTCAATAACGTCTTCGTCACCCACAGAAGGTAATGCGTGTTTTGTATCTTTTGGTTGATGTTGTGATTGTTTATGATGTGAGTTACTTAGGGGAAAGTGTAAACCCTCAAAATACCATATTATAACATTTAGATATAGAATACAGGGCCTTTGCTAAGACTAGATATTGACTAGTCTGAAGAATGAAAAATGCATTTTCTCTGTTTCTGAAAATTCACTGTACAGATTTCAAGGGCCCCCTCCTAGAAATCCATTTGTTTTCTTGTCCTCTAAATATTCCACTTGTGATTTACTATTTTAAGTGTCTTAGTCTTTTCATGCTTTCCCTCCAAGGTCCAACTGGTTCACTATTCCACTCTACTATTGTCATGTAGTTGTGCACTTTTCACTTCCTTGTTTCTGTCAATCTCTGCCTCTCCTGTCGTCACCCAATTTCAGGCCAGGTGTTGCATCTGCTTTACTTCCAGGGATATGCAATTCACCCACACAACATACATGTAAGCTGCTGGTGGCAATGCAAGAACCTGGAGCTTTGCAGTTGATATCCTTCATCCTGGAGACCCCTATCTCTCAAGGGAAGCCTTTTTGTACAAGGATGCTCTTAGGCCAGCTATTTGGCTCACTTTGCTTCCGAAGGAAAAAAGCTAGAAAGTTCCTGATATACTTCTGCACTGAGTGTTCCAACCCCTTCTAGTCTTGCAGGCTAATTCCTGTGCAGTTTTAGAGAAACTTTGATTCTTTTGTGTTCAATCTACAAATTGAGCGAAGTTGGGACATTCTGACACTTTTTCAGTTCTAAACATATAGATCAATGATACCAGAAATGGACCCTGACAGGAATTGATTGCTTTCAAGGTGCCAGTAAAACTGACATATGGAAAAACTTGCATTTTCTGTATGAAGGTCAGAGGAAAACCTTCACAGTGACACCAGAAAATTATCTCTCCAGGAACTGCTTGTTTGGAAGTTGTCGGTGAAACCTGCTATAGAGAAAGTGTTTTCCAAATGGTGTGCTTTGTATGGCTGTCAGTGCAAGCTCATATCCACCAGGGCAAACATTGTTTAATTCTGTTTCGGCCATCATTTCCTATTTAAGAACCAGAGTCACAAACCAAATGTGCCCTAAGCTAGATCACCTGCTGTTTTGTTTTAAGAAAGGCAAATGAGTCTGTGGCCACAATTAGTATGAGAAGCAATGGAGACATGCTCACCTTTTAGTTGATGTACCTTAACTGAATTGCTGATGTGATGGGAAATCACATAATATCCCTATTTTAGGTTGTTTTTTTTGTTTTGCTTTTCTACTATGAAGCCCACACCCCATAGGCCTGTTCTGGGCCTGCCAAGCTCCGCCTTCAGATTCGTAAAGGATGTCTATCATGGGTATGGTCACGATGCATGTATGTGCATGTGTATGGAGAGCCGAGGAAAGACACCTGAGATTTATCTGTGGTCTACACACACACACACACACACACACACACACACACACACACACACAGAGGCCAGAGACCTTGCATGTCTTTCCTCAAGACCATTCATCTTTTGTTTTAGAGGAGATCTCTCACTGGTCTTGAACTTCAACAAGTAGTCTATGCTAACGGGCTAGTTAGCTCCAAGGATCCATCCCCTCTGCCTCCACCTTCTGAAGCCTTTCTTTCATAATAATACACAGTGGTTCTAAGCTGTGTGGTGAGGGCTATGCTTCTTTATCACTTTTATAACACTGTGTCTACCTGGGAATTTACTGTAAGTTGAAAAATAGAAGTTGTGGGGGAGAAGATGTGAAGTTTTAAACGAAATGCTACTGTCCGTTATGTCTACAATGGACACCTTTAACATTCCATTCGCTTGTTAAGTATTCCTCCCTTCACAACAGTTTTCTAAGAACATGGTATGTGACAAAAAATCCCGACAAACTCATGCACATTCTCCAGGGAAAGAGTGAGTCTCCATGAATCGTAGATAGGCCATAATCATCAGAAAGAGGCTCCAAAAAGGTTTGGAGCTAAAGTTGGGTGCCTCTCATTTTCTTTTCCTGCATAAATAATTTACCAAAGATTAATGAACTGCATAGTCTTTTCATAGTGTGGCCTATTACAAATTACCCTTAAAGTTTTATGTTAGTTCCTGCACTTTATAGAATATTAATGTAGAATAAGTTCCTTATTGTTAAAGCACGCGATAACTTCACATTTATTGAAGACATCGCTCCAGAAAACTTTTCTTCTACTTGGCATAGCATCAGAAACTTCAGGTTGAAATGATTGTTTTATAGATCAATTGAAACCGCATTTCTGTGGGGGAGAAATACTTTAAATGGTTGATTATTCTCATTTTTATTTAATTCTGAAACTGGTTTCTACAAAGATAGAACAAAACCTTGAAAGAATTAATGACTGCTTAGAACAAGAAAATTACCTGATCATAAACGATGGAAAACAGGTTTTGTTCAGTGTTATCATTATCACACTGGTGCTATTTAAATAAAGCAAGTGACATTAAAGGAAGGAAGCTTTCTGAAGAGAGCAGCAATTCAATGAACAGGGTCATGAGCGCCAGCTTGGATAACAGATCTCCTTGCCCTGGCTGCACCTGCAGCAGCTGCTTTTATTCCCATTTCAGGGTAGAAATATTTTAAATGAAAATAATGTTTTAACAGTTACAGGGGAAATAAAATAGAAGCTTTCCATCAGCCGATTGAATTTTCTCTAGCGAGCGGGACTTGTTGACTACTGTGGAGTCACCCTGAAGATCAGCCTGTGCTTTGTATGAAAGTAGGAAGAACTAAACTCTGCCTTGTCCTTTATGGATTCCAGCTGGGTGATAACGGTCCTTGTTCATGGCCTGTGTGGGCAGTTTTGTAGCTGCAGAAAAAGGAAGTATGTACCATCGAATTCACATTTATGAGTGCAGAAGACCAGTGTTCTGCCAAATGAATGGGACTAGCTGTGTCAGCAGTGGCAACCTGTATTCTGATTTAAGAAAAGGAATGCAAACACTTATCAATACTTTAGAAACCCTTGGATTTTATTTAATATATATTATTAGTTAATTCCTATGAAAAACTACAGATTGTGATGTAACTACTTAGAAGGCAAACATATCGGTAGTTGGTAGCAAAAGAGTTTTAATTTTATGAGAAATGACATGCATTTCACATATGGATATAAATTCTCTTCTCACAGTTTATCTGGATGCCCTCTCAATGCACAAGCTATCAAAAAGGTCAAGGTCTCGGAGGGACTAATGACCATCAAGCTCAAAGCAACCGGGGGTAAGTAACCATCTCCACCAAGGTCTAGGCTTCCCGAGCATACTTTATGTGCAAGAACAAAGGGGGTTCCTCAAGGTTGAGCTGCAACTGTAACCTCTCAGAAACGTTTTCCTTGTCTTCTCTATTATTTAATAAGGCTTTCCTACAAGGAAAGACATGAAATGACACACAGATAAATTGAGAGACACAATAATTTTGTCCTTAGTGTTTTCAGTGTTATTTTTCTCCTAGGAAATGTGTACATGCATATACATGTGTGTGCATGTGCATGCCTTGGGCTTGTGTGCACACATGTGTGCATGCATATGTGTTTCCAGCGTGTGTTCCCTATCAAATTTCAATAAACACAATTGTAGGCATACTTTTCTTTCCCTCCTGCCAGTTCCCAAATAACCTACACAGAGACATTATTAACTGTAAAGGCTCAGCCAATAGCTCAGGCTTGTTACTATTTAACTTTTACATTTAAATTAACATATATTTCTTATCTACCCTCTGCCACATGGCTTGTGGCTTGTTACCTCATTTTCTACATGCCCTGCTGCCTCTCTGTCTGCTGGCATCTCCTCTGAATCTGTCTTTCTTTTTTTTTTTTTTTTTGGTTTTTCGAGACAGGGTTTCCCTGTAGTTTCTAGAACCTGTCCTGGAACTAGCTCTTGTAGACCAGGCTGGCCTCGAACTCAGAGATCCGCCTGCCTCTGCCTCCCGAGTGCTGGGATTAAAGGCGTGCGCCACCACCGCCCGGCTGAATCTGTCTTTCTTCATCCTGGCATCCTTAGTTTGGTTGTCCTGCCTATACTTCCTGTTTAGCTACTGGCCAGTTCACTTTTTATTAAACCAATTCAAGTGATAAATCTTTACATTATATAAAAAAAGGATTATTCCACAGCACAGAATTTCTGGCATTTGCATTTGATTCTTTATATGTTTTCTGTTTAAAAAGAGATATTTTTATGATGACTCTAAGTACCTTAGTATCTGTATCTATATCTCTGTTTCTCTGCCTTTTCCCTAGTGTTGATCCCTTGTCAGCATTAAGATATATTAATTTTGAGTTTAATAGGAAGCTCCCATTGTGATTTCAGTACTTGAGTATTTTTCTAATATTTCTCTCAGCATTGTTTCAGGTTATCTCAGGCCTCCTTATATCTATTCAAAGAGCTCCCTAAAGCATCAGATATATGGTGGCAAAGCGGTACTGTCCTTCAGAAATGATAATTGATGTTGTCTATGGTAGATGATCAGAGAGGAGCCAGAACAATTTTCTTTTCATCTTTGGTGCATGCGACATAACCCCAGGCTTCTTGCATGTTGAGTGTGCACACTAATGCCGTGTTCTAGCTGGGGACCTCAAATTGTTCTCACATTTCTCTTCTGAAATTCTTTTTGCTTACTCTTTAATGTAAATATGGGCTTTAAGTGGGAGGTATGTCGTATCATGGAAAGAAGTACTCTCATGCACTGCCTACTCTCATGCACTTCCTACTCAGGGACACCTTCGTCTGGGCTATCTATAGCATCCCTTAGGTAACTGTGCACTGCTAAGACATTGGGAAAGTGAGCACCCAGAGCTTACACTCCAAGGTGTTAGGGACAGACCAGCATCCTCTACTGTCACCAACACCCATATACTAAGCAGCTGAGCCTTGCCCAGAACTCCGGTTGTTTCTTAGAAGTACCCCACTCCTCAGTGCTTCACCATCAATATATTGTCAATGAAATTGGGACACTTTAATGTGTGTTTGTCTAGATGTCACCTTAGCTCAAACATATATAAGGAGTAAAGAGCAGAAATCTCACTGAATACACATAATGGGGTAGTCACATGCTTTCCTTGAACCATAACAATGCCTAGCTAGTCTGACATTCTACCAATGATTTCCTTAAAGGAGCACCATGAGTGTACATCTTATTATGCTTCCAAAATATATGAGTCATCTGTGGATAAAGGTGACATAATACCACCTCCAATGTCCAAGGCTTCAGTGAATTCCAAATCACCGATAGTGCCATCCCTATATGTACACACCCGTGCTGCCATTTAATTTATATAATTGGGCACAATAAGAGATTAGCAGCAAATGACAATAAAATAGAACAATTACAACACTTACTCTAAATGCAAGTTAAAAAAAACTTAGGGGCTATTTTCTGGAAGTTTTCATTGACTGTATTCTATCATTGAGCATGAGTAAATGACATCCAAGATATGAGAAGCCCCGAGTAAAGCTATGGGAAGATATTCTCGAAGGAGAAAACTCATGTTTGAAGCACAGCTTTGGCATTTAGTACCTCAATTTCCCATCTGTAGAATGAGATAGTGAGTGTCTCATGGACCGAGTGAATGGTGCTTGATAGTTAAAAGTGAAACTCAAAATATGAGGCCTCGTTTCAGCTCCCCTTGGTGAGAATGAGTTCCAGTGAAGGAGAGAGAAGGGTCTTCTGGCTGTGTGTTTGATGTACCAATACAAAGAGTATGTTGCCAACATATGTTGGGCATCTGGTGAAGGCCTTCTTCTGCTGGATAACTACACGGTGCCGTGTATCATGGAGTGAGACAGAGCACATATGGTAATTCCAGTCTCTTTTCACAGAGAGTTACTGGTGCCACCATAGAAACCCCACTCATGCCATCGAATCCCAATCGCTCCCTAAGGATCCTACTTCCACCCATTAAATATGACACTGGACGTTAAGTTTTGAGCACATGAACTTTAGGGGACATCCCTGAGCCATTGTAACAGGTTGTAGAGTATTTCCAACTCACTGAGAAACTACAGTGATTTAGTCCTGGTAAAATTATAATTAAAACTGCCTTATGAAATTGCCCTTGAACCAATGTGCAGCAGGTGGCACTCACTCCTCTCTGCTGTCAGCAGTAGCGTAGGCCCATTTCTCCAGGTTGTTGAGATTAACTTCGGTCCAGACTGTGGCATTCTTAACATCTTTCCCAGACTTCCAAACAGTAAGATGGATTCACACTCACCGTACAATATCATCATGGAAACTAACACCTGTCCCTTGCCACTGTCCCACAGCCTACATTTTATTGTATTCATGCTCACTCATAGATACTGTGCATATTTTTATAGGAATTGAAACCTAAAGTTCAGAGAGTGTTCAGATGCAAGAACAGCAGTCAAGGCTGTGTTCTTCCTCCTGAACCACATGTGTTCCTTACCAAGTGCCCACAGAGACATCCACACTGTGTTTCTGGTCTCCGGCCCATCTGCTGGTAGCCCAGCTCTGCTTCAAGGTGTGCCTCTTCGAGGTCCCCTCAACAAGCAAATATGTAGTTGCTGGGCATGCCCTGGGACCTCACTGTCCTTGCAGCAGCTATACAAGAGTTTGCACGGAGCCGGGCGGTGGTGGCGCACGCCTTTAATCCCAGCACTCGGGAGGCAGAGGCAGGCGGATCTCTGTGAGTTCGAGACCAGCCTGGTCTACAAGAGCTAGTTCCAGGACAGGCTCCAAAGCTACAGAGAAACCCTGTCTAAAAAAACAAAAAAAAAAAAAAAAAAAAAAAGAGTTTGCACGGATAAGAACACTGTTAGTTCATTTCATTTCTGTCAAGTTGTTTTAATTTTAGAAGCCTGGCAATTTCATATATGAAAAGACGACAGTGGCTCATGCCTGTAGGAACTGAAAATGAGGGCTTCACCGGTCTTCTGAAACACAGTGGAGCCACCGAAAAGCTGGTGCTTTTGTACTTCATTTTCTTAGAAAGCATTCAACTCCAAAACTGTTTCTTTTTTTAAAGACTCTTGCATAGATATAGTTTGGGTAAAAGCACTAAAATGAGGTCTCATGTTTAAACATAAAGTAAGTAACCTGTCGCTGGGTCTTGTCTCCTGTATTCAGTGTGAACTGTTAACTCTTCACAGGTATTGATGGTGATGAAGAAATTAGGCATTTGGATGAAGAAATAAAGGAACTGAATGAATCCAACCTTAAAATTGAAGCAGATATGATGAAACTTCAGACCCAGGTTCAAAACATTAATTAGTTATTTCTAAAATAATCATACTCTCTAGTGGATACAAAGCATTGAGCTTACCAAATCCTGCATCTCAAGATATGCTGGTACCCTAGAGAAATGAGTTTCTCATGAGTGGTTTGTGCCTGTGTCTCCTGACTGGGCAGGGGCAGAAGGAGTTACTGCTGCCTTTACCTTCCTGGCTGGGAAGACCTACTTTGTGAGCAAATAAAGCAGATGACTATACATACTTTTGGAGAGCATGTGTTGCTTTATAGAGAATTGTGTTACATAGGTTGAAGGTCCTTCGTTTTATTAAAAATGTACATACGACATCACACTCTTTAAATGTAATTCTTCAAGAATATTTGCTGGGTATGCTAAAAACAGATTATTGTATAGGTACTTTATAAATGCAAAACAAAGAAAAACTCCAAAAGTGTCTAAACCTAGACTACTGGTAATTAAAAATTTGGCCTAGGATTTTTAAGATGCTAACACAAATTCTGTTATTAAGGACTTAGTTTGGTAGTAGATTGTTTACCTACCTGTATGAAAGACTCTGGATTCAATCCACAGCATCTGAAATGCAAAAATAACTGCATCTTAACATGTTAGAGGTGGAGAAACAAGACAAAGCAGAGGGCAGAGTGTCCTTTCTGGTGCCTTTCCCATTTCTTCTCCTTTCCCACACTTAAGATGCAAGCTGCATTCATTTCTCAGCAGCCCTCACTTAAGCAGTCCAATCCACCCCAAATAGTTTCTTCATTCTGTCTTCTGAATGCCACAGAAGTCCACAGAAAGGGCTTGATGCTGCCATTTGGAAACTTTGTACTTCCTCTAGAAACCATTAGCAAAGAAGACAAGCCTCTTCTTCATAGAGCTCAGTCTAAGTGGGAAAGACAGTAAAGTGTGTGTGTGTGTTGTGGTGTGTGTGTGTGTGTGTGTGTGTGTGTGTGTGTGTGTGTGTGTGTAATCTGCTGCTGGAAGAAGGGGGTCGATATTAAACAGGATGGCCAAGCCCCAAGAAGAAGGGAATGTGTTATCAATAACTTGAAAAATAAAGGAATTAAGCCAACAGCGATGGGGAGCTTGTCTGGAGTAAGCTAGCTGGGTAGGGCAAGTTACAGAAGGATATACAAGAATGACACTGGGCAGTTCATATAGTATAGCCCAGTCGATATTGATGATCTTGGCATTTACTTTAATGGGTTGAAAGGCCCCCTAAGGGTTTGAGAATTAAGAGTAATTCAGTCAGCTGACATACATTCTAACATGACCTTCAAAAGACCCATGCTGTTAGGGTATTAAGGAGGGCCAAGATGAGGCTATGCGGAGCAAAGATGGCACAAGGTCATCCATGAGAAGTGATCCCATCACACCAATGGCTGGGTTCAGGTGGCCACAACACAGGTGTATAGTGGTCTTAACATGTGTGTTTTAAAAGAAGTGCTCAGTGAGTTTGAAATATACAAGAAGAAAAACCCTGAGTCTGGGAAACATTCAGGTTGTCATCCACTGGGGGGAAAAAAAAAGAGGCATGCAGTTGGAGCAGCATTAGGGAAAATAACAGATTCACTCTGGGGCATATTGCTTTTGAGATAGCTACCCTCAAGCCATAGAGAGAAGTTAGACCTGCAAGTCATGGGAAAATCTGTGTTGAAAGTACAAATCTGAACGTGTGAATCCAACACTTTAGAGCAGTAGGCAGTGCTACAGTTTGGGATGGAGACACCCTTGGCACTTATACCCAACCACAGGTTTCCCCTAGAGGCCTTCGGTAGGCCCCAAACTCTGGTTCTCATGCCATTGCCTCTGTTTTAGATAACATCTATGGAGAGCAACTTGAAGACCATAGAGGAGGAGAACAAGCTTATAGAGCAGAGCAACGAGAGTCTGCTGAAGGAGCTGGCGGGGCTCAGCCAGGCTCTCATCTCCAGCCTCGCTGACATCCAGCTGCCACAGATGGTAAGACCAAGAGCAACGCTCTGTTGTCCCTTCATCTACCTCGGCATCATTACCCTGTGGCTGAACTATCAGCAGTCACCCACCCTGGATGCGTTCTCACACTCAGTGATCTCCCCACCTGAGACCATGTAGACACACATACTCAGATTAACAAAGGCCAGTGGCATTCAAAAAGGCCAGGGTCCTTAAAAGATGAAGTTTTACTTGAAGATATCTTATAAAGTTACATGAAAGTCAGAGAGCAGTGCTTACTCACTGAAAATGTTTCTGAATAGAAGACTCTACGCGGTCCTCAGCATCATCTACCAAACTCATGAACCATAAAATCAACAGTTTCATTCCTAATAAACTCCCCATAATGCTCAACTTCTGTTCATGGAGCATAGAAAGTGTGGTGTGATCGAGGCACCCTTATTTCAAAAGCCTAAGCATGCAACTATTTAGAATTCACAAAAAGTTTATTCTACATTTTTATAAATATAAACCAGTCTTTGGAGTTAGATCTGCATCATTGAGGGGCTATTGATGAATATGTTGCTAATGTCCTCAGAGTCTATAGTCTCAGATCAAAACTGATGGCTTACATATAAGAGGACTTAAAGCAGCAGCAATGTAATCAAAATATTTGGGTTTGTACAACATACTAAATTGCTCAATTCAAGAAAAAAATAAGTTCTTTAACTTTTGAGTCTGTCAAGGAGATTATTATCATCTTCCTTTTGCCTGTTTTTCTAGATCCTTATCCGAATATGTACTTCTTAGTGTTTTCTTCATTGTCGCTGCCACAGAAATGATTGGAACAGATAACTGTACCTAGCTTCCCAAGCTCCCCAGTGCACTGAACACATAAGATTTCCCACAGCTTCCATCATTGGTGCAGCTTCCATCATTGGGTCACAACTCAAAGTTGGCATGAGCCAGAAGGGTGTGTGACAATGAGCTTCCTGATGTGGCCAGCAGAGTCATTGCTCCAGTCCATGATTCAGTAGGAAACACATGCCCAGCCGAGGTAGACACCAAAAGAGAACAATCACAACTAAAACTGTCTAGTGCACATAGTCCAGATCACAACTCTGCTGCGCATGCCAGATCATCTTCAGATCTTCTAAACAGTAGTGATCGTAGTCATTCTCTGTACACTTGAGCTGTTCACGCATGTTTAAGTCCTTCCTTCCAAGGACCTTGTAATGTAATATGGCACTTACCAAGGGTTTTCAGAAATACAGGGACATGGAATGACCTCATGACTGGAATGTTTTCTCTTTTGTCCTGCATGTCCTTCCTCTTATGCATGTAATTTGCACACAGGTAGTATACACTTACTTTAAAACATATTATGGGTCCAGAGTGAGAGCTCAGCAGTTAAGAACACTGGATGATCGTCCAGAGGACACAGGTTCAATTCCAAACTCTGAGCTAGTGGTTCAAAAATGGCTGGAACTCCAGTTCCAAGGTATGAGATACCCTCATCTGGTTACCACATGCATAAAATTCATATGTAGTGCACAAATATACATGCAAAGCATCCATATACATTGTTTTTGAGTGTGTGTGTGTGTGTGTGTGTGTGTGTGTGTGTGTGTGTGTGTGGCCCAGCATGGTGGCAGTCCCCTTTAATCCTAGAACTTGAGAGACAGAAGCAGGTAGATCTCTGGGAGTTTAAGGTCAGTCTGGTCTACATAGAGAGTTCCATGCCAGCCAAGATAACAAAATAAGACCCTGTCTCACTAAACAAAGCAAATAAATAGAAAAATAAAACCATTATTTGGGGCAAAGAATATGCCAAAATACCACCCAGGGTAAAGATGAGTCAGTCTGGACCTTCTAACACTGATCTTCTCCCTAAAGAAATAGAGAGGGCAAGTGACCAGGGTTGTTGTATTAGCAAATCTCTATCACAACTGTTAGTGAGCAACTGACAAGTCTAAAATCCCTGCCATTCCAACTAGAGCTGTTAAAGAACCACTTGGCACAAGCCCTGTGCACACCTTCCACAGATGTCGGTTTTGTACTGAGCAAGGGCAATTGAGACCAAATCTCTTCCCAGAGAAAGCATGTTGTTTGAAGACCTCTACCTCAGGTCCAGATTGATCCTCAATGCCATTCAATCAAGTTTCATTAATGCCATGAATGAATAGTGAACAGAGAAACCCTACAAACACTAACATTTGGATTCCTATCCCAAACTGCCACAGTAAACCCTTCTCTTCCTACTTATGTAAGTTGGCAACATTCTTCCCTGTCTCCTGATCTTCCCGGGGGCAGCTGACCCTCTGTTATTGGTTCATTGTGCTTTGTCTCCATCAGGGGCCTATCAATGAGCAGAATTTTGAAGCGTATGTAAATACTCTCACGGACTTGTACAGCAATCTGGAACGAGACTACTCTCCGGAATGCAAAGCTCTACTGGAAAGCATCAAGCAGGCAGTGAAGGGCATCCATGTGTAGGAGAGCAGCTCACAGGAAGCAGAGGTCACCACAGCAGGGAACGCTAGCAGATCCATAGGGGGCCTTGCGCCCCTGGAGCCTGGAGGCAGTCCCCTGCGTTTATAATTGCAACATTGCACTAATTTTTCCCCGGCTGACATTAAAAAAAGGAAAGAAAAACTATGATAAACTCTTTGGATTAAAAGCAATGCAGTGAATTATTAGATCTCATTTATTTTCATATCTTTTGCTTTTATTTCTTCATTGCACTCTTTCTTTTGTAAAGTATATGTAAAATAAATGTGACATTTTATATTTTATTTATTACTAATCAAAGAGTTTTTTATCTTTTAACTGCATTTTGAAGTCTACCATATTTTTACAGGTGTGTTTATTAATTTGTCTTCTAATAGGATTTAAATAGAAATCCTGTTCTCCAATCACACATCTTTCTGAGTTTAAATGAGAAGCAAAACAACAAAAAAGGAAGATGTGAAGAAAATCCCGGTGTCAGGATTGCACTATGGTCAATTTTGGTTTCTACTGTGCACTTCTTTCCCCCCTATATTGGTTTTTGATAATGTGAGCTGCAAAGGAATATGAAGATATATGGCGCCCACTAGTGGGAAATACATGTTCATCAAAGCACAGGATGCTGGCAAACAGCGTGCTCAAAACTTGATAGCAATAATGAAATAAAAGCGTCAGCAGAGCATTCCACGTGGCTGCACGGATTTAATTAATATGAATTATTTATTTGAGCTGTTCAAAGCATAGATTTTAAGTGAATCAGATATGTCTTTTTTTTTTCAAGTCAGTCACATTGGCTAGTTGGCAACCCTTCCCCGAGATGAGAAATAAGCTTTGATGTGACCAGTCAAGCTTCTCCTGCTGTATGTTAGTACATACAAGTGTAATATTACAAGTGACGATATTGGTATAGACTTTTACTTAGCAAATACAGACACGTACAAATGGAAATTTTGTAGATACCATATCCCCTGAAATAGCATGTATCTTACTAGGTTGACGGGAAAAGAGGACAGGAAAAAGTGTTATTCCAATCTGAATATTGGCAACATTGGTCTGCACTTCCCATAATAAGACAACTTTCAATTTGATATAATCCTTGAACTACACACCACACACACACACACACACACACACACACACACACACACACAAACACTTATCCACACGTGAAATTGAGTCTACAATCTCAGCTGGATCAGAGTTTAGTAATTGCTGTGGAAAAGGCGATGTCTATTTCAGGGACTGTAAAGTAGTTTAAGCATTGTTTCAAAAGTTTTTTTATATTTATTTTTTTTAATGAAAAGGTATAGACAACCAGCTAAACTGCCTTTTTGGTGTGCACACACATTTCATGTGCAGATGTGCCTCTGTGTAAATGCACACATGAACTTTAGTGTGAGCTTAATTTTCTGTGCTATAATAAAAGCATTTATTTTTTTTAGCCTCATGAATACTTAGATTTAGTGCGATGGCATTCACAGGCTTGAATTCTCTGTTACTGTTACCCGCTCCGATACATGAAAAGTGGTCCAGTCGCTCACTCCACTCTCACGGATCTGTGGTTCCTGTTATGCATCGGGTGGGGCTTATCTTTGGCTTGGGGTTCATTTGAACTCTTGAATCTTAGTTTAGTGAAAATGAGATGTCTGTCCTTAGGTAGGAAAGGTGTTTATTTAAAACTCAGTTCAAAAGAAGCAGCCGCCATGAGTGGTGTCTACTGAAAACGGGACACAAAGTTTCCTATTGAAGTATGTCTCTGAGCGTTTTGCTACACAGTACTTCAAAGAAGCACACAAATGGGCTCACTTATTACAAAGACAGAAGTTTACTTTGCTAAATATTTTAACATGTTTGTTATATATTTTATTTAAAGAGATCTCTTGCAAACCTATGTATTTATTACTATAATTTACATGGCCTCAGTTAATTTATTTGTGTTCACATAGCTTTATGAAGGGTGTCTGTATTTATTTGCCTCCTTGGTACTTGTATTTTGTAATATGCACTGAATTGTTTTCATTTCAACTGTGTTAATGACTGATACTGTAAATTGGATCTTTTGTAAACAAAATGGGCAATGATGTATGCATTTTTATTTGAAGTAGTTTGTTTGTATACTGTTTCTCCAAATAATTACTATTTCTTACATCGATGCAACAAAATTGTGTTCAGTGCTGTACATTTGGTGTATGGTAGGAAATAAAAATTGATAATGAATTTTGCTGTGATATTTATTGGGCTAGTTTATGAGGACAGACGTCATTGTCCCTAAGACCTATAGCTCCTGATACTGTCAAAAGCCTTTTTTCTTCAACCAGAGCAATTCTGGCTTAACATTTTCCCCTCGAGTGGAGAGGATTTTGGGCTGCTTGACGATTGGTTAGCACCTTGGTGTGGCAGGTATCTCCAGGATGATGTGTGCCTGTGACGCGAGGCACCTCTGCTGGAACTAGAAGGAACTTCATGCAGGTCTAAGGAGCAAGACCCCAGGGGTCCTTGCCTGATGACAAACTGCCGGAGGCTGTGAATATAGTTTGAATTAAGCTAGGCTGAAAAGCATGTGGATAATTCTAGAGTACCTGTTATGGTTTTGTGTTCTTATCCAAGTCATCAATACGCTCTATTTTTGAGGTTTTGGCCAGACTTCCATCCATATAATCTATTAGATCTCATTGACCCTCACAAGTAATATAAAATTCACACAGTGAAGTCTGAAGGGAAGTCTGGATCCCAGAGGCAGCTGGGTTCAGCTTGGGCTTGCTTTCCCAAGGCACCCCATACGTTCAGTCACTGGAGCTGCTCCATGCTGTGTTCCGGGAAAGCAGCTTGCGGGATGCAGAGCATCTCACTTGGAGTCTTAGTTTCACCAGGGAGGATCTCTGACATCTTCGCTGTTTGGGACTGCCTATCAGAAAGTAGTATCTACAGTTCACGACACAAATTTGTCGGAACATGTTATGTCTTAATCCTACTGGAACGTAGGAAGAGATAATGTGCAAAATCCATCCTTTCTTACCACAGATTTCTGGTCGGAACCCGCTGAAAAGAGTCCATTTCCTGAGGTCTTCAGTGCGGGTTAGTGGGAGCAGTGGGACAAATCATAGGTATTATAACATGTAAGTGTCCCAGATGAGTTGAGACGGTGTGGTAAAGAGAGGCAGGGCAAGCAGAGGAACCACGCATACAGACCTTAGAGGGAAGACATCCACCAGAAGCAGAGGCTGTGCAAGAATCCAAGTACCTGAAGGCAAAAAGTCCAGGAAAGAGGGACAGGAATTCCCAGTGTGAAGCTCCTGGTCTTGTGATTCTAATTCCCAGGAGCAGCTTTTGCTACGCAGAGAAAGACTGAATTTCAAGGCGTGGTGTGGTTCAGCTATAGCGTGCATACATCACAGGCATGAAGCCACCCTCATCTTCCCTCCCCCAGTCCTTCCCTGGAGACCAAAGAAGCGGAGGATAATGGATTCAGATTTCCACTGGAGATAATTTGTTTAGCAACACAAATATTTCTGGCACCAAAGCAACGCAGCTATGTTCAGTATATTCTGGGTGCAGTAAGATGTAAAATCAAATAAGGACATTGCCTATCACCATTCCCTAGAAATATCCTGAGGTTGTTAGAACTGTAACTCACATCCTTCTACTATATCCGAAGTCCTTTGTGAAGAGAAATGGACGGCTTTAGAACTTAACTTGTTCCAGCACATACGGATTTCACTGCTAATGTTTTCTGTGTGTCTTTTCACGCATTGCACCCACTTCATTGTGGTCTGCAAGTAGTGCCTTCTGTTTCCGTTAGCTCTCCAGTGGACGACAGATTGAACTTGCTAATAGCTGTCCCTACTGTCATTCACAGTCAAGGGTGCTTTGTGTACACAGAAAATTCTCAAGTTTGTGGAGCCAGATCACCATATCCAATGAAAACAATGAGATGGCTGGTTCTTGAATAAGTTACTGACTTGCCTAAGCCTATAAAACTGGGGAAAACTGCATCTCAGATTCAGCCTTTCATTTACTTGAAAAGCTAATAAAGCGTCCTGCTAGTGTGTTTTTGTTTTTGTTTGTGTTTGTTTGTTTGTTTACTTTAGAGAAAGGATTTCTCTGTAGCTTCTAGAGCCTGTGCTGGAACTAGCTCTTGTAGACCAGGCTGACCTCAAACTCACAGAGATCCACCTGCGTCTGCCTCCTGAGTGCTGGAATTAAAGACACGTGCCACCACAGCCCGGCTTCTCCCCAGTGTTTTAAGGAAACCCACCAAAATCCCTGGTTTTTACAATAGACACTGGCCTGCACTTCCAAAAATAAGGAAGCCCCGTGTACACTTCCGACCATCACGGCCTTGACCTATGGGATCTTTGCAGGCTTCTGCCGGGTATTGTTTTATCTGCAGGCTATAAATGAGGATGCTATGAAACCAAGAACTAGACCACTCACTCCGTGAGTAGAAAGACGGTTTATTTGGGATTCAAACTGCCAGCCTGGGGTTGTGGGGATTGTGCAACTGGCAGCAGGGAGAGCCTAAGCAGCTTTGTGGGAGTAGGAGGGAGTAGGAAAGGGCTGGAGGAGGAGTAGATGAGCTCGGACAGCCTGTGAGTTAGAGCAACAGGAAGGACCCTGGGGGACAGCATGGGAAGCTCGAACGGGCCTAGAAAGTTGCCTGTGCGTAAGGGAAGCGGTTACTTTCTTGACAAATAAGACCTGGATTCACAAGGTTTCTGTGGAATGCTGAGCTTAGGCTTCTATTCACCTGATAGTAACCCTTTTGCTTAGTCAGAGTTCTACCTGAGCTGTGCCCAGGCTATCATTTATGACATTCGCTTTTCACCACTGTGACCCTAATACAAAGGGAACTTCTCTGAGGATATATGTTGTTCTGTTGGAGCCTCCAGCTGGCCCCTGCATGGTCTGGGAAGCCCCAGTCCTCCCCCTTCCTCCCTCCCTCTCTTCCTCCCTCCCTCTTTTCCTCAATAGATAGATGATAGATAGATAGGTAGATAGATAGATAGATGATAGATAGATAGATAGATGATTGATAGATAGATAGATAGATAGATGATAGATAGAGATAGATAGATAGATAGATGATAGATAGATAGATAGATAGATAGATAGATAGATAGATAGATTGATAGATGATAGAGATAGATAGATAGATAGATGATAGATAGATGATAGATAGATAGATAGATAGATAGATGATAGATAGATAGATTGATAGATAGATAGATGATAGATAGATAGATAGATAGATAGATAGATAGATAGATAGATAGATAGATAAAGACAGATCACTCCCTCTAACCCCGCCTGCTCAGAGAGTCTCCAAAGAAAATAATGTGCTGCAAAAATCCAGTTGCACATTCTTGGCAGCTATTGCAACTTCCTCCCTTGACACTGCCAGCTGCCCAAATCCCCACCCAAGCACTTAGCTTTTAACCACACTTGGGCACAAACCCAGCTTGTGGGAGCATGTCATCGCCCCTTACCTACAATCTAGAAAATCTTCCCGCCTTAGTCCAGGCACAACTTCTCTGGCCTTGATCTCTGAGGCCAGTGAACCCACCTGGGAGTTGCTTTGCCCTGAATATACCTGCAGTTATATTGTTTTCAATTCGACTTGATCTGGCATACTACATCAGCAGAGAAACTTATTATGGTGCATGCAGGGGGGTGGGATAGTATTGAAAATCTGTTGTGTATATTTTTATTTCAGAGGAGTTGGCCCAGAACAGTGAGTAGATAGACAGAAAAGCGGAGTAGTCCTTACCAAGGGGGCTAGGAGAGAAAAGGGAAATACAGGAAGACATACACACACACACACACACGTATGTATATATATATATACATACATATATATACATATATATATATATACATACGTGTGTGTGTGTGTGTATACACACATACATACATACATACATATACAGGATCTATAGGAAGAGATGTAGCTGTAGGGATAAACCCCAGTGCCATCCTTGTCCCAACTAGGCCTTCCTCCTACCCTTTACCACTTCTCAGTAATGACATTACCATGACAATCCATGGAAGGATTAATGCATTTGTTAGGGCAGGACCCGCATGATCTTGCTGTCTCTAGAACTGCCCTTATTGGCACACTAATCTACGTGCTTATTAGCCCAGTTGAATGGACATTCAAAATGGACCATTACACGTACCAGCTGGTATTAAGTGTGCCCCTGAGTTCACTGTCCTGGGCTTCAAAGCCACATATAATTGTAAATGGAATTATTATCATGCTCTAAGAAACTGGGATTAGGAGGAATAAAGAGCCTGCTGATGCCCCAGGGATAAGTACCAAGGTCAGTATTCAGCTCAGCTCTGAAGTGAATATGAAAACCTGCCCTGTGGGTCATCATTGCTGCCACCAGCTGACCACCCTTGCTTCCTAACCTGCCTTTGTTTACGAAGTAAGACATGATCATTTACTCAGCACATCTTGGGAAAGTTCTTGGAAGAGGCTTTGCCGTCATGCTTGGAGCACACTATTCTGAACGCTTTTCTTATAAAACTATATCATAAAAATCTTACAGAGACCTTGGCAGCATTCACAAGATTGGTACAGTTTCAAATCAGACAAAAAACCCAACACAGAGAGGGGAAGGTGGACAAAAAGCCCTGTCCCTAACCTAGACACTCTTTGCAATTGTGGCCTGGAGAGAAAAGGAAAATAAGTATCTTTAACTAGAGAGACACTGGGTCCAGGTTAGGCCCAGGCAGCTGGCTAACACAAATGGACGCCGTGGTTTTGTTGTTGGTGGTGGTTCATTTTATTTTTCATTGGTAAATTTTTTGTCTTATTAGGTTATTGTTTGATTGATTTTCATGCTTTGTTTTGTTTTATTTTTTGAGAAAAAGAAAGAAAAAACATGAAGTTTGATAGGTAGGAGATAGGATCTGGGAGGAGATGGAGAAGGGAAAATATGATCAAAATATATTGTATGAAAAATATTAAATAGAAAATTTTATCTGTTTGAAGATCTGTAAACTTTTCGTCCAATTTGTTGTTTTCATAACTGACTTTGGGACTAAAAGCTTTAAAATATGAGTGGTAAAAAGTATCATAAAATTGTAACCCTAACCTTATTTTTGCTTTTGTGGGTTTCTTTTTTTCTGTCGTTAGATATTTTGTGTGTACATGGCAGTTTTGGATTAACCCTTTGCCAATTAAAGTGTACTTCCTATTGACGTTTACCAGCTATAAGCACACTCTCCGCTAATATTCCCGAGTTATAAAACATTCCGCACGGTGCCCTTTCCGCTGTGAAGTGCTGTGCACTGTGAAGTACGCTTTCCACCAATGCTCCCCAGCTGTGAAATATTCCGACTGTGAACAGGAGGAGCGCCTGCCCGGCCTGAGGATCTGTGGCTTTAGTAGACTCTTACAGGTCAGTATGTATTGGCGTTATATAAGGTAAGTCATTTTTCTTTACTGTAACCTGCCTTCTTCGGGTTTATATGAAAACTTGGGAGCCATGAGATGGATATTCTAAAATGTATGTGACGCTTTAGGGAAATACCACCAGTGATGCTTTTAGAGGACCAGGGTCAGGAAAGAACTGAGGACCAGAGAACTGACATTCCCTGGCCAGTTGTCTGTATCCACTAGATCAGTCCCGTTACCGTGGGCTCGCTACCCTTGGAAATTCTTGCCCAGGAAGGAAAACAGAAAATGCCTGTAGTTATGTAAGCGTTTGTCACCCATTAGATCTACAGAGAATATGCAAAGTGCTTTGTGTACATCACTTGAGTCTCATAACGATTCTATGAATTCCGCAGGAACTACACAGTAAGTATGCCACATTTTAAGGGATTGCCCATGTTCCGGACCAGGCTCCCACCTGGGGTTGTGGCCCTCCTCTAATCTCCCCAGACCCCCCTCAACCCACTCCACAGAACTCCCTCCTGTTCCCGACAGTAGCTGGTAAGTACTAAGCTTTGGCTAGCAGCACTGGTTGAAAAAAGCATTTGTATACCCTGGGTTGAATACAATGCCATTTTTTAAGTTAGTTTATCTTTTTCTTTTTATTAGTTTCTAGCATTCAGTGTGACTTCTAGAAGAACACACGTGACTCTCTGTTCTGCCAGCAGGGTTCTGGCACATTCCTTCTGCAAGAAACTGTTCAAAATGGGAAATGAAGAAAATAGGTAAATGAAGAAAGAAACAGGTTGGGAGGAAGAAAGGGAGGGGGAGGCAGGGAGAGAGAAAAGAGCAAAGGAAAGAGAAAACAGAAAATGTCTTGCTTTTTACCCTTGCCACAGCCTGGAAATCATGTGCTTGCTTGTTTGCTTTCTTTCTTTTGTGTGGGGAAAAATTACAAAGCAGAAAATATCTGAGAGCGATGATAATTGTTTCTTTTCAGAGGCAAAAACAAAGTGGTAATCACATTGTGATAGCCACAAATGCGGTGAACACCTGCCAGAGTGTCACTAGATCCCTAGTGTTCTCTCTCTCTCTCTCTCTCTCTCTCTCTCTCTCTCTTCTCTCCCTCTCTCCCTCTCTCCCTCCTCTCCTCCCTCTCTCTCTCTCCTCTCTCTCCTCTCCCTCTCTCCCTCTCTCCTCTCCTCCTCTCTCCTCTCTCTCCTCCACTCTCTCTCTCTCTCTCTCTCTCCCTCTCTCTCCTCTCCTCTCTCCCTCTCTCTCCTCTCTCTCTCTCTCTCCCCCCTCTCCCTCTCGCTTCCTCTCCCTCTCCCTCTCCCTCTCTCTCTCTCACACACACACACTTCTTTTCTCATTTCTCTTATAATTGCCCATCTAGATAGACAAAACAGAAAATTTTATCTGTTTTAGAATTTTATCTGTTTTATCTGTTTTAAATCTGTTTTATCTGTTTAGAATTGTTTTTAGATTTAACTATATGAAATACTGAATTCAATGCTTAGAAAACCTACTGAAAATGAGAAAAAAAAAACATTAGTTCACATTTGTATTCCAAGTCCTCCAGAGACAGAGGCAGGAGGATCATAAGTTTTAGGCTAGCCTGTACTATATAGTTAAGACCCTAACTCATATAAAGAGGGTAGAAGAAGAAGAATCCTTTTACTTTCTGCAAAAGCAGTCTTTTTTGCTGATAAGGAAATGGAGATTTTACTGCTGTAATTAGTAATTATACACCCATGGCAATCTCAGTGCCATCTAGAAGAAAAACGTGGCTTGTCATTTCAGGGCACTTGTTTCAGAAGGGCCTTTCGTGGCAGGACTAAGATTCTTACCGATAGTTATAATTGTCTGGCATAGGTTCAGAGGTGAGTTTGACAGGAAGTTTTGGCTGGTAATCCACTAACTTGACGTCCTGTGTTGGAAGCTGGCTGCTCTGATGTCGTGCACCTTGATTTCTTTTTCAAGTTCTAGAAATGAACAAGAGTCGTATTCAGCTTTTATCTTCTTGGCAAAATTTCCTCCAATAGTAAAATCTTGTGGGGAGACACTGAAGAACATATGCCATGGTGATTTACACAGAAGCTATGGTAGGGTGGCTGCAAATAGTCCTGCTTTAGCCTCCAGGTAAGGGAAGGCCCAGGGAGGCAGTTGAGGAGAGCAAAGGGACCAGAGTCAATAACAAGCCAGAAGTTATGAATGACTGGAAGCTAGTTCAGGCTGAGAAGTGCATACAGGGAGAAAACCCATATTAAGTGATCAGGGATGGCTCTCATTAACTCAAACTAACTCTTCAGTTGGGTAGAACTGAGCCCTGTGACAGCAAATGGCTCAAAATCTGGAGCTACCTGACATTTACTGCTAGAAGGCCCCAGAACTCTGGTACCACAGGGTACATGATACCAGCTACATCCCAGCAGGGTGATTAATACTCAACTGGTATAAAACTACTAAACTCAAAGTCACTGAGGTAAGTTAAGTTGCCAGATGAAGACTCTGTAAGTTTTCTAGACCTAAAAGACACTATAAACCAGAAAATTATTTCAATTCAAGGTCTTGAGAGGAAAGTCAGAAAAGTAGAAAAAGAAACCAGCATTATATTGGTTGTGGAAGAGATGGCTCAGCACTTAAGAGCATTTGCAGAGGAGTTAGGCTTGGTTGTCCGCACCCACCAGTCGGCTCACATCTACCTTAACTCTACTTCCAGGGGATCCCACACCTTCCTGTAGACTTCATGGGCTCTTGTCTGCTGTGTTGCATGTATCCTCACACAAGCACGTGCGCACACACACACACACACACACACACACACACACAAGAAAACCTTTTAAAAGATGAACAGATAAATATCAGTAATGTGAATAAAAACGGAAGCTCACAGCTATGTCCTTAGAGGGTTGGGCAGAGTAGATGGCCAGCTCTCTGGGTAAGCTGCAGTGATGTCAGGCCACAGGACCAGAAATGACACACAGCCCAGTATATCCCAACAAGGCCTGCTCCAGTAGGCTGCTGACTTCACCAGCCGGAGTCTCTGGACCTGGTCCTGGGGAGTCTTTCCTCCTTAGGGTGAGGAAGAAACACAGCTTTCCTCTTCTGTCTCCCCTCTCTTCCTTAGTCCTGAGTCTGCAGACACTTCCCAGGTATGAAATCCCCAGAAACCCCACAAGCTGTTATGAGTTCTTCAATCCACACAGGAGGCATGCCCAAGTCCCATTGCTCCAGCCCTTGTCTGCTCAGTGTTGGATCATGTGACAGGCCTCTGTAATCACACACTCTGCCGTGCGTGTTCTTATCTCTTCTTAGAGAACAGTCCTGGTAAATACAGCCCACCCTGCTGTGGAATAATCCTTTTGTACACTGCGAAGGTGTGTTGCTCTCATTATTAATAAAAAACTGATTGGCATATGGCTAAGCAGGATTTTATGGGGCAGAAAAATACTGAGGAGAAGGGCCAGAAGTACATACATGAGGTAAACAAACCTGGAGCACCACAGAGATGAATAGAAATGGTTTAATTTAAGGTATAAGAGTTTGCTAAAAATGAGCCTAAGCTCTCGGCCGGGAATTTGTAATTAATATTAAGTCTCCATGCGATTATTTGGGAATGGGCTGGCAGGACAGACTACTCCACCTAGCTAGCCTCAATGTACCTTGCTAAGGACTGTGTCACCAACCAGTGACCCTGAGGTTTGCAGCTCCAATACAGAAGCTGGCAGAAGCAAACATCAACCTGTAATGCTCACTGAGGGAATCTTGTTTGTTTATTGAACATTATTTGCAAATATACTTACATGTGTGAGCAGGAGGGAAACCACCAGATGTGAAAGTGAGGCCTCTGAATACAGCATCAGGGAAGAAGAGGAAAGGGGCTCTGAGGTTTGCAGAATCTGGAGGTAGAAACCAACACCTGCTGACCCCCAGAGCCGCCTGCCTTGGTAAATGGAGGGGCGCGCCATGGCCCCTGGGTGTAGAGGCCCTGGGACTCTAAGACACTTTTAAGGATTCTGTGCACCCATTTTCAAGGTGCTTTTCAGCCTTACTGATACAGCTAACTGGTGGGTTCTTTTGCTGATGGATTAAAGAAACCAATGATAAAATGAGTTCAGGACAAAGCAGTCAACTTTTTGGGCAAGTTCCATTCGCAAACTGAGGCTGCCAGAGTCAGGGAGACCTTGATTCTGAGAAGTATGGATTTTACTTGGGTTCAAGTATCCTGTCTGATGACTCTTTTTCTCTTCTGGTCCTAAGATGTGTGTGTCCTTTCTGGTTTGGGATTGGGTCTCTGTTTCTGTCCATGAGTACAGAGACAGTTTCAACAGGACTGTTTACCTCTGAGCTGGTCCTTGAAGCAGCAACCACTGTTGTCTCTGGGTATGGGATATAAGCAGGGTCAATGTGGCTTTACTGTGGTATAATTGGTGTCCCTAAGCCTTCCCTTTCTCTGTGGTATAATGCAAGAAAGGACATCAGTGTAGTTGAAGTGAAATGGTCTACTTTCCAGGAAAATGGAAACTTAAATGTGGGCTCTTGTGGGAGCCCACAGTTTCACTACACTCCTTGACCAGGCTGCTATTGTACCTTCCAGGGGAGCAGTGTTATATTTGTGTTCCCCCTCAGGCTACCCTTGCCGTGGCAGATCTGTTTCTTCTTTCCTGACCTAAGGGGTCTCCAGAGCTCCCCTGCGGGATTGCTCCGATTCTTCTCTGGGGGTCACTCTGAGTTGTTTCTGACTTGCCTCCTTCCCTCCTGTCAATCTTTCCTCCTACCAGATTCACAGGACTCCAGGTCTATGTCCTGGAGAACACATCAAGGAGGCCAGGGGATGTGCTGTGTAGAGAGACAGAGGGAGGGGCATACCTCCCTGATGGCTAAGTCTTACTTCAGGGACACTGCAGAAGCGGCCAGACACTCACAAGCGGCCAGTGGTAGAATCGCTGCTCTCTGACGTTCATCCTCAAAAGTCTATAGACCACAGGTTTCTGCACAAAATTTGTGTCAAACTGCAATTCATAAAAGCAAAGAAATAATAATAAATAAATAAAACAACCCCAGTGAGAAAATAATATAGCTCAATTAAAAACAATAAAGTATTAAAAAAAATAAAAACCAGTGAAGTATCTGGTGTCTTAGAGACGGAGGACACATACAACTGTATGGATACAGTTTTTACTCTTTAGCTAAAGGATTTTGGCACCAGGCATAGCCTGAAAAATATTACAGCCTCAGCCGCGTTAGCTAATGTTACATAGATTTAGGAAAGCAAATTGGCCAAGGCTCAGGTTTTCAAAACTGCTATGCAATAATCGTATGCTAATTTCTCCACTGCAGTTACGTTTGGACCTGGCACTCAACAGTGAGTAAATCAACTTTCGCAGTGGCTTTTTCAGCCTGATGCTCGGACTGAATTAGGCACATTCCCCTGGTGCTCCCAATTTCAAAACTCATTTCCTATCGTAGTGGGAAACGTTTTTCTGAGCATCGCTTTATAATTTTGAGACCATATTTATATAGATTCCTCTCCCTGACTTAGTCAGAACTTACAGTGTGAGGAACCTTATGTCAACAAAGGTCTCTGGAGAGAGCTCATTAGAGCAGAGATGAGGGTTCACACGTATATCATAAACTGTAGCAATGGCCTGGCTCTGACATCTTCCAGAAGTCATTCTCATATTGCCTCCCGTGGTCGAATAGTTCTTTTTTAGTCAAGCTACATTAGCCTAGTTTGTTCTCTGGTTTAATCTGTCAGAGCTCTGAGTGACTTTCATTAAGTTACTACCTACTCTTCCATTCAGTGGATCAACAACAACAGCCTCTGTAGCGTCCTTAAATCACCTCTTGAGTGTTTGAAGCTTTTTCTGAAAGTTTCTCAATAAAGTCTGCCTTTATTAGCTTTAGAGAAATCCAAAGAAACCAGACAAAAGCAGGACACTCTGTCATACGACAGCAGGAACCACCCAACAGTAAGGTAAGCAAGGCCACTTCACCTGCAACTCTTTCTACACATTAAGCCCCTTGCAATCCCCTGGCCTCAGGACAAAGACTGTGCTGCTCGGAGGTGACACTGGAAGCAGGGTCCTCTCCAGGTTGCCTTGCTTCATCTGCTGACTGCCTGACCCACTGTGTGACTCAGGCTATTGGGACTCGCTGCTGCAGACTGGGCTACCAGAAGTTCGGTTTCATTTCCTCAAGGCCTGTTAGCTATAGGTTAGGTTCCTTATGCACCCTCTGAAGGAACTGATGGTATCTTCTTGTGAGTTTGTGTGTGTGGATGAGTGTGTGTGTGTGTGTGTGTGTGTGTGTGTGTGTGTTTCTGTCTGTCTGTCCTATGCTCTTCTTAGTAGGGCAGGACCTTAAAAAATATGACCCACTTATTCTCAGAGTCAAGAGTTCCATAGACATACTCAGCTAATAACTATAATATATGTTATTATATATGCAGAGGACCTGGTGCAGCCTATATAGGCCCTATGATTGCTGATTCAGTCTTTGAGCTCACATGCACCTTGCTTAGTTGATCAAGAGGGCCATGTTCTCCTGGTGCCTTCC
Organism: Arvicola amphibius; assembly: GCF_903992535.2. Taxonomy (NCBI): domain Eukaryota; kingdom Metazoa; phylum Chordata; class Mammalia; order Rodentia; family Cricetidae; genus Arvicola; species Arvicola amphibius. The sequence continues at coordinate 110,614,849 of NC_052057.2, read as the reverse complement.
ATCCCCTCTGACTCTTACAATTTTTCTGTCTCATCTTCCAAGGGGTTCCCTGAGCTCTAAAGAGAGGAACTTAATTGTTACCTCCAACTTAGACTCTCTGTTCACATAATATCTGCCTGTGTGTCTCTGTATCTGCTCCCATCTGCTGCTATAGGAAACTTTTCTGATGATGAGTGGGTAAGGCACTCATCTATGAGTATAGAAAAATGCCATTAGGAATCATTTTATTGACTTTTTTTAAAAAGATCAATCATAGTTGATTTTGCCCTAGGTCTCTGGGCTGTCTAGTCTCTGGTTCTTGCTTACCCAAGCAATGTCATGTAAACGGGGGCTACTTGGTCATTTTCTGGCTGGCCAGACCCGAATAATCACACAGACACTATATCAATTACAACACTGTTTGACCAATAGCTTAGGTGCATTGCTACCTATCTCATATCTTACATTAACCCATTTCTATAAATCTGTGTGTTGCCACAAGGCTGTGGCTTACCGGGAAAAGTTCCAGCATGTCCTTCTCCTTTGGCAACTACATGGTGTCTCCTTTACTCTGCCTGCTCTCTCTCTCTCTCTCTCTATATATATATATATCTGTTCAGATTTCTCTCCTGGCTATATTCTGCTCTGCCATAGGCCGAAACAACTTCTCTATTTACCAATAAGAGCAACATATATACAGAAGGGCATTCCACTGATTTATTTGCTCAGCTTGCTCCTTTTCATTATAAATTTTCATCAGAATCAACATGAACAACCACACGACAGAGTCTATACTAGGCTGTTTTGAGATTTCCTCTGCCAATAGAATTAATCCAGATTTCTTCATTTTAGCCTCAGGTATACTTTTCAGACAAGGGCAAAAAAGCAGCCATATTCTTCATCAAAATATCATAAGAACAATCTCTAGGCGATATGCTAAAATTCTCCTCTGAAATCTCCTGAAGCAGCTCCCCCACTCTTCATCCAATTAAACTCTGCACCACTGTCTTCTATGTTCCTACTAGTAAGTCTATTAAGAAGTACTTAAAGCTTTCCACAGTTTCCTAATCCAAAGTCCCAAAGTTCATAGTACTCTAAACAAAAACATGGTCAGGTCTCTCACAGCAATACCCAAGTCCCTGGTACCACCTTCTGTCTTAAGGTTTCTATTGCTGTGGAGTGCCATTGTGACCATGGCAACTCTTAAAAAGGAAACCATTTAACTGAGGTGGCAGCTTGCAGTTCAGAGGGTTAATTCATTCTCATCATGGTGAGGAGCATGGTGGTATGCAGGCAGAGATAGTATTGGCTACAGTTTGAGCAGGAGATAACAGGAAATGGACTGAGACACTGGGTAGCATCTTGAGCATGGAAAACCTCAAAGCCCACCCCCCACAACGACACACTTCCTCCAATAAGGCCACACCTAATTCAACAAGGCCACATTTCTAATAGCGCTACTCCCTGTAAGTTTATGGGGGCTAATCACATTCAAACTACCATAATGGCTCTGTACACATATTTGTAATGAAAACCAATATCTTACATTAAAATAAAATCTAAATTTGGCAAATGAGATTAAGAACAAAATTAGCAAATTTCTCCATGTGATGACTAATCTGTACTGTCAAATTGACTGTGTCTAGAATCAACTAAAACACAAGCTACTGGGCACACCTATCAGAAATTTTCTTAAGCAGAATATTTGAAACAGGAAAACTTAAGTCCAGGCTACTCCTTCTGATGGTAACTCAGATAAAAAAAAAAGATATGGATCAAGGAAACTTTGCTTTGTGCCTGCTTTGTGTCCTCACTCTTGCTGGAAAGGGCTCCTGTCCTGTTGCTGGGGCATTCATTGGCCTGGTATTAGAACCATCTACTTGAGTGAAGACAGCCAGTAAAGAATGGATATAGTTCTTCAAACTAAACACCAAACAAGGCATCAAAACCCAGGATATACAAATAACTATTAAAAAACCAAACTAAAATTTAAACATCCAATAAATAAATGGGTTTGTGAATTTAACGGACAGTTTTCCAAAAAAATACAAATGACCAATAAATAATTTTAAAAAGTATTCAATGCCATTAGGAAAATACAAATTAATTACTTTGAGTTTCTATCGTGCACTCAGAATGGCAGTCATCAGGAAAACAAATGAAAGCAAATTCTGTTGAGAAAGAGTTGAAAGAGGGACCTCATTTGCTGATGACAGAAGTACAAATTTGTGGAGCCACTATGGAAGTTAGTCTTTAACTCTCAAGAAATTGAAAATAAATTCCCCATGTTGTGCAATAGTACCTGAAGGACTCTACATACCACAGAGATTCATGTACATTCATATTTATAGCTAGACTGTTTACCAGAAAGAGAACCAGCCTAGATAAAACTAAAGAATAAGAATAATTGACTAAAGAAACAAAGACTAAGAATAAATAACATATAGTACATGTATACACAGAATTTTATCTAACTATGGAAAAAATGAAATCCTGACATTTGTAAAAGTGTATGAAATCGGAATTCACTGTGTGGAGTGAAAGGCAAACACCGTGCTTTCTCTCATACATGAAACTATAAAAATGCACTTGTATGTGTGTATATTTTTATCTGTTTATTTTTAAGTCACAAAACTAGGAGGGGGATCAGGAGGAGAGGATACGATCTAAACTGGGATGGGAAATAGATTAATGGAATACACAGAAGAAGAAAACAGAAGGTATAACTAACTGGAGAAAGGCCACCATCCCGATGGTGGGAGGAGGACAGGGAAAGAGAGGAACACATTAGAACAAAGTATCATGCCATGTATGCTTGAAGAAGCTGCTGTATCTGCTAACATAATATTTAAAAAAGAAGAAAATGGCCTACATGCAAAATCACTCGCTATTATTTATAATAGTATAAGGACCAGAAATAGCCTAATGCTGCAGTGTTGTTAAAATAATTATTTAAAACTGTACAGAGAAATACAATGCAGCTATAAAATAGGCAGGGGCACCGGGTTTGCAAATGTAATTTCAACAATCTATGCGACAAAATATTCTAAAAAGCAAGGAGTATTGCAATAAGTACAAGCAAAAATATCCAGCATGGGTCAGACATAAACACAGGATCACAAACCCACTGGCCCACATCAGCAAACTCTTCTCTTCCCAGGGTTGAGGGAGCAATAATTGATTTCAGCCCAGCATGGGCATTCAGAAAGGACTGTGTACCTGATTCTCCCTCCACAAATGTGAAGTTTCCATAAACCATCAGTTCATTTATAGAGAGCACAACTAAGATCTTGAATCCAAGGAGCTGGCACCAAAGCCAACCCCTCAGAGGGGAAAAAAAGGCACACCAGGTCTTGTTGAAGGCGTCATTATTTGAGTGGAATACACAAGGATGATGGTGATATGCAGGACCACGCTGTCAGCACAAAATGCACAGGGCAGCAAAAAACGTATAGTTTGATTCAGGCTGTCGCAGTGAGAGAATGCTCACTTACAAGCTCTCACAGAGAAGCAATAGGCTGGGCTAGCAAGGTGAGACTTATTCTAAGCCTGGTGGGATGTGGGAGGTGGGATGAGAGACCATGTGGGTCTTCTCTTGGATGAGTGGTAACTCCTTTTGTTGTGGGAGATATTACAGAGCAAAAAGACCTGTAGGGAGAATTTAAGGCGCAAGTGGATCAGGTGAAGATAAATGGTTGTCTGAGATTTGGGGGAGGAGGCAGGAGACACGGGGCAACAAGGACACAAGGAAATTCAGAATGGAACAAATTGGCTTTGTTCTTTTGATGAAGGTGATGGGTTCACATATTACATGAATGTGAAAGGTTATCAGAACACACATTTCAAGTATATAGTTCGTCATATGCTGACAGTGCCTCAAAAAATGTTGAAAAAGCATGCTAGATTTGCCTGTTTTCATCTTTCTTTTCAGGACACATGCTGATTTTTGGAGGTTCCATCTTGTATTACCCATTCTGTCGGTCCTATTACTATCGAAAAGACAGACTGCAGGCCATGTCGCTTACGGTGCCTGTGTCTTCACCTCTTCTCTAGTACCATAACCAAAAGGATGGGGAAGGGTTTGTCATTTTTAGAGAGACGTCAGTGGGGAAAGCAACCTGTAATCATTATTCTAGAGACAAACGGAAAAAAAATAGGGTAATTTCAAGAGATAAAAATCATTCTAGGTGTCTCGAGGCATGGCTCAGTATCTCAGAGTGCTTAGTGCTTTTCCAGAGGACCAGAGCTTCTTTCCCAGAGCCAACGCTGTCTATCTTAGAACAGCCTGCAGTGCCAGCTCTAGAGCGTCCAAAACCCCCGCGCATAGTTTTCCAAAATATCATTCTACATGTCGTAAAATCCTACCATTATTAAGATTTCTAAAAATGCAGTAACTTGACTGACATTTCTTTTCTCGAGTTAGTGATCCTCGTGGTGTTATGAAAGCTCAGCTTTTTTTTGCATTGCTTACCTCCACTGAATGAAGTGGAAGAATTCCTTAAACTCAATGGTTAACTTTTGTCAAGTATACGTAACTTAAGTCATTCACCATTAAGTTTTATTTACTTTGTCATATAAGACTTTAAAATCATCTAGCATGTCTTTAATTGAATATTCTCAGGATCAAAGAAAGGGGAGAGAGATGGAGAGATGACGTAGTGATTAAGAGCACTTGTTGCTGTTTCAGAGGACCAGAGTTACATTCCTGACAACTCATGCGGTCCACAATTGTCGATCACTCCCATGCCTTTGGATCTAGGATCTAACGCCCTCTTCTGCTCTCTGAAGGCATTTGAGCACACTTGGCATACCCTCACATGGACTCACACACACATACATAAATAATAAAAATAAATATCTTTTTTAAAAGAGGAAGTAAAGGACTCTGTATGGGGCATGTTGCTGGGAATGTCCTGTGTTTTAGGTGCCAGCTAACATGCTCAGCTAAACGTGTGTTTTTAACTTGTTCCAATAGCAATATTCATTTCTCCTTTGAGTAAGAGGTGAGGCTGGAACTAACACACAGTGAAAGTGTGAAAAGGGAGAAAGAGACCGTAAGTACACACGACACATATCAGCCGAGCATGGTAAGATATACTGCGAGGAAGACAGTCTATGAATGGCCACCTGAATGTCATGCTCATGGCAGTTGAGATGTACAAGGGAAAGGGATTTGGTGTGAACATTATTCTAATTTTGGATGGAGCTTGTCGTGTCTGTGGATTATCTGGGGACATACACTCTGTCTATTCTATAGGTTGAAGGGGGAGGGGAGAGACAGGAAGGGGAGCAGTGAAAAATGTAGAGCGCAATAAAAATCAATAAAAAAATTTTAAAAAAAGGAGAAGTGGACATCATCAGAAACCATTGTCTGACCAACAGAACTAAAAGACAACAAAAAGCTTTCCCGACACCCCAGGCAGAAACAGTTATAGTAGGAATTATGTCAGAAATTGTTTAGCTGTCTTCTTTATGGTATGCTGACTAGTTTCTGTCAAGTTCATACAGACTAGACCTTCCTAGAAAAAGGAATCCCTAGTTGAGAAGTTGCCTCCATCTGATCGGCCTGTGGGCATGTTGTGGTTCATTTTCTTGATTAACGATTGCTGTGGGAGAGCCCAGCCCATATGAGTGGCAGGTGATCCTGCGATGTAAAAGAAAGCAGACTGAGTGAGCCTTGGGGAGCATGGTATCTGCTTCAGTTACTGCGTCTAGGTTCCTACCTTGAGCGTCTGTCCTGACTTCCTTCTATGATGGACTGCGATCTGTAAGCCAATAAACCCTTTCCTCCCCAAGCTGCTTTTAGTCGGTGTTTTATCATAGCAACAGAAAGTAAAGTAGGATATGGAGATGTTTTATGACCTTCCAAGTTCATTATTTCTGAAGGCTGCTGGAAAAAAAAAATCTCATTCCATGGAGCAGATAAACCTGCTATACGTAGTCAGAAATAAATTAATAAATAATAAAATAATGAGCATAACCACCTGGTTTCTGATGGGATTTGAACCCTGTTCTGTCATGGGAAACTCTTGTTTGGTATTATAAGCCTGGTCAAGAGGCTTTGACTGCGTGGGTCATAAGCTCCAGGAATAACCTACTGCTCTGCTTTTGCAGAATGAACATAATATCCAACTGCCCTCTAAATGCTTATGTTTCTGTTCGTATCAGTGCTGCTTTAGGCCTTCACCAAAAAAGCTTATTCCAGGGGGAAGCTCTTTTTTTCTTCAAATTTAAATTTTTACTGATTCTTTGTGGATTTTACATCATGCATCTCGATTCCTCTCATCTCCCTGTGTCTTCCCATCTGTCCTCTCCCCTTGCAATCTTCCACCCCCACTCCCAGGATAAAACAAGGTAAAATTTAAAAGAAAGGAGTTAAAAAAAAGAAAGAGAAGGAAAAACTTCTTTGTGGAAACTGCAGTGTGACACAGTGAGTCACACGGTCCTTTAGTCCAGATGTTGCTACTGCAAGTGTTCATTGCAGTGAGCTGTTGGTCTAGTTTGAGGACTCTGACATTTGTTACATCTTCAATGCTGGGTTTTCCCTGGGGCTCTTCTTGGATATCCCATGGTTGCCTGTGTCATGGAGATCCTGTAATTTTGGCTCTGCAGAACCAGCCCCTTCGTGGGCCCCAGCAGTTCATGAATGGGGTGGATGATGGGATGGACCAACTCATAGCTCTGGTTCTGGCTCTGAGTGGTTGCTGGGTTGGTCAGCCTGCCAGCTATCCCTCACCTTCAAAACCAGGGTCAGTTCTTCAGTACCACCCAGGCTAGCTCACACTATAAGCAGCAAGAGGCAGGGCCAATTCTCCTGATCTTTTGTCCTTAGAGTGGGCTCATCCACTCCTATACCACCAGAGTCAGCTCTAGTTGTGTTGCCTAGGTGAGGCACAGGGAACAAAATTTTACCAGTTATGCTGCACTGGGCTGCACCTAACATATGAGGCTACAACTAGAATAAACAAGGATGCATGCCATTACATACAAGGACACATGCCATTGCATATAATAGGCACCTTGATGAGGAATGTGTTTAAACATTGGCTCCCTGGCTCAATGAGTTCATTTGAGAGCCAAGCTCCTCCTATTGCTGTGCTCTGCTTTCTTAGGTATCATCAACAGTTTAGGGAGGACAGAGGTATACAATGAGGATGGTCAATGTCTTCCTATGGTGCTCCTTTAGTCACAAGGATGCTTCCCCAGAGTACCAGCTACTGTTTTCTCCTCACCCTTCCTAGGAAGTCAGAGATCAGCTGGGCCCCTTGCTGTCTTTCTCTTCCTCTCTACAAGTGGTTTTCTGGTACAGAGTTGACTGCATCATCCTCCCCATACTTCCAGTGCCCTATGTTTGTCTTTTGGTTTCTATGCACTAACACAACCCTAAAAATTCAGCCTACAAGAATGTAGTTATCACATCAACCAATGTTGATCTCTACTGAGTCTCACCTCCAAGATCTTCCACGCATCTTCTGACCTCCACAACTAAGCTGTATAACAGTTTATCACCTACTCAGCCACTATATTGCCGGTCACTCAGTGACATTCAGTGGAACCTAAGGTCTTTCTCAAACCCAGAACTTTACAGGTTATACCTGACACAGAATCTGCAGATGCTCAGTTCAGTGGTAAATAGAGGCATAGCCTTATTCCTCAAGAACTGATTGCAATTCTACATGAGCTAATTTGAATTGGGATCCTTTCATCACAAAGAATCCTATCTAATCAGTCACCTCTGACTGAATCAGCAAGGTATGAGTGCTTGCGCAATAGAATTCATACCTTGGCCTGAAGGGCTTCACAGAGCTAACTTGCTCAGGTCACCCAGAAAAAATGGGGTCCTGTGAGCAACGAAAAAGCTTAGGGAGACTAATGGCACATAAGGAAGGTTAAACACTGGGTCTAAAAGGGCGGGAGCTATATTATCAAATGAAATTAGGAACAAGTACCAATGGATAAAGAGATGAAGGCAGAGAAAGAGATGATAGGAATGAACTAGGTAGGAGAGTGACTTGGTGCCTAGGTGTTGCAGTCAAGCCCCTAGGACATTCCCAGGGTTGGTAGTTTTCTTAAAATAGGACGAGACAGAACTGACCTCACAAGATGTCAGCACTTGTTCTCAGGACACGTATGGGCAAATAGTGTGTCTTGCCTCATGGGGCTTTTGTCGGACTGGTTGTAGTAATGCAGAAGTGAATCGTGGAGGGATGGCATGTTCTATGTCCTGAATTAATCATCACTTTCATCCCTCCTGCCTCTGTACACGCGGAAACAGATGTTCGGCGTTATCTGCGAGTTAAACCCTGCCAGCCAGTCAGCCTCTCCCATCAGTCTCTTTCCCCCTTTGTCAATGTCTTGGCTTTCAGTCAGAATTTTAGAAGAAGCACAGCCTGTGTTATACCTAAATTAATGGACTGTCTAATTAAAGTCATCCTTTAGAACACCGCTTGTTAATATTTTATTATTATTACTATTTTCATTAAGGAATGGAGTTGAGGAATAAACTCTTCATCTACAACTTCTGAGGTAAAGGATACTAAGAAAACTGTCTTAGGTCAGAAGAAGCATATAGGAGAGCAGAGGTTTGTTAATGTATCAACAGTTTATTAAATACACAGATTTTTATGAGTCTTTCTGCCAGGGCAGTCTCCCCACACAGTGTTCAGTAGGCTAGTTTTCCCACGTTAACTTCCTTTGGAAATTAAGTTGAGTGCAATACATGATAATACTTGAATAGTAAATTAACTATGACTTTTTTAACATGCTACACACATGTTAAAATAGGTAGCAAATAAGTAAATTGAGAACAATTCAATTAATTTATTTAGTAAACCAGGTTTACATTATTTCAAACCTTTTTTATTTCCAGTTTCATAGTTTGACTAAAATTGTTCAGTACTATCTTCCATATGTTAATACTTTCAAAAGTCAAGGTAGTTCCGAAAACTACTCTAAGATGAAAGGGAGCAAGAGGAAGGGAGTGAGACAGGAAAAAGGAGACTGGCAGAGAGATAGGTGATGAATGGATGGATGGGTGATGGGTGGATGAAGAACACTGAGTTGAGCTCATTAACATAACAAAATCACTTGTGAGCCCAAGACCCACAAGTGACTTTATTACACCATTAAGGCTTCTTGATCAACTTTCTAGAAAAAAAACAAAATCAGAGTTTAGATTTCATGATCTCTTGGGTATTTTCTTCTCTAAGAAGATAATATTTTAAAAATCCCTCTGATGAAAGAATATCGGCCCCTGAAGTCATCTCATAACCATCCCACTGCTCTCTGTATGCCTCCCTAGGAAGCACCTTCTCTATGCCAGCCTATGATAGAAGCAAAGGTTCTTTAACGCAATGCATCTGGCCAAGCTACAGTACAAAGTCTGAGCAAGTCAAAGTGAAGGTTGTTTAAATAACATATTGGAAAGCAAAAGAAATTCTATGCCCATTAAGTGGATTATTCTGGAACTCATAAGCTATGGAATTACTCATATAATCTAATTATTACATGAGTTATCTAATAAGTCCACAGTAACATAAATTTTATTCAGGACGTGACCACATGAAAGCTTGTTTGTGCACGAACAGATCAAATCACCATCTTCATTCTAGACTGTTCAGCCTCTTTCCTAAGACGTCCCTTGGGAAGTCTTTCTGAGATGACAGGTTATATTAAAATATCAGTTTCACAATATGAAAATATTGTATTACATACTAAAATTTCTTAAAAGTAAACTCTTCTAAATTTTGAGAGATAGTCTGGAAATTATTTTTTTTCCTATACCACAAATAAGCAACTTAGTTCTATGACATTCTTTTTGTTTTGTTTTGTTTTGGTTTTCAAGACAGGGTTTCTCTGTGGCTTTGGACCCTGTCCTGGAACTAGCTCTTGTAGACCAGGCTGGTCTCAAACTCACAGAGATCTGCCTGCCTCTGCCTCCCGAGTGCTGGGAGTAAAGGCGTGCGCCACCATCGCCTGGCTTCTATGACATTCTTCATGGGGAGAAAAATACGGATATTTGAATTTGACTAGCATCTAGTGTTTCTGTTTAGACAGAAGCCTTTGGTATTTGTCAAAACTAGCGACATATCAATTCTCAGGTAACCTAACTTCTGATTCTTTAAACACAGATGGACAGTTGGCGACAAAAGGCCAAAGCCGGCCAAAAGTTCCTGTTACCTACCCATTATCTTCTGTTGAAAATAATAATAATTTTTTTTAAAAAAAAGCTAGAAAACATTCAGACAGTGCATACTCCATTTTGTCCTTCTTCTGGAATGACTTACCCACCTGCTAGAAAGGTCCTCCAAAATTCTGGACCAGTCATGAGCCCCTTCTGAAGGTCAGGTAGAGGATTTAATTCATGGCCATTTGACAGGTGGGTGTTCCCATCTCAGCTCTCCTGGGAGCAAGGATGAGCCACTGTACAATTAGGAAGGCTGCTTTGGAAGAGGGTCCAATAGCTTAGTCCCTTCTTTGATCTAGAAGGACCTCAACAACTGAAAACCTGGACCTTTGCAATACGCGTGGGGAATGTTTCAGAGGACAGTTTTGCTGGATCCTGAGGAGTTCCATGGCACGAAAATTGATAGCAGTCACTCTACAAACCCCACAGAATCATTCTCGCAAGAACAGAAACAATCATTCCTGTAATGGGTCCCTACACCTGGCCTTGAACTTGGTGTCTGCACTGCTTTCGGTGGGCAGGTATGATTAACGGGGACCCTGGGACAGAAGAGAAATTATTTTTACTTTTGGTCAGGACTTTAGTGTTTCCTGCCTGCAGCTCTGTAAACAACCATCACCGTAGTATCTTGATGTTGGTTTGTCACTTGGGTTGGCAGCAGGAGGTCCCCCCAGAGGGAAGTGGTACTTCTTTCCTGGAGGAAACAGGCTTTATACCAGTATAAGTCCCTACTCTGTCTCCAGGGCTAAATTCCCTGTTTCTGTATGCTCTACACTGCGGGCTACTAAAACGGCAGGAGAGGATTGAGTTCCGGGCAAGGACATGTGCTCAGCACCATGCCAGAGGGAGCAGCCACTCTGTGCTTCCCTTGTCACTCCTCCTGCCTGTGCTCCCAGGAGACAGGAACAGCGATGTTCATCTTACACACATTGCATCAGGCCCATCACAACAGGACTGTAAAGATGCTTAAGCAATAGCTAGACACCAAATTGTAGCGAAAAGTCGATGAACCTTCACAGGTTTCAGGGTTTAATCCGTGGAATGGATGGGAGGTTGGTGTCTAAGGCTAGGAATGTGCTGGAAGCATGAACGCCGGCGTTACGTTGTCTGCTCACCTGCTATCTATCCTCACCAGGCCCGCGGTCAGAGGACCATGCCCGAAAGTCTCTCCACTTGCCCTTACTCACCTGATGGGCCAAGGCTTTGGTGTTTCTGGCTTCCTAGTAAACAGGAAATTCAAGATAAACCTGAAATCTAATCACTTGGAAAGCTGAGGCAGCAAGATAAGTGATACCCCATCTCAAGGAAATGGAATGGAAAAGAGGAAAAGAGAGTAAGGGAAGAAGAGGGAGGAAATCGGGGAGGAAGAAGAAACAGAACTGTTTTCTATCTAGTCACTAATCCAAGTTTGGGCAGCGTGGGTGTTTTATTTTCGGTTTTCTGCCCGTCTGATTAAAAACTAAAACATGAGTAGATTCTGCCTTAAAATGATGTGGACTAGAATTCTGACTTTTAGCTTAAAATGTTTTCTTTTTATTCTTAAAATTGGTAAAAGCAAGAGAAAAAGCTAACTTAATATTGACAGTGGTTTTAAGAAATAAGATTTCTCAAATTGTTCCCAGAATCATAAATTGCCACATTTAAGAATTGGTGATACATATCAAAAGTTTTAAAAATGTTACTACCTTGACCCACCTACTTTATTTCTGAAAATAAGACCTAATAAATATATGTACAATGATGTTCACTGTGGCATTGTTTATGAAAAACGATGGTGGAAATGTTTTCCTGGATAGTTCGTGCATTCACGACACAATTATACAATGGAACTGAAATATGATCACCAAAAGGTGGTGTGAAACTATACCGAATAATACAGCTTTACATATGCAAGAAGAATAAATAGCATAAATTCATGTAAAATTATAGCAACTATTCCTAGTAATTCTGTCTACTCGGTGAAACTACAGTTCAAATATTTTAATATTTCTTTTTAGTTGGTCATGGTAGTGCATACCTTTATTCCCAACACTTGGGAAGCAGAGGCAGATGAATCTCTATGAATTTAAGGCTACATAGCAAGTTCCAAGCTTCTAAAGGGTCCATAGTGAGACCCTGTCTCAAAACTTTTTCTTTTTATATGAACTTTAAATTTTTTCTATCATAGATTTATTATGTATTTTGAAATATTTTTCTTGCGCTGCTAGAAATCTGGTCCAGTGGCCTTGTGCATGCCAAGCAAGCAAACTGCTTTGAGATATATCACCATAGACAATATGAAGGTTTTCAAACTTTATGTTGATTCTATTTGTAATGTTTCAATATATCTATAATAGCTCAAAACAATACCAAGACAAAGTATTGCAATAGTGGATAAGCCTCTTTTGAAACAAAATAACAGAGGCATTGGTAATTAAAATCTAGGTAGTTTATACTGTATCTTTCTAGCTTCTCTCTTTAACCAACTATGGTAGTTTGAATAAGAATGGCACCCATAGGTTCACATATTTGAACTCTTAGCCATCTAGGAGTGGAACTGTTTGAAAGGATTAGGAAGTATGGTCTTGTTGAAGAAGGTGTGACCTTGTTGCATCCCCCAGTTTAGTCTTTGAGCTTTCAACAGCCCACACTAGTCCCAAGCCCAAGCGCTCTCTCGCTCTCTCTCTCTCTCTCTCTCTCTCTTCTCTCTTCTCTCTTCTCTCTGCCTACAGATGAGGATGTAACTACTCCAGCACCTACCGGCATGCTGCAATGCTCTCAGCCATGATAATAATGGCTGAAACCTCTGAAAGGTAAGTAAATCCCCAATTTAAATGTGTTCTTTTATAAGAGTTGCCTTGGTCTTCAATAGAACAGTGACTTAGACGCCAGTCATACAAATAATCTGTCCGGTTACTGACTTTAGCTTCAGTAATTCCATGGAAAGTTTGGGTAATAGGAAATAATCAAACCTGAGATATTTTGGTGAGTGAAATATTCAATATCCTATATCCTTCCCAACTTCAAATCTCTAACTAAACACATTGATTTGGCAAGCAAGGTTGGTGAAAGCCCTTATTAACCCCTTTTGATCAATATGAATATGTGAGGGGTTTTCGGCTCTGGCTGCACTGCAGTAAGTTAAGACATGGGGAGCACACACCAGAGTATTTGTTGTTCCAGTACTTTCCACTCTTGGGAGAAAAGCTAGAGGCCCACCCTCCTCTGACTATTGTGTTTCCATGTCCCACAACCTACCTGGTTGTGAATACCAAGTACTACTACTTGGTAGTGCATAGCACTGGTTAAAGGAATGAGCTAATTGACCACTAAGCACCTTGTTGCTGCTGCTCTGCCATCCTTCAACATCTCCTGAATCTGCAGTTAAGTCCGGTTGTCTCCTCTGCACCCCATGTTGTGGGAGATTTCAGGAAACTTCCTTGCACCTCACTGTGGCTTGGCCTTGGTATCTTCTTCCAGCCGATTGTGGGGAACTGCTAAGGAATGATGTACGTGTACAAAGTCAGGACAGGTTCCTAGATTCCCTGGAACCCTGAGCACCCAGTGCCCCTGGCTTGTATCATCCTACACCACCTCCTTTTCAGCCCAAGAACTGAAATCAGTACTTTGCAGCAGGCAAAACGAGTTACTTTACAGTGTTTTAATTTAATTCCATGCATTGCTTTGTCCCTGCACGCCTCAAATAGGAGAACTAATCTGCACGTCTTCCCTCAGCAGCTCTCCAAGCTGCCATTTGGTGCCTGGATAATGATTAGCATCAATCTAATAATGGGGACATTCTGTTTTCCTGGCGGTGACTGTGATGGCTTTAGTCTGCTCTGCATCATTTTTCTAAGTTTCTTCCCCTTATGTTATCAAGCTGCTAATTTTTAGATTTTTTTTAAAAAATAATCCTGTTGAAATTAAGGGTGATAACTTAATTGTTTGGCCTTTGCCAATGTAGGGGTGGAGTACTTCCCAACTTTATGAGGTAAAGATCTTGGGACACTCTGTTTCTATTTTTATTAAGTAGATTCACTTTGTTTTCTTTAGTTATGGGTGCAGAATTGGTGAGATTGCTTGGCAATTAAAAGCACTGATACTCTTGTAAAGGACCCAGGATCTGTTACCAGCACCTAGATGGTGGCTCCCAACTGTCCATAATCATTCTAGGTCTGATGGATCTAACTCACTCTTCTAGCCTCTGTGAGCCTGAGGCATGCATGTAGTACAGTACATATATACAGGCAAAATATTCATGTGAACAAAAGAAAATGAATCTAAAAAGGAGTTTCTTAAATGTCCTGTATGTCCATAGGTTTTACATGTTTCTTTCCTCTTAAATTCGAAAGTTTTCTCCCACTATGTTTTTTGAATCAGTCTTTTAAGTTAGGTAGCATTGAAATTAAAATTGTGCATGGATGTTTCTGTGTGTGGAGGGGTGGGGTGGATCAAACCCGGGACAATAGGCATGCTTTATTACTGAGATATATCCTCGGCCTGAAATAAATCTTTTTAGAGTTAGTTATAGCCAAGCTTGGTGGCTCAGGCCTGTAATTACATTTGGAAGGTACGGGCAGCAGGATCACTTGTGTAAGATAGAATCTCAGAGTCATTTTGATTTGCATTTCCCTGATAGCTAAGAATGTTGAACATTTCCTTACCTGTTTCTCAGTCATAAGCCTGAGAATTGTCTGTTTAGGCCTGTACCCCATCTTAAACTTAGGTTATTTAGTTTTTTAATGTCTAACTTCTTAAGTTCTTTCTATATTTCCAAAATTAGTCCGCTGCCAGATGTGGGGCTAGTGAAAATCTTTCGCATTCTTCAGGCTGCCATTTTGTCCTATTAATGGTGCTCTTGGCCTCATAAAAGCTTTTCAGTTTCTTGAAGTTCAATTTATCAATTATTTATCTTGGCGCCTGAGCTATTGATGTTCTCTTCGGGAACTTGTCCCCTGTGCCAATGCATTCCCCACTTTCTTTTCTATCAGGTTCAGTGTGTCTGGTCTTATGCTGAGGTCTCTGATCCACTTGGACTTGAGTTTAGTGCAGGGTGGTTGATATGCATCTATTTACATTCTTCTACATGCTGACCTCCACTTGGACCAGCACTATTTGTTGAAGATGCTTTTGCCCCCACTGTATATTTCTGACTTCTTTATCAAAAATCAGGTATCCATAAGTATGTGGATTTATGTCTGGGTCTTTGATTCAGTTCCATTGATCAATGTGTCTGCTTTTATGCCAATACCACGCAGGTCTTATCACTGTAGCCCTGTAGAACAGCTTGAAATCGGGGATTGTGATCTCAGCAAAAGTCCCTTTATTGTACAGGACTATTTTGGCTATTCTGGGTTTTTTATTTTTCCATATGAGGCTGAGTATTGGTCTTTCAAGGTCTGTAAAAAATTGTGTTGGAATTTTGGTGGGGATTGTGTTGAATCTGCAGACTGCTTTTGGTAAGATTGCCATTTTTACTATGAGCATGGGAGATTTTTCCATTTTCTGATATCTTCTTCAGTTTTCTTCTTCAAAGACTTAAAGTACTGGTCATACAAGTCTTTCAATTTTTTAGTTAGAGTTACCCCAAAATATTTTATATTATGTGTGGTTATTGTGTAGGGTGTTGTTTCCCTGATTCCTTTCTCAGCCCATTTGTCATTTAAATAGAGGAGGGCTAATGATTGGTTTTTGAGTTAATCTTGTATCTAGACACTTTATGGAGGTGTTTATCAGCGGTGGGAGTTCTCTGGTAGAATTATTGGGGTCACTTGAGTATACTATCATATCATTTGCAAATAGCAATACTCTAACCTCTTCCTTTCCAATTTGCATCAGCTTGATCTCCTTTAGTTGTCTTATTTCTCTAGCTAAAACTTTAAGTACTTATTATTGATTATTGATTCCCTTATATATTGATTATATAAGGGAAGAGTGGACGGCCTTGTTTTGTTCTCAACTTTAGTAGAATTTCTTTGAGTTTCTCTCCATTTAATCTAATGTTATCTATAGACTGACTGTACATTGCCTTTATTATAAAGGTGCACCCCTTGTATCCCTGATCTTTCCAAGACTTATCATGAAGATGTGTTGAATTTTTTTTCCAACACCCATTTATTTGTTGGCTCTTGGGGCAATGTCATCTTTTTCAATATGAAAAAAAGGAGCCAAGTTCAACACAAAAAAGAAGGGTAGAGTAGGACCAAACCAGGAAGAAAATGGCAGAAGCAGAGACAGGTCCCAGACCCCCGCCTTTCCACGTTTGGAGGTCAAATGGATGGGGCGGTTTCTGGACAGCCAGAGACCAAGGCTCTGTTCCACTCCCATCTTAGAGAAAGGAAGAATACAGGGAAGACACCTCCAATGGCAGATTTGGCTCAGGACAGCTGGAGGTTATAAATGGAGATAATACTGTTAATCTTTCCCCTGAGGCTGAGAGATGAGGCAGAGAAAAACCTGTCAATTGAAAAAGCCTCAGTGGATTCCCCTGTGGAAATGGCCTTGACTGGAAAACCCCGCCCCTCTCTTCCCAGTGATTTCTACCTGGCACCCTTCTTCCCTTCCTGATCTCCTTAGCTTTAGGATGGTGGCCACTATCTGGGTCTTTAGTAATGGACTTGTTCTAGGCGGACTCCGGAGAAGAACTCAGGTTCCTGGAGAATATAACGGAGGAAATATTGACGGTCATGAGAAATGGGTACCAGAAGGAAACAGGGCAACACTCAGAATGGCAGAAGTGTAAGTTTGTCAGAGTGTAAAGAGAAAGGAGACATTCCACAAACAAATATTTATTGAGCGCCTACTGTGTGCCAGGCACCGTTCACTTCCCCTCCACCCCAGTGAAAGAACGAAAACAAAACAGGACAGAGGCAGCAGAAAGAAAACTCTGAAGGAGAAAAATGGGCAGCTGAAGAAAGCTGAGGGAACTAAGCAGCCTGAGGTGATGTGGGGTTCTCTGCCTTAGGCCTCTTCTTCTGCTTCCTCCCCGAAATCCTCCTCCTCTTCTGCAGTGGCATCCTGGTACTGCTGGTACTCGGAGACGAGGTGAATCATGTTGCTCTCGGCTTCGGTGAACTCCATCTCGTCCATGCCCTCACCCGTGTACCAGTGGAGGAAGGCCTTGCGCCCGAACAGGGCCGTGAACTGCTTCCAGATGCCTTTGAACAGCTCCTGGATGGCCGTGCTGTTTCCGATGAAGGTGACTGCCATCTTGAGGCCGCAAGGTGGGATGTCACAGACCACCATCTTGACATTGTTGGGGATCCCTTCCACAAAGTAGCTGCTATTCTTATTCTGCACGTTGAGCATTTGCTCTTCTCCCTCCTTCATGGACATCCGCCCGTGGAAGGCGGCTGCGACGGTGAGGTATCGGCCGTGGCGGGGGTCGCAGGCAACCATCATATTCTTGCATCGAAGATCTGCTGGGTAAGTTCAGGCACAGTGAGGGCCCAGTACTGCTGGCTTCCAGGGCTGGTGAGCGGGGCAAAGCCGGGCATGAAGAAGTGGAGACGCGGGAAGGGCACCATGTTGACAGCCAACTTTGGGAGGTCAGCATTGAGCTGGCCTGGGAAGCGGAGGCAGGTGGTGACACCGCTCATGGTGGCAGAGACGAGGTGGTTCAGGTCTCCATAGGTTGGCTTGGTGAGCTTGAGAGTACGGAAGCAGATGTCATAGAGGGCCTCGTTGTCAATGCAGGAGGTCTCGTCGGTGTTCTTGGCCAGCTGATGGACGGAGAGGGTGGCGTTGTAGGGCTCGACCATGGTGTCGGACACCTTGGGTGAAGGCACCACGCTGAAGGTATTCATGATACAGTCAGGGTATTCTTCTCGGATCTTGCTGATGAGCAGGGTGCCCATGCCAGAACTCGTGCCTCCACCCAGAGAGTGAGTCAGCTGAAAGCCTTGCAGGCAGTCGCAGCTCTCCGCCTCCTTCCGCACCACATCCAAAACGGAGTCGACCAGCTCAGCTCCCCCTGTGTTGTGACCCTTAGCCCAGTTGTTGCCTGCTCCAAACTGACCAAAAACAAAGTTGTCTGGTCTGAAGATCTGGCCAAAAAAGGACCTGATCGAACAGAGTCCATGGTCCCGGGTTCTAGATCCACCAAGATAGCTCGAGGGACATACTTGCCACCTGTGGCTTCATTGTAGTGGATGGAGATTCGGTCCAGCTACAGGTCGCTGTCTCCATGGAAGGTACCGGTGGGGTCGAATCCGTGTTCATAGCTTATCACCTCCCAGAACTTAGCACCGATCTGGTTGCCACACTGTCCGGCCTGGATGTGTGTCTCATGGCTTTAAGATAGGTACTGAGCAAGAAAAGATAATTATTTTTCTTTCTGGGCTGGTCTCAGGATGAAAGGATGGAACGTGGCCCCGGAGTCTGCAGCAGCGAGATCAACCACGACCACTGTGTTGAATTACTTTTTTCAGACTTTTTCAGCACCTAATGAGATGATCATGTGGGTTTTTTTTTTCCTTTCAGTTCATTTATATGGTGGATTACATTGACAGATTTTTGCATGTTGAATAATCCCTGCATCTCTGGGATGAAACCTACTTTATCATGGTGGATGATCCTTTTGATGTGTTTTTTAATTCACTTTGTATTTTATTGAGCTAAAACTAATACTCCTCAAATTACTCCACAAAGTAGAATAGAAAGAACAATGTCACATTCATTTTATGAGGCCACAGTCACCCTGATACCAAAACCACACAAGGATTCAACAAAGAAAAAGAATTACAAACCAATTTCCACCATGAACATTAATGCCAAAATCATCAATAAAATACTTACTTCTTTTGTTCTAGAGCTTTCAGATGTGCTATTAAGTTGTTAGTATAAAATTTCTTTATGAAGACATTTAGTGCTATGAACTTTCCTCTTAGGACTGCTTTCCTTGTGTCCTTGAAGTTTTGGTAAGGAGTGCATTTATTTTCATTGAATTCTAGAAAGTCTTGAATTTCTTCTTTTTTTTAATTTCTGCCTTGTCCCAGTAGTCAGTTAGTAGGGATTTGTTCAGTTTCCCTGAGTTTGTAGACTTTCTGTTGTTTCTGTTGTTGAAATCCAGCTTTAATCTATGGTGGTCTGTTAGGATGCAGGTGGTTATTTCAAATTTCCTGTATTTGATGAGACTGCTTTGTGAGCAAGTATGTGGTCAGTTTTAGAGAAGGTTCAGTGAGGTGCTGAGAAGAAGCTGTACTCTTTTGTGCTTGGGTGAAAAGTTCTGTAAATATTTGTTAGGTTCATCTTAGTCATAACATTTGCTAACTCCATTAGTTCTTTGTTTAGTTTTTGTCAGGATAACCTGACCATTGGTGAAAGTGGGATACTGAACTCTCCCACTATTAACATTTGGAGTTTGGTTGTAATTTAAGCTTTGCTAATATTTCTGTTACAAATATGGTGCCCTTGTATTTGGGGTATAGGTTTTCAAATGAAACCTCTTCTTGGTGGATTTTTCCTTTGATGAGTATGAAGTGTCCTTCACAATCTGATTGGAATTATGTTTGGGTTTTTTTTAGCTATTAGAGTGGCTATACCAGCTTGCTTATTGGGTCCATTTGCTTAGAAAATATTTTCTAACTCTCTACTCTGAGGTAATGTCTATCTTTGATGTTGAGGTGTTTCTTATATGCAGCAGAAGGATCCTGTTTTGCATTCATTTTGTTAACCTGTGCCTTTTTATTAGGGAATTGAGTCCATTTATATTGAGAGATATTAATGATTATTGATTCCTGTTTTGTTTTTGGTAGTGATGTGTGTGTGTGTGTGTATGTGTGTGTGTGTGTGTGTGTGTGTTCTTTCTTTGAATTATGCTGGTGTGAGTTATTTATTTTCTGTGTTTTCTTGGGTATAGGCAGCCTCCTAAGCATGGAGTTTTCCTTCTAGTACCTTCTGTATGTCTGATTTGTAGATAGATATCATTTGAATTTGAATTTATTATGGAATATCTATGGTGATTGAAAGTTTTTCTGGGTATAGTAGTCTGTGCTCACATCTGTGGTTTCTTAGACATTGCAAAATATCAATCCAGGTTCTTCTGGCTTTTAGTCTCTGAACAAAGAGTTTCCTCCTTCTAATTATTCTTAAGTTTACTTTTTTCATAGGTTAGCAAATTTCCTGAATGATTTATTTCAGTAATTTTTAGATTTAACATTTTCTTTGACCAGTGTATCAATTTATTCTGTTGTATCTTCTATGCCTGAGATTCTGTCTTCCATCCCTTGTATTTTGTTGGTGTTGCTGGCATCTGTAGTTCCTGTTGGCTTGCCTAGAATTTCTATTTTCTGGATTTTCTCAATTTATGTTTTCTTTATTGCTTCTATTCCCATTTTCAGGTCTCTTAACAGTTTTGTTCATTTCCTTCACTTGTTTTCTAGGCTTTCTTTAAGGGATTTATTCATCTCCTCCAATTGTTTGTGTTGTCCTGGATTTCCTTAACTTACTTAAATAATTTCCTCTTTAAGGGTCTCTATCATCTTCATAAAATTGACTTTAACTTGTGGTTCAGCTATGTTGGAATATACAGGGCTGTAATTGGATAACTAGGGCTCTGAGGGTGCCATATTGCCGTGGATGTTGTTGATTGTGTTCTTATACTTTCTTCTAGTCATCTGGGTTTAGGGTAATTAAAGATTTTGGTGAGGGTTTCTTAGTTTATCTTTGTTGGATACATGCTTTTACCAGTGGTTTCTGTTTCCTTTTTGGTCTCCTGGTTTGAGTGGACTGTGGTTCTGGTGACCGGTGAGTGCTCTGGTTTAGAAGAATATCTCTGCTGAGATTTTTGCGACCTGAATGCTCCCTGGGGTTTTGGGTGCCAATGCTGCCTCTGGAGTTCAGGACCTTTTGGTACCAGGATGGTACCTTGAGCCTTTGGAGTTCTAGGTACCAGCAGTGCCTCTGGGTTTTCAGGTAGTAGAGGGTCCTCTGATAGGGCAGTGGGCTTCTGCCTGAGTTGTGGGGCAGGATATAAAGAGCAGGGGATGGGTGCTGTTAGGGAAGCTGAGCAGGCTCTGAGAAAGAATTTGATGCCCGTGGGAAGGGTCTTACCTGGAATTCCAGGTACCAGAGTGGCCTCCAGTAGAGCAGAACAGTTTTGCCAGAGTTGTGGGCTGAGGTATGGAGATGAGGGGAGGTGGTGCCCATAAATATGTACTTTAAAGGGACGCATTAGGTTGGTTTACAACACCATGAAGATGTGCAACAGTGGCTGTCTCATGTCAGAGAGGCCAGCAGCTGCTTAGCCCACAGGCTTGTGTGTCAACACTCCTAACAGAACACCAACGGCCTGGAGGATTCCAGAAGAGCTGATGGTCTTCAGTACACATTGGAAGCCTGAAAAGGCTGATTCTGAGGTTAGTGGGGAGGTTAGTGGAGAGGTTAGCAGTGATGGCTATAGAGTAGATAAACTCTCTAGCAAGAATGAAGGCCAGGTGAGTAAAATGCCAAAGTTTTCCTTCCTTTTTAAAAGTGTTATTATTTTTATTCTTGAGGCTATAATTACACCATTTCTCCCTTACATTTCTTCCTTCCAAACTTTCTGGTTTTTAGATTAATGGCCTCTTTTTTCCCATTAATTGTTATCACACACACACACACACACACACACACACACACACACACACACACACTGCTACCAGGAGGTCAGCAGCTTTTACCACCCGTGTTCATGAGGAGATCCTTGACCAGGCCCAGAAGGACTGGACAAAGTCACCATGGTCTGAGAGCTCTGGAACTCTGAGCCACAGTGAACGTTACCATCTAAAGTGGGGGAAATGCTTGCAAACACACACTACCTCTCAACATCGCCTTGGGTACCAACACCAGCACATGGGTGCTGAGGCCAGATTCATCCAAGCCACAAGGCCAGAAAAAGAAATTGTGCTTGATTATTGGCATTAAAATATGTTCAAAGTTTTATCACATAGTGTGTGCTTTTGAAAATTTTACATACTTATGAAAAGAATGTGCTCATTGTCTATTCAAGAAGAGGAAGGTTTTCTTGTCATAGTTGTTTTGAAATTGCTATTAGACTAAATCCTGGTATGACGTCAAAAACATCACACATTCTTCTGCCTACTGAAGAAAGCTATCTGCATAAATCTAAGGATAATTAATAAAGATTCAAAAGCTTTCATTCTGAACTCTCACCTCAAGCTTTGAATGTTCATAATTTCACTGTTATGTTGACTTCTTTTGTTCTTTTTAAAAATTTTATTGTTTTTATTGAGCTATATATTTTTTCTCTACTCCCCTCCCTTCTTCACTCCTCCCCTTCTGCCCTCTCTCATGATCCACAGGTTTCCAATTTACTCAAAAGATCTTGTCTTTTTCTACTTCCCATGTAGATTAGATCCATGTATGTCTCTCGTAGGGTCCTCTTTTCTGTCTAGGTTCTCTGGGATTGTGAAGTGTATACTGGATATTTTTTGCTTTATGTCTAAAAGCTACTTATGAGTGAGTATATATTATATTTGTCTTTCTGTGTCTGTGTTACCTCACTCAATATGATGTTTCCTAGATCCATCCATTGACTTCTTTTGTTCTAAGAGTAATTTGCATCTTTAATAATGTTAATACAAAAAAAATCCCATTAAATTGAAATAGAATAATAGTGTTAAGGAAAACATGCTATTCAAAACATTAAGAAAGATGTGTAATTCATTTTTATAATTAGTGGCTCATAGCATAGCAAAACAAGAGTTTTAGGAAATAGATAAGATCCCCTGGGTGTGATCTGGAAGAGATGGAGAACAGAGCTGATGGGCAGCCTAATAGAATGATACAGATTAGGAGAGAAAACTAAGAGGTCAGGCACCAAGGAGGACTCCACCAGAAAGCACTCTAGGCCACCAGCCTCCACTTCGCTTGGAGCCCGTTTGCATCTGATCCTGCTGGACATTGTGTAATGTCTCCCTCTGGCTCCTGGGGTCTTAGGTGCTTTAATGCTCTAGAAGCCTAGGGCTTCGTTCTGATGAACATTTATAGATTTCTAAAAAAAAAAAAAAAAATGGGGTTGATCTGCCCTCAAATTTAAATCTACAAGCAGAAGCTTGAGTCAAGTTTTGTAAATTAAAATAATTCTCAGTCACACGGGGGCATTTGTAGCCCATGTTCTCCTGGCATTCTTAGCAGGAACAAAGCAGTAGTTGCACCGTGCATAAATATTAAATAAGCCCTTTGAACAGCTTTCTGAAGGTTATGACGTGATTTCAGCAACTTTTCTCTCAGAAGACCTGTGTAAATAGCGAATAGACTTCACAGAGAAGCACCATTAATAGTTGAATCATCAACTTCACATCTTACCATGACTCTTCAGTGAACTATGTGAACCCCCCCCCCCCCACAGCTATGATGCTGAAACAGCGTGATTGTGCTAATCAGCACAGGCTCCATCTTAGCACCAGGAATTCCAGCCGTAGGACTGAAGGCAGGGGGCGGCACACCACATCCACCAAGAATCAGAGGTGTGTTCATAAAACTGCTTGATTCTTGATGACCTTACAAAGGAGAGTAGGGAACTCTTAGCTCTCATGACAAGGTCAGTGTCATATATGTAGAAAGCTCATAGACATCTTCTCTGGTTCTGCCTCAGGATAGAATCAATGCCTTCTTAAAGAGGTCTCAAGCAGAAAACATATATAGAACAGCAAACTTATGCCATGTTTCCTTCATTTGGGAAGAGCTTCTGAGGCAAAATGGCAGAGCAAGGAAAAGTTGATGTCAGAATGAGCTGTAGTAAGCGTTCCATGCCCTGAAGCTGTCTGGAGAGAGCCAAGCTTCAGAGCAGCTAAGGCAATGCACTGACCCTCACACAATGGGAAGGTAAAAACTTCTTACTCTGTGTTCTTTTTGAATGTAGAATGTTAGAATAAGAAAAACAAGATCATAATTTTTGAGTGGTTTCAGAACTTTGCCTACCAATGTAAAGATATGTAATATATTGGGGCAAGTAAGATACCAAACCCTTCAAAAACATGAATAATACCCCAAAATTTCAAATTTTTAATGAAAACATTGAATCCACAAGCATTCAAACTGATGTAATACTTCTTTGGAAGTCTGGTATCATTCTACATTTACTTCATCTGGGCCCGGGGCTTTTTTTGGTTGGGAGATTTTAATTACTGCTTCTATCTCACTATGGGTTATAGGTGTGTTGAAACTTCTTATCTGATATTGACTTAACTTTGGTGGGTGGTATATATCCAGAAATTTATCTGTTTCTTTTAGGCTTTTGAGTTTTGTTTGTTTGACTTCCTATTTTTTTTTTTACGTTTTACATCAGTTGAGTTTTCTTTGGTGAGTCTATTTCACTTTCAATTATGAATTATCCTCTTCATTTCATTCCATTGCTTGTTTGTGTTTTCAAAGAATTCATTAATGGGAAAATTTCATGCTAGCTATACGTCTGTGAGAAGACTTAGTTTCTAGAATATGCAAAGGTCTCAGAGAAGTAAACATGAAACTACCACTAACTGGACTAACGAAATGAGCAGACAGTTTTCCAAACACAAAGAACAAATGCCTACTAAGCATATGAAATGTCTTCCATGATAACAGCCAGTAGAGAAAACTGAGTCTAAACAAGATCTCCCTATGTAGTCCAGGCTGGCCTAGAATTTCTAAACTCCTGACTACAGGCCTTTGCCAGTTACCAAGCTTTTTAGATTCTGTTCCCCCCACACACACGTGTGCATGTGTGTAGACTCATATTGGGTTGAACTTAAAGCATCACTCATGCTAAGCAAGGTTTTAATGCTGGGCTGCATCCCCAGCCCTTTTCGTTTTCGGTAGGGTTGCTATCGCTGTGATAAAACACCATGACCATAGTAAGCTGGAGAGAGAAGCGTTTACGTGGCTTACACCCCCACATCACTTTTTCATCACACGAGCAAGTCAGGACAGGAACTGAACCAGGGCAGGAGCCTGGGGTCAGGAGCTAAAACGGAGGCCATGCAGCAAGTGAGGCTTACTGATTTGCTTCCCATAGCTTGCTCAGCCTGCTTTCTTTTAGAACCCAGGACCACTAGACCAGGGATGGCACTACGCACAACACACTAGACACTCACGCATCAATTACTAATTAATAAAATCCCCTACCAGCTTGCCTTCAGTCTGATTTTATGGAGGCATTTTCTTCACTGAGGTTCCCTCTTCTCAGATGAAGATAGCTTGTGTCGTAAAGCTATCCGGCACAGATGTTTTGAGTCAAAGTCCCATAAAGGATTGACAATATTACATAGATACATGTGTGTCAGTGAACAGCAGAAACAGTTGGGAGTCTATGGTCTGAAAATCCCCAGGATTCCATCAGGAAGAGTGAATTTTCACAATTAGCCAGTTTTAAGTATGCCAAAGTCTGGAAGCTAAAACAGTCCTTCTAAACTCTATTTAAAATTCTTTGTCAAATTATCCCCATCAGAAGCAATTGAAGATTTCTATCAGGGCAGATTGCCCTTCCAGCTTCTGAAGACTGTTTGGTAGTATCTAGATAAATATTTCACTAACATTCTTAAAATACTTTTTTCCATTGAAAGGAGTTTTCCTCAATAAGTTGCACGGTTGCCTTCCCAACTATAAAACTGTTTCATTCAATAACTTAATAGGATGTACACATACATTATGGATTTTTTTTCTGAAGAGTTATGGGTCGAACATAAGCCTTGGTATTGACCCAGAATTATTGCTTATACTGAGAAAGAAGTAACAGCTGGTATGAGAAAAGCATTTGGAAACAGAGCTGACAAGCTTTCTCCTTGGTTTCCAGGAGAAGGAGAGACTGTGTAGTTAAACCAGTCCAGTGCTTTGCTACTTGTTGCTCATGCAGAGCAAAAGTAAAACTGAGATGTGTGTACTGGCACAGGAGCTGGTGGTGGCTGTCTTGTGGAGCGCCACCATCTGGGTGACTCCAGCAATGACACATTTTTTTTTTTTTTTTCACAAATTTGGAGGCGGGAGTCAAAGACCAAGATGTTGGCAGTACTGGTTTCTCCTGGAGCTTCCGGCATAGTTTGCAGGTGGTGACGTCATCATACTGTTCACGCGTCCTCTGTCACGTGTCCTCTGTGTGGGCACATATACACCAAGTGTCGCTGTCAGTTTCCCAGTATTTTCTTATTACACCTTAGGGCCTGCTCTCATGACCTCATTTTACTTCAACTACTGCGTTAAAGATCTTATGTCTAGCAGGGAAGAATAACTAAGAGAACATATCCCCAAGTACAGCCACACCCTGAAGTACCACAGTGTGGACTTAAGTGTATGGATCCCAGGACATCGCTAAGCAAGCAGCAGTCACATGGAAAGAAACAGTTCAGGAGGCCCAGCTTGAAGCCACATGCTCCCTATACCTCTATGAGTCTGTGTGCTTGCCAGCGGCACATAAAACAGGGCATTCCCATGCAAGACTTTAAAATGGAAGTGGAAGTTTGCATACAAGGGTTTTGCAGTGGGAGGGGCATATCCAAAATATGGCTACATTGCAAGTTTTGAAGCTCCTAGTCTCCGGTGCTCTTGGTCTTCCTGGAGTAAGTAACTGGGGCTGAGGGGCATGTTACAATACCCCACCGTGAAAATCCCTTTGTTTTAACTCAACAAGACGATTTGTAACATTGGCCCCCGTTGTGATCAACTACAGCTGAGTTAAAGATTCGACTGAATGGTTCCAGGAAGAGAATTGAACTTATGCTGGAGGCATTCAACTTAGTTCCCTGAGACTGCCAACTTTAGACTCTCGTGAGCCTGATCCATTTCTGAGGTGGCCTTGGCCTCTGCTAGCGAAACACACTCCTGTTAGCAGAGAGCCCTTTAACAAACCTACAGCAGGTGCCACACTTCTCAGCCATAGGTACAGACAGCAAAGTTCAGCAAGGGGCTCAGACCTGTGGACCCCAGCAGAAAACAGGGGAGTCCTGCTCCGGTGAGGAAGGGAGTACCCGGTCCTGGCTTTGGTCTTCATACTCATACTACTTTCAGTTTTCAATGGATTAAACCCTTATGCATGTAAAGTATAGGCAATTGTACAATTTTCAATTTCATATATATATATATATATATGCATTTCATAGGAACACTATTTCATATCCTGAGTGCCACAACATCGCTCGGTTATATGACTCAAAAATTATAAAGCTTAAATGATAATGGAGGATTTCTATCGCACAACTCCTCCTAAGACTGAGTATTCAGTTCAAGGTGAACTGTGAGAGAGAAGCAGGACAGAACAGTTCTAGGAGAGTGATGCTATGGAACCAAGGAGTCAAGTTCTATAGACCTTTCTCTCTCTCTCTCTCTCTCTCTCTCTCTCTCTCTCTCTCTCTCTCCCCGTCTCTCTCTCTCCCTCTCTCTCTCTCTCTCTCTCTCTCCCTCTCCCTCTCCCTCTCTCTCTCTCTCTCTCTCTCTCCCCCTCTCTCCCTCTCTCTCCCTCTCCCTCCCTCTCCCTCTTCCTCCCTCTCTCCATCCATCTCTCCTCTCCTCTCCCTCCCCTCTCTCTCTCTCTCTCTCTCTCTCTCTCCCTCTCCCCTCTCTCTCTCTCTCTCTCTCTCTCTCTCTCCTCTCTCTCTCTCTCTCTCTCTCTCTCTCTCTCTCTCTCTCTCTCTCTCCTCTTTCTCCCTCTTTCTCTTTCCCTCCCCTCCATTTTCTTCCTTCTTCCTTCATCTTCTGATGTTGAGGGATGTTGGTTTCCTCCTGGCCAGAATCCATCAGGAGGACCAGCCGTATTCCACCCCAGGTCATGGTCATCTAAAGCCTATGCTCTGCAAGAGAATAAGTTTGTTTCGTGCAGAAGAGACATGGTCTTGAGTGGCCAGAGACATGTGCCAACCTTTGCGGTTATGGTTTTTTGTTTTCTGCATTTTGTTTTGTTTTGTTTTTAATGACATGCCAGGATTCGCCTGATCTCAGAAGCTAAGCAAGAAACTGGCTAGTACTTGGATGGGAGGTCATGTATTTTATGAAATGTTTTCTCACTAAATTAGTGAATCCCCATAAGAATGAAAGAAAATACATGGGTTTTCACAGTTTCCAGTGAGTGTATTAGACATGTACTCCTCACAGGACAAAGTTGGCTCAGAACATGAGATTGAAGTGAGGTGTCTTTTTTAAGTTTTTTTTTTTTAATTATTTGTGTCAGGGAGTCGCAAGAGTGTGGAGGGCAAAGAATAAATTTGTGAATTCGTTGTCTTTCCACCTGGCATTGACTCTTGGAACTCCACTTTTCAGGCTAATGTTTCTAGTGACTACCCATAAACTGATTCCACTGGCCTCCAGTGAGGTTTCTTGGTGCTTATGTAAACTCATTGAATAGAAAGAAAATAAACAAAATGCTTGAGAAGTGGGAAGCCCAGGCGACTTTGCTTGAGGTAGTGACAGCGAGGAACACGTGTCTTTGTCTCGGGGCTGGTGAAGTGAGTGAGCTGTTTTACTCAGGACCTTAGTTTTCTTCTGTATAGAGCAAAACTAAAAGGTGAATGGATAAATCAGTTGTGGTATATTCACACATTGAAATATTATTCCAGACTAAAGAGAAACAACCTTCCAAGTGCTGAAAACATGTGGGGGAGATGTGAGTGCATGTTGTGACTTGAAAGGAGCCCATCAAGAAGGCCACAGATGGCAGGTTCCAGCCATGTGACATCCAAGAAAAACAGAACTCTGGGGACAGTGAAAAGGTCAATGGCTGCCAGAGCTAGGAGCAAGAGAGGAATTGAAAAGAATTAGTGGGTGCCTATTTTATTAAGCCTCTCATGAGGACTGTGGTGGTTTGAAAGAAAATGTCCCACAAAGGAAGGTATGTGTGAACATGGAAGAGAAGCACCACCCAGCACACAATCTGCCAGCATCTAGGTTTTGTTTGGACTTCTAGCCTCATAAGATAGGAAGAACTGGTTTCTGCTGTTGAAGCCACTCAGGCCAAAGTAGTGTTATTTGGGTAGATTTAACTACAGTAGTGAGTGAACACCAGTCAGGTGTGACAGCTCCTCAGATGGGTGTACTGCCAGTCCCCACGTTTCTTATTTGGTGAGTATGGATTGGACCCTAAGCTCTCCCTTCCTAGCAATGGGGCACGGGATGATAGTGTTAGTGCTCTAACATTGTGCTCGGATTTGTGATGAGGCTGGCACTGAGCTGTAGACAGGGAGAAGGGCAGGTGGCCTGTGTGATTAGCCACTCGGTTGGAAAGCAAGGTGCGTTTAACAACTGCTGTTACTGGCAGGTCCAGAAAGCTCCGTGCTTCTCGAAAGGCAAAAACAATTAAGAATATATTAAAACCCCAATTCCTTACAGACCCTGAGTGGATAATATTAAACTTTATATGAAAAAAAAACACCTCAGGAGAGCTGAAACAATTGTGAACAATAAAAGAACTTCCGGAGGCATCACCATCCCTGATTTTAAGTTGTAGTACAGAGCTATAGTAATAAAAACTGCCTGCTATTGGCATAAAGACAGACACATCGATCAATAGGATTGAATCAAAGACCCAGATAAAAATCTACACACCGATTTTTTTATATATATAAAAAAAGCCAGAAGACACAGTAGAATAAAGAAATCATCTTCAACAACTAGTTCTGGTCTAACTGGATGTCTGTGTCTGCATCTGTGGAAGAATGCAAAAGAACCCTATCTCTCACCCTGCACAAAATGCAAATCCAAGCGGATCAAGGACCTCAACATGAAACCAGATACACTGAAGCTGACAAAAGAGAAAATGGGAAATAACCTTGAATGCATTGACATAGGAGACAACTTCTTGAACAAAACACTGAAAGCACAGGCACTAAGAGGAGCAGATAAATGGGACCTCGTGAAACAGAAAAGTTGATGTAAGGCAAAGCACAACACCTATAGGACAAAGAGCAGACTACTGAATGAGAAAAGATTTTCACAAACTCCACATCTGACAGAGGTCTAACCTAAAATATCTAAAGAACTCAAGAAACTGGACACGAACAAACCAAATATATAATTAAAAAATTGGATACTATCTAAACATAAAATTCTCAATAGAAGAATTCCAAATAGCTGGAAAACACTTGGAAATTTTCAGCATCCTTAGCCATCAGGGAATTGCAAATCAAAATGACTCTGTGATACTATCTTACACTTGTCAGAATGACTAAGATCAAAACCACAAGTGACAACTCATGCTGGAGAGAATGTAGAACAAGGGAAACACTCTTTTATTGTTGGTAGAATTGCAAACTTGAACAGCTACTATGGAAATCAATAGGATGGTTCCTTAGAAAACTGGAAATTGATCGACTTCACAGCCCAGCTATGCCACTATTGGGCACATACCCATTGTATCACAAAGACAGTGGTTCAACTATGTTCATAGTGTCTTTATTAATAATAGCCGGAAACTGGAAACAACCTAGATGTCCCTCAACTAAAGAATGGATAAAGAAAAGGGAGTACAATCACACAATGGAGTATTACTCAGCTGTTAAAAATAACAACAACAACAAAAGACATCATTAACTTTACAGGCAAAAGTTTGAAAGTAGAAAAAAAATCATCCTGAGTGAGGTGACCCAGACCCAGAAAGACAAACATGGTATGTCCTGACTTAAAAGTGAATATTAGCTGTAAAGGAAATTATAGACATGACACAAGCAGAGACCCAGAAAAACTAAGTAATAAGGAGGACTCTAAGGGGGGCACTAAGATCTCTCTGGGAAGAATAAATTTGACCTTTGACCTACAATATATCCTGTCTGCTAGTTATGTGGGGCAATGAAGGCGTAGATCTTGTGGAAATAGTCAACCAACAGCTGGTCTAATTTGAGGCCCACACCATGAAAGGGAGGCCAGGAACCAGGAAAAAAAAACCCAACAATTCCTAATATAAAAAAGGAAGCAGAATGTGTGGAAATACATAAATTTGAAATAAGGAGAACAGAAAGAATATACTCAGTTCTGCCATCTTGCAAAGGAACTATGGTTTTTTTGTTAATTTTTATTTTTTTAAGTCAAACTTTTAAACTTTCAGATGTGAACAAATGAATAGAAGAAACTTTAGAACACTGAATTCAGCCATCATTTCAGAAAAATCAGATGGCAGAAGAAGCATGTGCACAGCTAAGAGAGACTTCCAAGATACCTGTCCCTGGAACCTTCACAGTAAGGGGGGCAAAAATCCCAGGAGACGGTGAGGTAAGGGGGGATGAGACTTCTCTGGAGAAGCCCCAGTGCTGACATTTCCACAACATTCTCCAGTTCCTTCGCCCTTAGAGACTCCAGAAAATGCCTGCCAGGGAGGCACCAGCCACTGAATGACCAGAGGCAGTTGCAGCAGACAAGGCGAGGAAGAGAGCACCACTCCAACGGCTGTGCAGTTCACTAGAGCTGCACTTGCAGCCCAGTCCTGCAAGCTGCTCGGTAACAAGAGCAACACGGGGGTTGACAGCTGTGCTTCTGGAAGGCTTGCACCTGCACGGGGTCAGACAGCCTGGGATGCACGCATCTGCATTTTGTGAAGAAGTGCTCAATAGTAAGAAGAAACAGTATGCACCAATGAGCCTCTCTCAGTTGTGGTGAGCTGGCTGGATTCTTAGGTTTCTTAGTCCAGTTAGTGCACTCAGGGCACAGCCCCTGAACTGAGGGTGAAATAGAGGTCCTCCAGGTTCCTTTCCTCCTAAAAGATGAGGTGTTGCTCTGTGCCAGTGCTAACAAGTCCCAGTTGGCGCTTAAAGGTGCTTGTAATTTGTATTCATTGATGAGTTCTTTGGACATCTTTCTTTTTCAGGTTAATTTTGATACCAAGAGTTATTCACATATATGTGTCTAGTAGGGCTACTACTAGCGTGTGTCTGTGTCTGTGCATATATACATGTGTGGAGATGATTATATGTGTAAATGTGTATATAGGTATGTGTGTGTGTGTGTGTGTGTGTGTGTGTGTGTGTGTGTGTGTGTGAGTGTGTATGTGAGTGTGTGTGTGTGTGTGTGTGTGTGTGTGGAGTGATAGGAGGAACACCGGTGGTATGGTGAGTATGTTCTCTCAGTGGGATTCTTGACAGTGAGGCAGTGGATCAGTTAGACCCCTAACGTCCTGACGTCCTGAGAGCTCTAGTGCAGCAGGCAGCAGTCATCTCAGGAATGTCTGTTGCAGCCAGGACTTGTTGGCTGTGCTGAGAACAATACAAACTGTGAACAATGGTTTTGGCTTTCTTTCTTTTTGAGAGTTTGCACATATTAGGATTCACAGTACTGCAGCTTAAGCATTTGCCTTGCTGGTGTTATACACTGGAGACGATTTTTTTCACTGGAGACGATTTTTTTCCTTCCCCCCTTTCATTGTATACATCTGTATGATACGACCTGGCTGGACAGGACAAGGGATGGAAAGGAGAACAGGAAAAAAACCGGGTCAAGTTTGGGGGTAGTCTCCTGAAGCAGAAAGGCATGTGATGTGTATGTGTATGAGGACAGCACACACTGGTCCCCAGGAATCAACCACAGCCTAAGGAAGCAAAGGACTAGGAATGTTCTTCATGCCTTGGGAATAGTGGCCTGGCCTCTGACTTTTCCCACTGCTCAACTCTAATGGTCCTTAGAAGAGGCACCATTCCAGTTGACTCATGCAGGTGCTGAGGAGGGAGAAGAAAGGGTGAGGGATGTTACTGCACAGACTATGACAGCTATTTGGGTTCTTTGTTGATTTCCATACTGTGCTAACTTTGGAGAAGGAACCACAGTGAATGGAACTGTCATTGTTCAAACCCTACTATGGTAAGAGGGGTCTTTTTGAATTACCTTTCTATTGCTGTGATAAAACATTATTACCAAGAGTTTATTTGGGGATATGGCTTCTGAGGGCTAGAGTTCATGGTGGCAGGAACAACTGTGAGCTTATATCATGATCCGTAAAAAGGAAAAAGTGAGCAAGAGATACACAGAATGGCACCAGTATTTTGCCAACTCAAGGTTGTCCCCCAGTGATATACTTCCTTCAACAAGGACACACCTCCTAATCCATCCCAAACGGTTACATCAACTTTTGACCAAGAAGTCAAACCTATGAGCCTTTGGAGGACATTCTTATCCAGACTACCACAGGACCTTACTAGCTATGGCAGGGCGATGCCTTAGTCCACAGCTTCCATTTGAAAGTCATGTCTCCCCACATCTGCCACCACAGCATGCCTGTGGTGAGTGCTGTCGGGAGGTTTGTAGGCTGTCCCTTCATGAGGTGCCTTATCACTGATCCTTAGCTGACAATTACACCTGGTGAGAAAGGTGACAGAAATGCATCCTACATGTCACAGCCAAAGTTCAAATGTCACATCAAATGTCATCCTACATGTCACAGTTCCAGTTCAAACCTTGGCCTTGACATCCTGCTGACGACTACTGACTACTAGCTATTCGAGGCAGGCTCCCTTGCTCTAGCAGTATCCCCTCCCTGCTGCACACACAGGGCTGCTCTCTCTTCTGTGAGCTCCTGGGAACTGCCCACACTTCCATAGAGACATGGAGCCCCCTTTTAACATGTCACAGCAGCTACGCCTGTCTGCTGTTCGATTTAAGCCATGTAAAGCCAGGCACAATCAGCCTGCTGACTCCTTGTCTCCAGGGCAGTTATCTTGCTACCCGGTGCAAGTTTGTTCCGTAAAAGGTTTTGCCTCCTGTCAAAGATATGTGAAAAGCTCAGTCCTATGCCGCTATGCAGTCATCCTTCGGGGAAAGGTTCCTCACCACCCACAAGGGTGGAATGCATCTCAGATGAAAGCTTTTGATTAAACAGGCCTTTCTGGCAAAGGCGCCTCATGTCACTGGCTGCAAAATGTTGCCAGGATGTGAAAGTGAGCCAGGTCCCATCCGGCTTTTGGATTTCAATAAACATCAATACTCATATGTTTAAAATGGAAGCGAAATCCCTCAAAAGAACTTAAACTGTGTAGATGTGAAGATGAAAGACAGCAGTGATCTGAGAGTTGGCAAGACACAGAGTTTCTGAGCTCTTAGATAAAGACTGACTGGGCTGAACTGGCCAGCAGAGAACAAGAGCATGCAGTTACACAGTCAAGATCCCTTCTGTAGATGAGGAAATTCAGACCAGTGCACAGTGTCTCTGGGATCAGTGAATGACAGCTGGCCAGTGCCTCACTTGAGTCAGAACATGTATTTCCTTTGCCCTAAGACTGGACTGAAGGCCATGACACCCCAAGGGACTCAGTTCACAAGAACCCAACTGTCAGAACCAGTAGTGGTCTCACATACCAGATGCCTTCACCAGAACAGCTAGAAGGAGGTGATGGTCCAGTCTCGTCACAGGCTAGGAAAACAGGGTCAAAGGACCACTGCAAGATCTTGGGCCTGTGAAGCTATTCAATGAAACAGCATCCATCAAGTACACATCAAGAGATGCACTAACTGAACCTGTGGAAAACACATGGAACTGGAGAGAGAGCAAGGACCTATGAGCAAGGCATGGGCCTTTGGAGAGAGCATAAACGTGTGGACAGAATACAGACATCAAGATAGAACGTGGATCTGTGAAGAAGGATGCCATTTTCCAAAACTCATTTATTTGATCAACGTTTTCCTAAATGAATTACAGATTTGTTCAGCTTTGTTATTCTTAGTTTCCAGGGTTTCCGCTACATTTTTGTTTAGGGATATTTGCAGGTCTACATCGAAGTCGGAATTCATTTCTACAGAAAGGAAAATAGAGTCCCTAAATCTACTTGGTAGAGGAAGAAAAACACAAACTAGCTAGATAGCCGCTGTACTTTAGGGTACGATGCAGCTACGAGAAGATCCAAATGTTGTCTCTGCAGAGCTGCAGCTCTGCTCTAAGGTCTCCAAGGCTCTACAAGTCAGCTGCTGTGCTGCACAGGGGCCCCTCGCTTGCCTGTGGATAACTGCAGCTTAAAGCAGCTGCTTTGACTTGGCTCTTTCAAGACAGAGAACCTGCACTCAGAGAATTTCTCGACTTCTATTTAAACTAGAGCACCAAGATTTCATGTCAGCATTTTTCAGATGTGTGTCTATCCTATATTCTAGCTCATGTACCTTTCCCACTACCCTGCTCTGCTCTGAATGACTCTCCCTCCCAGCATCCTCTATTCTGCTCATCACAGAATTTTAAATCTATTTTAATTGCTAGAGTATAACTATTCTCTTTTATTACTTATAATAATTATTAGTGTTATTTTTCTGGCTGTGCCTATTTTATAAATTAAACTTTTTAAAATGGTACACATAAAAAAACCCACAATGCAATGAGGCAGGGTGGCGCCTGTAATCCAGCACTTGGGAGATGAAGGCAGACAGAAGAAAAAGAACATATACACACAGATAAAAAGGAAGGAAAAAAATCAAAGTATAGTATACATGTGTTCCAGTGCTATTTGTGGTGTCAGGTGTCTACAGGGGCCTTAGATCCACAGAGAAGTGGGAACAATTGTAATCAAGTCCCTGTATTCATGCAT
The DNA here is from genome assembly GCF_903992535.2 of Arvicola amphibius. Taxonomy (NCBI): domain Eukaryota; kingdom Metazoa; phylum Chordata; class Mammalia; order Rodentia; family Cricetidae; genus Arvicola; species Arvicola amphibius. The sequence continues at coordinate 110,579,257 of NC_052057.2, read as the reverse complement.
AGACAAATGCCTGAAATAATTCCAAAGATGAAAGGGCACATGCCGTCACTGGTCCACACTCACCAATACTGTTCCAAATTTTGCCAGTAAGAATAAATGTCTGTGATGGTTTTCAATAAAGGCATAATAATAGAAGAACTGTGGATGGATCCAATGATAAGATGTTTGCCTAGTTTGGCAAGGCACCTAGGTTTGAGCCCCAACAACCTCCCTCCCCGAAAAAAAAAAAAAAAAACAGAAAAAGGAAAAACTTGCGTACTAAACTAATTATTTTTGCATTGCAAATTAAAGGAAACTCTACCAAGTTGTCTTGTCCTGTGGAGCTAAGCAAACACCAAGACAACAAGCTTTCTGAGGACAGGGGAAACTGGCCAATACAAGAGAGTGTAGCAGATGCATAGAAGCGCACAGCTGTCTAAGAAGAGGAGAGAAGAGGAAACTTGAGAGAATGGGATAGTTGAGATGGAGCAATGACAGAGATGAGTAAAGAAAGAGAGATATTGATTATGGGAGTCATTATGGGGCTTGCAATAAACCTGGCACTAGAGACATTTCCAGGAATCCACAAGGATGACCCCAGCTAAGACCTTAAGCAACTGTGGAAAGGGTGCCCAAAGTGGCCTTGCTCTGTAGCAGGATCAATGGCTATCTTAAATGTCATCATAGAACCTTCATCCAGCACCTGATGGAAGCAGATGCGGAGATCCACAGTGGAACACTGAGCTAAGCTCCCAGAGTCCAGTTGAAGAGAGGGAGGAGTGATAATATGAGCAAATAGGTCAATACCATGATGGGGAAACCCACAGAAACAACTGACCTGAGCTAGAGGGAGCTCACTGAGTCTGGCCTGACAGTGGGGGAACCAGCGTAGAGTCAAACTAGGCCCTCTGAATGTGGTGACTGTTGATCGAATGAGACAGACTGTGGGTCCACTGTGAGACCAGGATTTGTCCTTACTGCGTGCATTGGTTTTTCGAACCCATTCTCTATGGAGGGATACACTGCTCAGCCTAAATATAGTGGGGAAGGCCTTAGCCCTGCTTCAAAGCAATGTGCTAGACTTTTCTGACTTCCCATGGGAAACTTTACCCCCTCTGAGAAGTGGATGGGTGGTGGGGTGGGGAGGAAGGTGAAGGGAGCAGGAGGAGGGGAGGGATTTGTGTGTAAAATGAGAAAGATAGTTTTTTAAAATAAATCAATAAAATAAGAAAAATAATGAAGCAATCAGGCATCAAGGCCCACACAGTGGACCCAGGCTCGCTGACTCCAGACAGGACAGGACTCAGGAGAATGGGTGCTTGACAGCAAGCAGGCCATAGGCAGTCTAGGGAGTGCAGTCAGCATAACCACGCCTCTTCTCGTCTTCAAGTTGATGTCAGTGAATCAGCTGTAAGACCTTTCCACAGGAGGTAGACTTTTCCAACTAAAGGGAATAAATGAGAGGAAACCCTTCCACGTATCCTACTGCCTTTCCCTTCTTTCCTTTATTTCTTCCCAAGAATTTTAAGGTTTGTTGTTCTACTTGTATTTTAATTGTTTTGAAAATTATTTAGATTCCAAAACAATAACCTGCAGGTTAAGTAGATGGCTTTTAATAGTCATTAAAATTTTCTCAATGGACTATATCTGTTTTTGTTTTTCACTGGCTATGTTCATTGTATACACTACTGTGTCACATAAGGGTATTTTCACACAAGTATATATGGCACAACCCCTAACTTAATTCTTTCTTTTCCTCAACCTTCCCCCTCCTGTTCATTTCCATTGTTCCACTAGACAGTTTGGCTTCTATTTTTATGAAGAACTGTAATTTTATCATAGATGTGTAATACTGAACTATGGAACACTACAGCTTACTTGAAACTGTGGGAGTACTCTTTCTACAGATCCAAACGCATGCTGAATTTGCCCCTTTTTAAATGAGGAAATGACCTTCAGCAACTCTAAAATGTAGAGTTTGGCATTTTACTAAATTTCATGGGGAGAAAACGTAATGAGTCAATAAACCCAATTTGGAGGCTGGTTATTGTCACATAAATTAATTTGCCTGCTAAATGATCGGATTCACATCCACCTTTTTCCTACCATCTGCCTCACAACAAAGTTGGCATTGTACTCCTTTGAGGGTGGACCATAAAAATGTCATTATTTAAAGGCTTATTATCCTTAATTCCTGCTAGCTTCCAGTTCTCCGCACTTACAGGTGAATCAGGTAAGGACCATCCCTGGAAATTTTCTAAATAGACTCTCCTCTACCAATAGCAGACCTGGAGACAGCTCCTCTCACTGGGCTCTGGCCCAAAGGAGGAGACCTGCCGTGTGACCTTGGGCTCCAGCTAGCAACCCACTCCTGTTCCATAGAGCCACAGCAGTCACGTTCCCATTGCTTGTTTTTGATTGTCTCTCCCAACACTTGTGATCTGTGAAATCTCGCCTGACTGTCACACTGAGTGATCCCATCCCATTTCTCTGCACAATCAGGCTCCTGGCAACTCTGCCTCATAGAGAGCTGGTTAGGGAGCCGTGGGCAGCAGCCAGAGCCTGCTCCAGCCAAGTCCTAAATGTGACCCTAATGCAATGCAAGGGCCAAGATCATCCTGGTCATGATCATCTCCCAGCCCTTGTTAGATTAGGTGAAAAGGTGAGTATTTTCAGTAGGGGAAACATGACAACCACTAAAATCCTGTTTAATATTTAATGATTTCAAAAAATCAGCAACTAATTCCTAAATCATAAATAATGCCCCATCCAGAAAAATAACAGCAAAAATACAGGTGATGGTTGGCACAAGCATTGTTTTGGTTTGGAGGTAGAGTTTTGCTGTGGGTCCTGACTAGTGATCCCCCTGCCTCAGCCTCTCAAGTCTAGAGTCCTGGGCTTGGCACTTATATGCTACCATGTCCAGGATTTGTAAGTTTGCATTGTGCTCACTTACATATGATTCCAGTGGTCTGGGTGGCATCTATACCAGCCTGCTGGCTGTGCATCTGCTGCCATTTCAGCCTTACTGCAGGATCAGGACGTGGTTTAGTTAGATAATTCAAGTTTTTCAAAATGTGCAAAAGACTTGTCCAAAAAAATCAGTGATAATTATACAAAAATTGAAGGGAAGGATTCAGGGCACTATAGTTTGACCTCATTTTCACAAACACATTTCAGCCATACTAAAGGCTTTAAGATTTTACTATATGTAAATACGCAAAGCAAATATACTCTAAAAAGAGAAAGTCTGCACCCATAGGGATGCTTGTCTGGACTCCAACAAGAAGTTCAACAGCCATAGCATACACTTTAAGAAAACATCACATTAGATCCTCTGGAGGCACAGTTTACCGGGATCATGAAAGGCCTGTTGGTGGTGAGGATCAGGTCCCCAGGCATGAGGAACCTCATGAGGAGTAGATATGTGTCCCTGAGGCCTAGAGTCGAGCTGTCAGGTAACTACAGACAGCTGCAGCCCCAAGACATGGCATGTGATTAGAAAGCATTGGGAAATAAGCGGAATTGGGTCCTCATGTGTTTCAGAGGTTAATTAGGCATTGAGAGCAGGGATGACAAGGAGTTAGTCAAAGGTAGTAGGAGGAGGGGCACTCTATACTGACTGAGGGAAGCAGTGTGAACGGTGGGAGGAGTGATACAGACAACTCCAGGAAATGTAGACGACAACAGCACAACGACAAGGACTAAGTTTTCATTCCCAACATTAACTGTAAAATTTCAAAACATGGGCTGGAGATAAAGCACAGTATAAGAGCTCTCCCTGCTCTCCCAGAAGATCCTAGTTCAGTTCCCAGTACCCATGTCAAGAAGCGCACATCAACCTAGACTTCCGGCTCCAGGGGATCTAATATGCCCTCTTCTGGCTTCTGTGGTTGTCTGCACTTACATACACGTACAGATACACAGACATACACATTAAAAAAAAATAAAAATGAATCTTGAAAACTCATTCAGATCAATGGTAAGTTAAGTGTGTTGATAGGAAATAATGAGATTATATTTCTCAAGTTCACAGAGAAAGAAAATGACAAGTATTTAATTGCCAAATATCACTTACTTTCTGCCTCCTGGAGAAGCATTTTAGAAAACTAGAATCAAACCACACCTAGCAGTTTTTTAAAGATTTATTTATTTATTTATTTATTATGTACACAACATTCCTTCCATGTATGTTTGCATGCCAGAAGAGGGCACCAGATCTCACCATAGATGGCTGCAAGCCACCATGTGGTTGCTGGGAATTGAACTCAGGACCTCTGGAAGAGCAGTCAGTGCTCTTAACCTCTGAGCCATCTCTCCAGCCCCAACACACTTAGCATTTTTAAGAAGGACAAAGAGCAAGTGTGTTTGGACCTTAATGTCTGAATGTGGGTTAGAAATCAATAAAAGGAAGCCAGGTGTGGTGGTGCACACCTTTATTCCCAGCACACAGAATGCAAAGGGAAGAGGATCTCTTCCTGACAAGTGATAAATCTGAATCCTAATCACTTAAAAGGACCTTACTACTAGAATAGAATTGTATTCCTTCAACCAACATGAAAAATTAAAAGTCAGTCAGTTTTTAGGATGTGTTTAATGCTAAACGGACACACACACACACACACACACATACACACACACTATTACTAACAGGTACCTAGACCTTAGCACAACTGACACCATGATGAAAGAACCGTTCAGGCCTTGGAACCCAGCATGTAAGCAGTAGCACCTGCCAGGATGAGAACAAAGGCCCAACTCATCAAAGCCTATAGTTCTGGGAAAGGTCCTAAAAGTACTAACATTGCTTTTTTGCTTCCATAGTTCTGATTCTGGCTAACTCTTCTTGCTGATTGCAGTGTGTCAACCCAGGATATGGTTTCTGTGCTTAAAAGTTCACTTTAAAAATTGCTTGTTACTATACTCAAATCCTGAATGCCCACAATAGTCTCTGGCCAGCTAATTACAACATTCTATTAACTTGAACCCCTATTTGAATGGTCTTCTCTTGTGGATACCTCACAATGATAGCACCCATATATCATATATGTGTGTGTGTGTGTGTGTGTGTGTGTGTGTGTGCGCGCGCGCGCGTATGCGTGCACACGCATATACATATATATCCATACCACATACCACATAGAAACACACCAGACACAACATATGCTCATGATATGGACACACACACACACACACACACATATATATACACACACACATATATATATGCACGTATACACACACCCAACATGAATAGCACACCACAGACTTTACCCATTCAGACCCTGAACCATATACACACTCATAGCTCATTAGTTACCAGAAGTGGATTAGAAAGTTTGAAGCAGATATTCCTCTTCAATGCCCGAACATGCATGGCACACACCTGCTATTAAGATCTCTCCTCCCAATTTTGAGCTGATATCTTTTAAACTGAATTGTTATGACTCAATTTGATAGAAGAATTAAATGGTTAAACAGTGAGTCATCACAGTAGCAAATATGCTTCAGCATTTCCACATGATCCAGCTTGAAAACTATACTGCAACTCTGGCTGCTATAGTCTTAAGGATTGCACAAACACCTCATCTACTATTCAAAATAGAGAACATATTTTAACATATAAATATAAAAAGAACCTAAAAAAGCTTTGGAGAACTCCACCAAAACCATAACAGATACTTGCTTCATGATAGTGTGTGTGTCTTTTGTGTGGTACTAGGGTGGAGTCTGGGGCTGTGTGTGTGTGTGTGTGTGTGTGTGTGCCAGCTAGGAAAGAGATGACCTACTGAGTCACACACAAAGCACAGAATGCTTTTAAGGAACATGTTCTCAGCTGTTCCTTACAGCATTAACATGCACTCCCAGGACCTCTCCAAAAAAGCCCAAGTGATCAAGGTGGTAAAGTGCAGGCCCCTCTCTTGACTCCATCTGAAGTCTTAGTGGTTGGAAGGCTGTCATATTTTCAGAAGTGATCATGAATACACATGCAGAACCCTACACCCATGTTTATAAATATGATAGTAGCTCCAAGAGGATGAGGATTTATAGCCTCTCTGTCCTTTCTTAGAATACCAGAGTTGGTTTTCATTAAGTGTGTGATGGACCAGTCACAGTGGCTCATGCCTGAAATCCCATGACTTTGAAGAAATAAGCAAGAGGATCACAGTAAGCTGGCAACGAGACTTACCTATGTATTAAGTTTCAAGCCAGCTAGGGCTACATGATAAGACTTGTTCTCAGCAAACAAACAAACAAACAAACAAACAAAAAAAAAAAAAAAACAATACCACCAGAGCAAAAACCTTGGGGAATAGAAGGTTGAAGGTTTTTAATAATATGAGTTCAATGACTCAATGACAAGAAAAGTTTTAGATAACTAAAGATGCCATGAACAGAGTATATGCTCCTCACTTTCTTTATATATTGAATTCAACTTCATAATTATGGAGAAAGTTAACTTGTTCATTGGTACCAGTGCACTGCTTCTCCTCACCCCAGATGGCAGAACACAATGGTCAAAGGAAGCAGAGATCAATAGATTATGACTAGATAAAGACACGTTGGCATTGAGGCTTCCAAATGTTGGATTTCCTCTAAATACTACCACAAGGGAGCATGGTGGCTGAGCTCCTAGGGCCCAAGGTACATGTCCAAACAAGTTACTAAAATGACCAGAGGGCATCTAGAAAGGTGTCATGCTGGAAGGGTTCTGGAACTACAGGAGACTACCAGACACCAGTAAGAACCAGCTAATGCACCAAAGTATTTTTATCTGAGAAAGTCATACCTGAGCCCCTTGCCAACTGAGCCCTCTAAAAGAACTCTATTTTGGAGAGCTGGGTGAGCAATTAAGAATATGTGGAGCTCTTGTAGTGAACTAGAAGAGAATCAACATAAATGTCCATCGACAGATGACTGGAAAGAAAAATATGGCTTATATAGACAATAAAATATTTCTCAGCTTTAAAGAAAAGTAAAAAGGTGAAACCCATGGAGTGTCTCAGGTAAATTGATGGAACTGGAAAAAATGACACCAAGTGAGGTCACTCAGACTCACAAAGACAAGAGTCACATTGTTTTGTTTTCTTAGAGGACCTTTTATTTTGTTTGCTTAATTTGGATGGCATTGGAATCCATTATGGATGAGGGCTTTGACTCGGGGGTGGGGAGTCGGAGAGACAGTAAGGTAAAGACAGAAAAAAAAAATAAAGTGAAAGGGAAGGGAACACTTTGAGGGGAAATTTCAAACACTGTGGAGTTGAAGAGTTGAGGAATGGAAGGTTTAACCCAAATGAAAGGTGTTACATGAAAACCCAGAATCTTCAAAACATTAAGTAAATATTATGATCTAGAAGGGGATAGTAGAGTATGTGGAAGCCCAAAAATGTGAGCGTATTTCTTCCTTGCCCAATGGTCAGAGAGTTGAAACTTCTATTCCTTCAAAGTTATCATTTGTTTCTACCTCATGGGTCCCACCTAGATTTAGACCAGAGAGCTCTGCTGTCTCAAGGCTATTCTCAACAGGTGTGGCTAATATCCAGATCTTGTCTTTCAGGAATAGAGAAGTAGATATGCTTCTACCCCAAACAGAAGTCTAAGGATCCAACTAAGTTCCTACTCCCTTAAGGAGATAATGGATTCCACCCACAGAGAGATTTTCCGACAGAATGTTTTGGTCTAGGGTGTGAGCGTGACTTGTCTTATTCTAGCAACAGAATGTTTAACTAAAAATGTAGCCTGCAACCTTCAACTGGTCTGTTCACTTCCTTGTATCGTGCTAATGCAGGTTTTTCTTTTTATCTTACTCCTACTTTGGGGGGCTGGGGGTATTTTAAGCAACTGGAAATTAAACACAGGCAATTTCAGTGACCACTGGAACTCCCTCCTGGTACTATCCTATGTTTTCTGTGTTATTATATTTACTCATGTCTTCATGCTCTTTACTTATTTCCTAATCCCCTTGCCCCTACACTAGTAAATGGTATCTTTGTCAAAGCTGGTCTCGAACAAGAATACAGGTGATATGGAAGAAAATGGGGGCAGTACTCTGGGTTAAAGGAGGGATAAGGGGAAAAGCATAGAAGAGAGCAGGAGGTAGAAGTGGTTTAGCCAAAACTACAGGCATTTAAAGAAGACTTAGAGAAACTCACTAACTGGTGAGCTAGTTTTAAAGCAATATAAACTGAGTGTAGCGGCAAATGCCTTTCATCTCAATACTACAAAGACAGAGTCAGGTGGCTCTTCGGGAGTTTGAGGCCAGCCTGGTCTACAGAGTAATCCTGTCTCAGAAAACTGAAATCTAGGTAGATGAGAATTCAATCCTAGATTCTCTTCATGAGTGGACAGTACGAGGTTACAGATGACATAAGATAGCGTTTGGCTGCTGGAAGTCACACCTGCATCCTACAAAAGAACAATTTACTCTTAACCACTGTGCCAGCTCTCCAGCATCAGTGTGTCGCATTTTTATGAAGGAATACACCTTGTGAAAAAGGCAAGGCTACGGACAGAAGGGAGAGTGGACTCCAGGGCCCAGTCCCTGCCCCAGCTGCATTTGTTCCTCCATTGCTGAAATCCACCCTTCTATCTCACCCCGTGGCCTTGTTAGACTTCTACTGCTGTAATAAAGAGCATGACCAAAGGCAATGTGGGGAAGAAATATTTATTTTACCTCAGAGGTCATAGTTCATCATGAAAGAAAGTCAGGGAAGGAACTCAAGGCAAGGACTCAGAGGCAAGGTCTGAAGCAGAGACCATGGAAGAATGCTCCTTATTGTCTTGGTCTGCATGACTTTCTCAGCCTGCTTTTTTTTTAAACTATCAAGGACCCCTGGCCCAGGCGTGACACCACCCACAGTGAGCTGGGCCCTTCCATATCAATCAGTATTCCAGAAAGTGTCTCACAGACTTTCCTAGAGGGCAATTTCAATTTGGGGCCAATCTCAAAATGGGGGCATTTCCTCAATTGAGAATTCCCCTCCCCAGATGACCTTAGCGCATATGTCAGGTTGACAGAAAACTAACCAGCACAATTGGTTCCACATGCTCTGAGGTCTTGCAAAACCCTTTGTAGAGCAGGCATTAGCTACTTCCGCGGCATTCCATTCTTACACCCAGGGCTTTGGCACTGCCACATATGCCACGAGTTGCCATCCTTCTATCTGCTCTGTGTGATAGGAAATGTTGAAACACTCATCCATCTTCGTGGAGAGTATATTCAACATGTCCCTCATTCACTTGTCTTTCATTTTCTTTACTCTGGAAGACAGTAGCAGCTGATCTGCCTGCATATTGTAGAGGAACACTCATTCCCCTCTTTCAAACCTTGGTGTCTGCATATCAGACTTCTCTTTTTATTTCCATGCGAAAAGAAAAGCCTGTGAATATCCCTTAAATTCAAAGACAATACAAGAACTTAATGTGATTCATGTGAGGATGTTTGTCATGCTGTCTTTTTAAGAATTATTCTCAGGGGTTAAAAATTATTTTTTTTCTTTTTTCCCTTCATGGAACAGTTTGCATTGAGCCGCTCTTCCAGATATAGCAGAAGAAAGACACAAAGAGGAAGCTTGTTTGACCAAAGCATAATACTCAATATTTTGACTGGATTCATAGAAGAAATATGGTTGAGCTGTCACAAAGGAAAGTCAAAAGCTGGCAATCACTATTAATAAAAGTTTTGTATTTCTATCCGAATGCTTCATTTTCTTCTGCAGACCCTAAGTCTGCAGAAAAGCTATGTGAGGAAAGCTAGTCACCAAAATGCAACTGCTTGAATAACAGGGAGTTGTCTGCCCCTAAAAGACACAGAAATGTTACCAAGGGATTGTTTATCTCTAGCTTGAAATTGGCTTAACAAAGAAATCCTAAAACAAAATCAGCTGACCAAACAAAAAACAAAACATAGTTTCTTAACTCATTAATGTTTCTTTAAGTCCTTTTCATCCACAAAATGCAAGAATATTTTGAGAAAGCACATCCATGGTGAATAATACATGTGATTGGGGCCAGACTGGTGTGGGTCCAGGCTGGAGTGGGGTCCTGGCTGGGGTATGGTCCTTTTCTGTGCTGCAGGACAGACATCCCTGCCGTGATCCTCAAACAATAAGATCCAGGCATTAAATGATGGAATTCATCTTATATTTCAACTTGACTGGATCACAAGATTCTTCATTTCTATAAGTGAGGATGTTTGTGAAAAAGGTTAGGTTTAGATAGCAGACTACTACAGCATATTGTTTTCTTTATGAGAAATGGACCTCAACCATTGAGAAAGAGATTTGATTGGAATATAAGCCTAACCTTTTTATCACCTTGCATCATGATGGCTAACACTGTGCCTTCCTTCACAGCCAATGCCTCTACAGAAGGGGACACTAACTTCTTGGGATAGCTTTACAAAATGCACATATCTCCACCCCTCAGTCTCTGGTGTATAGACAGGCATTAGAGACTGAGAACCTTAAATTATAGATGAAGGTCTATACATTTTCACATGAAACATGACCCAAGGATTTGAGTTATCATTAACATAGGGAACACAGTGAAACCTGCCATTTCCATGGTGCTTAGAACAAGGCAGTTACTTTATTCCTTCATTTCACAAATATGCATCATTTCCCTTCTCCGAGTCTTGGCCTACCCTAGGGTCTAAACAAAGCTGTTCTGTGATGGAATTACTTTGTGTTAGATGGTGGGGGTATCAAATAGTAAGCAACTAGAATAATGGAGGAGAACGATCATGAAAATATTTGCTGACAGATGACACTGGATCAGAATCTAAGAGAAGTAGAAGACTGGGGTAAAGCAGAGGATCTTCTTAGTTAAGTGTCCGGGTGAGAGGTCAGGCTCTGGAAGCAAAGTCATTGAAAGGAATGATGCTAGAAAAGTCATGGCCAGCTCAGGGGATGTGCAAGTCTCCAGAAATGCTCTGGAATTGATTCCAAGAGCAGGAAGCCTCTAGAAGTGTGTGTGTGTGTGTGTGTGTGTGTGTGTGTGTGTGTGTGTGTGTGTGTGTGTGTGTGTGTGTGTGTGTGTGTAGATTAGAGGCTACCATGTGTTGGTATGTGTCTGTGTGTGTCTGTTTGTGACATCTTCCTCTATCCCTCTCTACCTTGTTTTTTGAGACAGAGTCTAACAAGCTTGCTGTTTGGCTATACTGGTTGACAAGAGAGCTCCCGGGAGTCAACTGTCTCTACCTCACCAGTGCTAGGATTGTAGAGATACATCAACACCACATCCATTTTACTTGGCCATTGTTAGTCCTTGTGTTTGTGCAGCAAGCAGTTCCCCAACTGAGTTATGTTCTCACCTCCCTTCTGGATGGATTTGAGCACAATGTTTTATTTTCTTTTTGTCACTGGGTTCCAGAGGAGTATTAGTCTAAAGAAGTAGGGAACAAAAGGGAATCTAATACCTGTCATATTTTCATCATCGTTATTACTGTTACTCACATTATAAGAAAGAACTATGTTTGACAGACAGGTGAATATCTAGGATAAAAATGTCTTATGATCCTAGCCACTCCAGAGGTAGAAGCAGGAGTTTCAGAAACTCAAGGTCATCTTCATCCTCAACCAGCCCCTGATAAACCTGGGCTTCAGAAGGGCTCTCAAATATCAAAAATGGTTTAGCAGCTCAGGTGAGTCTTCTGTCCTCTTGATCAGAGAGGCTATGGAGGTCCAGTGTACATTCTGAAAACAGGAGGAAGAACCCAGTGGGGGCCATCACATATATGTATTTTATATATTATATATGATATATAATATAGTATATGTCTTCATATGCATCATATATGTATGCATATACATATATTTATCCTCTTGCAGAGAGCCACAGGGTCAGCAAGACCTTGAGCCATCCTAGCAGGTGGTACAACTGTCAGAGGAAAGCTACAGGAGCCAGGGGCTCCTCCTTTGTCCCCAAGAGTAGCTTCTGAGGAGACTTGGCTGATCATAGCAATAAAACATAAATAAATAAAGGTCATTTTGTAGGGCAACATACCTAACCTTAAACACCCAGCAGAAAAGTATAGCCAAAAAGTAGACCAACTGGTAAAAAGGCAGAATCAACAACAAAAGTACACTAGAGTCTTTAAAGGGATGAATAAGCTTTTAAGCTCTTCCATTAATAAAGCCTGAATGTGGATTAGGAACAGGCCACATAAGATAATCACAGCCACTGAAGTAATGTCCTTGGAAGTGTCTCTTTTCTGATTCTCTGCTTTGTTTGTCACTGAGCACTCTCCAGTTCCTCATTTGGGGCCACACTAACTGGAAAGGCCCACAGAAGCCAGGTGTCAGCCAATATCAGTAGTTATAGGGTGTTAGATCAGACATAGAGATGGGCAGCAGAAGATCATAAAGGAATGAAAAGAGCCTAGAATAATCTGGAACCTTCCTACTTTCCCCAATCAGGAGGCTCTAATCTTTATTGATTAATGAATAAATCTGTTTCAGAAAGTGGCTTAGCAGATATTGGTTAATGAATGAAGCTGTTTTGGCCTCTGGCTTAGTAGAATAGGGCAAGACAGGAATTCCAAGCAGATAGAGGAGGACAGAGTAGGTGGAGTCAAGGAGATGCCATGGAGCCACTGGAGGAGACAAATATGCCCCGGAACTTTACCGGTAAACCATGAGCCTCATGATAAAATATAAAATAATAGAAATGGGTTAATTTAAGGTATACGAGTTAGCCAGAAATATACTTAAGCTATTAGCCAAAGAGTATTGCAGTTAATACAGATTTCTGTGTGATTATTTTGAAAATCTGGGCAGCCAGGAAATGAAGCAGCCTCTCCCAACAATTATCATTATTATTAATTCTTATTATATCAGACTCAGTAACTATAACATCCAGAGGTAAATTTTAAGTTTGGGCAGTCAGTATGGACTGCAGTCAGGACACATCGAACGTGGCTAACTTAAACATCTAGAAATAAACATTTAGTGGCCATATTTATGCATTTAAACCAGACAAAACTTTTCTTAGTTTATCCAGCTGAATTTTTATGTGGGGGAAGGCCAGCAGGCCATTTGAAATTTCCTGGTGGGTCAGCTCCCACCGCTGCTGGGCATTGGTGGTTCTTGCTGTGCAGTTTTGGAGTATGAGTCAATTTGTGGGATCTAAAATATAATCATCCAGGAGAAGTGACAAACGTTGGCCATCATTGGTACCTGGCCTTGCAGTTGCCTCTGTCCTCCTGGTTTATTGGCATTCTGGCCTGGGACTGCAGTACCTGCAGGAGAGGGGTAGTCCTCTCTCTGGCTGCCAGCGCTGCTATCACAGACAAGAGTCCCCAAAGCTTGGACTCCTGAGGCAGAGAGGGGAAGGGAAGGCTGGCAATATCTACTGTTGCATTCCTGAAATCCGAGAAGTAGGAGAATAGGATCCAAAAGGGCCTGAGGATCAGAGGAATCTCAGCCCAGGGTAGACATTAATTTACCAACAAACATCAACCACAAAGAGACTAACAGTAGACAACATGACAATCTATCAGAATTTACAAGGCACACACTGTGCGCATGTACCCAGGAATCCAAAACTAGTCACAAAGAGCCATAGAAAAGCAACCCAATGGCCTGAGGAGGCGTCAAAGCATTATTCATCCCTCCAGCTCAGAGACCTTTGGTACATCCATTACTATTATTGAGCCTTCCTTTGTCCAGACACCAGAAACCAAAGAAAGCTTACCAGTTGGCCAAACCCAGTAGAATAAAGTAGCCAGAGACTGGGATGCCCCATTCAACGAGGATTGTGTGAAGTCCTGGGTTTCAGCACCAAAATGTTGGGTCAGAGAGTCACACAATGATGGGAGACAGACCACCAAAGTTTATTAAACCAGAAGCCAACTTTATTCCAAAAAAAGGGAAAAAAATGATTGCATGGAGCACAGAAAACTTATCAGCAATAGCTGTGATCATAGACAGAGATGGGCTTCTGTAGCTGTAGCAATGGGGGCCTACCCTTATAGTAAAATCGAGCACCAGGTGCGGGTCAAAGAGCCTTTACAACCTTGAGGCTGGGCTTGTGGTCACAATATATTTTAAGTTTTACAACTTTTGATTATAGGACAGTAGAATGTTAAAAACAAATAAAAAACTTAGAATGTTTGCAAAAGCCGGTGGCTGACAGAACCACTTTTCATTATCTCTGAAAGAATGCAAGGCAGAGAGTAGAGTCACATGGGGGGGGGGGGCAATTAAAAATTAATGGAGTACCAGCAGAGGGTCCCATGGGGTAATAGTTAGAAGCTAACCTTTGTCTGTAGTACCTGCCTAGCTGCGAAGCAGGAGACAATGGAGACAATTGTTAAGTTTACTTCTGTATACAGTGGCTGCCAGGATGTCTGCTCTTAAGGCAGAAAGTGTTGGTTAAAGGTTAACAGTGGCTGCCAGCTTTATTTATTTTTTTTCCAAAATGTCTTTGGGCTTGCAACTTCATATTTCTATAATCCAGGACCAGACCCTTAATTTCTGTATTTTATTCCTGGATTCATCGTCAAGCCTGCCATGGCAGCTGTGTGACCTGGGCCCCATATGTGTGGCCAGGCTGCTCTGGTCCCCACAAGAACATCATCAGTTAATTTTTGCGGCGAGCGAACCCTGACCAGCAGGGAAAGATCACCACCGACACAGGATTCTTCTCTGATCACACTTTAATGAAGCGCTGCTTGGTTGAGGGAGAGCTGGAAGCAGGGGGCCCCGAGCCGGGCTGGGTGGCGGCTTATATAGAGGAGGACGGGGCGTGTCTACTGATTAGGTGACGTGGCAGAAAAGGATTGGTGGAAACCTGTTGCCAGGCAGATGTGGCGCGAAAAGTTCGCGCCACATACTTGTTTACTTTAGCCCTCGGCGCCATCTTGTAATGGCGAATGTAAGTGCGGCCGCCACAGTTCCCCCCTTTTAATTTTATGAAATTTAAAAGACAGTCAAGGCTGAGGTCAGAGGACCTTACCCTGAAAATGTAGACATGTCCCGTTTTTCTCAGGGATGGGAAAAATAAGCGGGACTACCCATATGCATAAGGTCATGATCTCCTGAGTGGATCTACTCAGTGCACTCTTAGGTGCAAAACCTCCTGTCCAGGACAACACATCCCCAGATTCAGGGGAACCTCATCGATCCCTCTTTCCGAGTGCAATGGCTCAATGGCCTTCGGGTGCAAAAGCAGGGATTAGGGTCAGGAGTCCTGTAAGATGCTGATCCAAGCTTGGGGGGAGTTACCGGCCTCCAAGGCTGCGAGGGCACGAGCAATGGCCACCTTTTCCCGTTTCCTTACCCGAATCAGCCTTAGAATCAGAAACAACGCCAATATCACTCCCGAAGTTAATATTAATCCTAGCACGCCAACCCCTGCCCATTCCTTAATATATGAAAAGGTATCTACCAGCCAATCTGTAAATTCCCCCAGCGAAACCATAGTCGCCTGGGTTTGATTCAAAGCCAAAATCTTCAAACTAAAATTTGCTTGCAATTGTTCCAATTCCCTTGTCCAATTGCCCTTGCCCTAATAACATGTCTGCATTCCAGGGAGCTCGATTTGGCGTTTGCGCATTTACTCGAGCCTGAGTGTGAGCAGCTTCTACCACTATAGATCTATAATCTAGATATTGACCTGTAGAAAGGCATGCTCTAGCAATTTCCCACCAATCTGTTGGTGTCATAGCTCTGGTGGTCAACCGAGTCAGTAATGTGCGGGTATACTGCGCATTAGCTCCATAAGTCTTTGCCGCTTCCACTAAATCTTTTAACTCTTTATAAGGGACTGGCTCATGATATCTTTGTTGATTTTGATCCTCAAAAACAGGAAATACCACCACTGAAGGTGGATAATGCACAGCTAACTGCGCAAGAGTGCCCCTGTCGATGAAATGGCAGCTACTCCTGGGCTGCACGTAAGGAGGGGGAAACTCTCTAGTAGGCACTTTTAGAGCTGGCCCATATCTCTCCTCCTCATAACGTGCATCTTCCTCCTCTAAGCTCTCCTCCTCTGCCTCTACCAGCTCTTCTTCAGCCAGCCGCAAGGCTGCGAATTCATCCAGCACCGGATATAGGGGAGGTGCTGAAGGTTTATTTATCTTAGGATCCTCTTTTTCTTTTATATCTTTCTTTTCTCCTTTTTTGTTCCTTATTACCGTGCACTTTTCTTCTGTATCCTCCTCTGTCTTTGAACCTGCTTCTGAAAGGCTGTCCTGGTGTCTTGCCAACATTTTCCTTCCTTCTCTTAACTCCTCTACATTTTTTCCGTCTTTCAAACAGGAGTGTACTAATCTCCAAAAAGGATAAGTCCCCTTCTTTAATTGCCCCTGTTCCTTTGCTGCCTCCAAATCTTTGCCTAGCTTTCTCCAGCAATGCAGATTTAGATCCCCAGACACCGCAAACCACGGCGCCATGCGATCAATATCCCCGACAATCACCTTTATGGTGGATTTCGAGATTTTCAATCCTCTCTCCTGTAGTAACCGCTGTATGGGATCTACAAAATCGCATACACTGGAGACAGACTGATCGTTGCCCATCTTTGCTCACTTTTCTACAAGAGGCTTACAAAAGGGCAGAAAAATCGCCTTATCTGCTACGGATTTACTTTCACTTTAGATGTTACAGCAGAGACACTCCTCTCCTGGTCTATGACAACGGATAAAAATGCAAAAGGCATAAACCACTACAGCAAAAACAACCCACTGCTAGTGCAAACCACAAAGGACTAATTCCTCCAAGAAGCATACCTAAGGATACTTACCGGCGCCGACCGCTTCGTGTGTAGAGTTCTGAATCCTTTTCGGCCCCCTGTGTGTGTCCGCCGAAGTTCCCGGGTTTCGGCACCAGCTGCGGCGAGCGAACCCTGACCAGCAGGGAAAGATCACCACCGACACAGGATTCTTCTCTGATCACACTTTAATGAAGCGCTGCTTGGTTGAGGGAGAGCTGGAAGCAGGGGGCCCCGAGCCGGGCTGGGTGGCGGCTTATATAGAGGAGGACGGGGCGTGTCTACTGATTAGGTGACGTGGCAGAAAAGGATTGGTGGAAACCTGTTGCCAGGCAGATGTGGCGCGAAAAGTTCGCGCCACATACTTGTTTACTTTAGCCCTCGGCGCCATCTTGTAATGGCGAATGTAAGTGCGGCCGCCACAAATTTTTTTCTATCATAATAAGGCAGGAAAAAAAGCAAATGAAGAGGCAATTACAAAGCTAACATACAGGAGATGGTAAGGAAGCAGGCGAGAGCTGGCAGTCTTTAGTCCCCTGAGCTTCATTCAGCTAAGGGAGCATGTTCAGAAAAGCTCATAGTATACATACTTGGAAGAGATGGTACTATGGTAACGATGAATAAGGGGTCACTGCATATACTTGTCTCCCTTCCTGCCTTCTTAGAAGTATGCTGCAGGGGACGCACGGCCCACTTCCAGACTCCCTGTATCTCCTGATCAATAAGTGATCCTGTAACTATCCAGACATCTCTGTGCAATTCATCGTGAACAGACAGTGAGAACCTGGAAACTAAAGAATCTACCTTCTAGACTCACAGTAACAGGCCTGTAAACAATGTCTGTGGTAGTTTTACAGAGGCTGTTTTACAGCAGAGAAAGCCAAGGCACAGAAGACGGTGCAGTCACACCCAGTAACAGGAACCAGCTGCTGCTAAATACTTACGTTCATGCAGCACTGCTTACAACAATGCTAAAATTAATTTCCCCTGGAAATCAATTTCCCCTGAGTGTTAGGACTGTGGATGTGAGCAACAGGCACCCACCTGTCATAGCAAATGAATGTAAGTAACTTCAAGAACCCCAAGTGTTCTCTGAAGCAAAGAAACTGCAGTGTAGACATCCCTGTGCTCACGGAGAAGCCTTAGGGAAACCAGGAATGTTAAGGATGCAATGGAAGGAATGTGCACCTGATTTTCTCCTGGAAGTCTAGGAGTGGATGCTGTTCACAACCAGGTAACTTTTGCGCTTTGTAGGGCCAGGTCTCACCCAAATCCCCAAGAATGTTTATCCCGGACTTTTCCTCTCTAAACCTTTATCATTAGCTTTGCTTCTCAGTCAATAGAACCCATCCTTAGAGATGTCACATATACTTTATAGTCTGGTGACCCCTACACTCTCAGTCAGAGAACACACCAGATCCTACCTAGGCCCTTAAACTACAGATACCCATCTTTATGGCAGAGGTCACAATGTAGTCATACCTTAAGCTTTATTGGTGCAAATGGAATTGGGAGAATTGTTACCAGGAAGCTCTTTTTCAAAACTCTACTGTACTTTAATATACCTAAAATAAACTGTCTGGTGTCAGACTCTAGAAATTTGAACGAGCCCAGCTAAGTAATGCCAAACCGAATTTCCTTCTCTCATTTCCCCACTGACAGTAGAGATTGCAGGAAACCCCGAACAGCAGAACTAGGTCTCGGGCACACTGAACCTAAGGGCAGCTCTGAAGACAGGATAGCAGATGTGAGTACATACCCGTACTTTTTGGCACAGTGGTTGGGAGAGATAGAGAACACCCAACTGGCTGAGGTAGGCGGCCGTGGTTCATCTGGTAAGGGAATAATGCAATCTATCTAGCAAGGCTGGGGCAACATTTTACATATCTTCCTGTAAAATGAGGGTGCGCTGACCAGAAGAAGGAACAGACCTTGCAGGCAAAATGCCACCTTTCCTGGTCCATAACCCTGGCTTATTCTTGGTGTTGCTACATGCAAAGTAGCCAAAGCCATTCTGTGCAATTTCCCGATGTACCTTACTCTTCACAAGGGGGGAAAATGTGGCTTAATCACCATAGAGCTGGGTGAAATCCTAAAGAAGTTGAAATCTCTAAGCCAGTGGGAAATCACTGTTTGATAATTGTTGTGGTTTTCTTCCAGAGAATGGAGCTATCAGAGCTGAATGGGACATTAGGAGCTCTGTAATTAATGGTCTGAATTAGGTTTGATTTTGTATGTAACCAAATTTCAAATGGTGGAGGACTTCTGAGGTTATAAATTCTGAGTTTGAAGGCTAGACGCCAGTTGTTTCAGCCTGAAATGGTTTTGTACAAGCAAATCAAGGATTTGGATTTGGGTTTCTGGTTTATTTCTCTAATCAGAAGTCAAATGTAAAATACACTTTTATAAAATGACAAAATACAGCTAAGGTTCAGCTAGAGTTTATATACTGAGCTAAATCTCAAGTCCAACTAGAGTTTGTATATGAACAGCAGTCATCAATAAATACATTCATCTTAATAAACAATATATCTACATTTATAATGTTTATTATATTATTATGTATGACACTTATGTTATTATATAACAATTCCATCGCTTTCTCTGTCAATAATTGATCTCTGTTGGCCTATTTATCATTAATTCAATTTATTTGACAGATTGCTATATGCTGGACTCTGCCAGGACACTGGAATACAAAGAAACAATGATGAATAGAATCTTAAAGAGAGTACAGTCAAGCCAAAATAAATGGAGAACCATGTGTTGATTCGTTGCCTCTTATCTACCAGCTCCCTAAGGTAAGCATGCGTTTCTCTATTACATAGAAGCAATGGTCTGAAAGTCTACAGAGCTGAGGTTGGCAAGGCTTGGACTAACCCTTACTTTACAGCTTGTGCTATTTTCTCTGGGCATTCATAGAAGATTTAGATATGTGCCCAAGTGCAGAAGCATTGACAAAGGCTTAAAAGTTAAATACACCCAATAAAGCCTTAGGAAAATGAATGATCCATTGTTCCTGGACTAATCATCTTTAAAATGTGCCAAGTAATGAATAAGAGACAGGACTGGTAAAACGGTTCACTAAGTAAAGGCACATGCTGTCAAGCCTGACAACCTGAATTGGGACCTTTCACATAATTGGTGAGAGAAGTTTTAAAGGAGAAACATTACTTCACTGAGGGAACTGAGTGATACATTCAAATGCTAAAAAGGTAAAGTTGCCAACCAAAAATTTACAGGAAACAAATGAAGAATATCACACACACACACACACACACACACACACACACACATATGCATACACACACACGAAGCCAAGGGAGTAGATCACCGCTTCTCTTTCTTATGAGAATATTAAAGGAATTCTTCAAGCTAAGATAAAAGAATTCTGAAAAGTAACACGATAGCAAAATGTAAAACTCCCTGAAAAGTATTTATATAAACAAACAGAATGTGTGTCAATAAAATGGTGTAGATAAATCACTTTTGCCTCAAATGTAGCTAATGGGCAATGGTATCAATGTAATCACAACTGGAAGTGTTCTTTTGAATAGTCACTGCATTTTTGTTTGTGTGTGTGACTACACAGTCCATGTGTAGGGTTCAGAGAACAACTTTTGTTTCTGGAATCAATTTTCTCTTTCCTACATGTGAGATGTGGAGGAAGGGACTTGGATCCAATGGAACTTGATAGTAGATGCCTTTCCCTACTAGAAGGACTCTTAACCATCCAAAAGACACAGTGATATTAGTAACATAAAGAGGGAAATAAATTATGGAGATCTTGAATGCTATTGATTTAAATTTGTATCAAATTCAATTAAACTATTAACATCTTATGTTAGCATAGAGGTAAACAATGACTTATAAATGGAAAAAAGAAAGTAATCAAAGCATATAAATATTAAAAGTTTAGCAAAGCACAAAGCTAAATAGCAAAAGGAACAACAAAAAGTAAACCGAGAGTTTCAAGCCTACAAGAAACTCATCAATAAGATGACAAGGGCTGTTCACACTGAGTAACTAACTTAAACCTAAATATATTAAATTTCCCAAATAGAAAGCTATCAAGAGCTAAACGGGGTAAGGGTGTGTATCAGCTAGCTTTCCACTGCTGTGACAAAAACAACATAAGGAGAAAAGGGTTGATTTTTGGCATATGGCTCCAGAAGATAGAGTTCATCGTGGAAGGGAATGGCACAGTTAACAGTCAGGGAAAGAGCACGGTAGCAGAGTAGGAAACCTACTCTGATCACATTTCCATCCACACAGAGGATGTAGAAACAGAGAATCAGAAACACAGCCAGGCTATGCTAGAAACTCTCAAGACCCAAGACACAGTAAACACTTCCTCCAGGCAGGCTCCACTCCTAAAGGTCCCATACATAACTCACAAACATCACCACCAGCTATGGACTAAGGGTTCAAATGCTTTCAAAGCACTATACAGTCAGGGTGAAGATGACCTAACTCCATGCTGAATACAAGAAACACATTTTGGACTGGGGCCTGGCTTGGTGAGCAGATCACTTGATGTGCAAGTCAAGATCCTGGGTTCAAGTCCCCAGAATTTGCAGGCATTGCAGTGCATGTCTTTACTCTCACTTCTTCAAGAGGGGAAGCCAAGACAGGAAAATCCCCAGAAGTCTGTAGGCCAGCTAACCTGACATCCGCAACAGTGAATGAGGGACTCTTTCTCAACACAAGTGAAAGATAAGGATCATCATCTGAGGTTGTCCTCTGATCTCCACATATGTGCACACACAAGCATAACATACAGGCAATAAAGGGAAATTTGAAAAAATGAAGAAAAAAAAACACACTTTAAGAACATGTAGGCTTAAAAGTAAAGAAATGGAAAACTATGGCCAATGTAAAATATCACTTAAAGACAGCAGACCTAGCTCCCCCATGTCTGAATCAACAGGCCTTAAGCTAAAAATGGTCGCATATTGTTTTTCTGAAGTCTCATTTTCAATAGAAGATAGAGTACTCAGAAGGGCAACAAGGGAACAAGACATGAACAAGAGCATAAACTTAACACACATGATATTCATCTCAATAAGAGAAACCACCTTTGCTATTTATAGTTCAGTCCAGGGACTGAGCATAGGGATTTGTATACTAAGGCCCACCCCAGAAAACTCATGCTTTTTAAAAAAATAGCTACACATCTTTCTCCAAGGATAGTTTACACACTAAGCCCTAAAGCAAAGATCAATGTTTTTTTAAAGAATAAGATTATACAGAGGACTGATCTCTAAAATATATAAAGAACTCAAGAAACTAGACATTAAAATCCCAAATAATCTAATTTTAAAATGGGGTATAGATCTAAACAGAGAATTTTTAACAGAAGAATCTCAAATCGCCAAAAGATACTTAAGAAATTACTCAACATCCTTCGCCATCAGGGAAAAGCAAATCAAAATGACTCACACCAGTCAGAATGACTAAGATCAAAAACACCAGTGATAGCTTATGCTGGGGAGGATGCAGAGTAAGTTAACACTTCTCCACTTTGAAAATCAATATGTCAGGTTCTCAAAAAATTGGGACTCAACCTACCTCATGACCCAGCAATACCACTCTTGGGCATATACCCAAAGGATGCACACTTATACCACAAGGACATTTATTCAACCATGCTCATAGCAGCATTATGTGTAATAACCAGGACCTAGAAACAACCTAATGCCCTAGATGCCCCTCAATGGAAGAATGAATAAAGAAAATGTAGTACATTTGTGCAATGGAGTACTACTTACCAGTAAAAGACAATGGCATCCTAAAATTTGCATGAAAATGAATGGAACTAGAAAAAAAATATCCTGAGTGAGGTAACCCAGACACAGAAAGAAAAATATGATATGTACTCACTCATAAGTGGATATTAGACGTAAAGCAAAGGATAACCACCAGAGTATAGTCCACCAGAGAAGCTAGGTAACAAGAACCCAAAGAGAGACATGCACAGATCTCCCTGGGAAGGAGATAATAGACAAGACCTCCTGAAAGAATTGGGAGAGGTGCAGAAGGGAAAGTAAAGGGGAGAAAAGGAGGGAGGAGGAGAACATGAGGGAGTGGACAGTTGAGATGTAAGGACAGAGAGAAAGAGCAAGGAGATATCTTGATTAAAGGAGCCATTATGGGGCTAGCATGGAATCTGGCACTAGGGAAATTCCCAGGAATCCACAAGGATGACCTCAGCTAAGACTCTGAGCAATAGTGGAGAAGATGCTTAAACTGACTTTCCCCTGTAATCAGATTAAGAACTACCTTAACTGTCGTCATAGAACCTTTATCCAGCAACTGATGAAAGCAGATGCAGAAATCCACAGATAAGCACTGGGTGGAGCTTCCAGAGACCAGTTGAAGAGATGGAGGGGCAAAGGGGTTAAGACCATGATGGGGATCTCCACAGAAACAGCTTACCTGAGCTAGTGGGAGCTCACTGACTCTGGACTGATAGTGGGTGAACCTGCATAGGACCAAACTTGGCTCTCTGAATGTGGGTAGCAGTTGTGTGGCTTGGGCAGTCTATGGGGCCACTGTTAGTGGGACCATGATTTATGCCTAGTGCTTGAACTGACTTTTTGGAGCCCATTCTTGTTGGAGGGATACCTTGCTCATCTTAAATATAGAGGAGTGGGCCTTGATCCTGCCTCAAAGTGATGTGTCAGAATTTGGGAAGCCTTGCCTTCTCTGAGGAGTGGATGAAGGTGGGGATGGAGGAGTGGGAAGAAGAGAGGGAGTGGGAATTGGGATAGGTATGTAAAATGAGGAAACCTCTTTTTTAAAAAAATCTAAAAAAAGAAAAAGAAAAAATAAATAAGATGATTAATGGGAAAAAAGATTCTATCAAACAAATTTCCCGAGTACACTGAAACAAACTCATAAGTTAATAGCAAAACAAACATGGGAGATAAAATGTAAAAGTTAAGACATACTTGAACAATGGGAAGGTCAATGGAAAAATAGGAGAAGGAAGGTAGAAATTGTCTTCAGCTGAATGAGGAAAAAGAAGAGTATAGCACCAAAACCTGTAGAGAGGCTTGAGGGATAAATGTGCAGGCAGAAGAGGAGGAGACAGAATCCAGGTAAGAAATTGGAATTTGTACAGAAAAGTCAGAAAAAGAAGGAAGCTCAAAGTTAACAAAAGAAAGAAAACAAAAACAAAGTAGCAAATAAAGAAACAATGTATTTTTTAAATAATGGAGTTAAGTGGTTTGAAAGGATAACATTGACAGACCTTTAATTAGTCCAAGAAAAAAATATAACACTCAAATAAATAAAATTAAG